>NC_133751.1:72186981-72497517 GCF_036562045.2 Rhinolophus sinicus
GCAGAGACAACATAACGGCTTTAGTTTAGGAAGGGTCGCCTTGAAGATATGTGCAGTTCATAAAATGCACCAAAGGGATTTTGGATCTCAGGACAGAGGAAAACCACCATTTCAAAATCTATGCAGGTCATCCACATTGGAAAAATTTCAGCAGAGAACAGATCCAACCCTTAATCAGAGTCAGGACTCCAGTTTTGGGGTGGGGTACTTATAAGAACAAAGTAAATTTTCTGTCCTAGAGAATCTGGACTGAGCTGGATACCACAATGGCATAGTAAAAGATAATGGGTGCACCAAAAAGGAGGTACAAGCAGACCCAGGGAGCAACCAGGGTATCATTCCAAGGGGAGTGACCCTGCGATGGGGTGCCAAGCCTGCATTACTCTTTCTCTTCTCTCTGTGTATTTCATTAAGGATGTCTTATCATTTCAGAGTAACAATCCAAACATCAAAGTTTAGCTTAAAATGCGCTTCTTTTTCAAGGAAGGCTAGATATTGGGGATAAGGCCACATCCAGTTAGTAGGGACACAGTTAAGGCCAATCTACCCTCACAAGTCTCTTGAAGCTCAGGCCTAGAGCTCTGAATGAGACAGAGCTATTTCTGGAGATCAGGATTCATTCAAATGCTAGGACCTGAAAGTGGAGAACAGAGGGTCCCCAGAGTGGGAAGACCAGGACTGTGGAGATGTTTTGGTACAGTGGCACCCTGTACCAAAGTTGCTCCTAAGTTGCTCCTAAGACATTTATTCTGTAGCGTTTCAACAAACCATTGGGTTCTCTGGTATTGTCCAGTCACCACTAATCAGAACGTTGTTATAGCACACCTAAGCTGAAAGGGACCCCCTACGTAATTATCAGAGAGGGTATGCAATCTTGAAACTTCTTTAAGAAATGAAGAATACCGAATTATTGTAATATGCCAGTTGAAAGTTATTTTACTCACATTTGTCTCATGTCTTTTTCCATAAAAGTCACAATTTATACCAACAAGTAGGATCCCTGAGTTCACTACCACCTGCCAAACTTCAGCATCAAACGTGAGTAATTAAAGTAGAATTCAATCATTTGTGTCATGTTTCTCATATGAAGGCTAAGACTTGTCCTGGACCAAATGGCATCATGGCTTACGAGGTTCAGAAGTGAGGCACTTCTGAGTGAATTTTTTTAAACTGCCTTCATTTTTTTTTCTCACTTGAGCGATACATATTTATTAGGGAAAACTCAGAAAATACAATATAAGTAAGAAAATTTGTCCTGTTGTCTTACTTCCTGCAGATGATGACCATTTTAAATATTTTAATGTATTTATTTCCAAATTTTCTATGTGTATGTATGATATATATGTGTGTGTGTGTGTGTGTGTGTGTGTGTGTGTGTGTCAATTGATTGAGTCTGTCTGTGGATAGATACTTGCCTAGAAATATGTTGTATATTTAATCCTACATTGTTTATTGTGTTTGCTAAAGGTCATATTACATTATATTCCTCAAATGTTGTTAGTATCTAAAAGTTAAAGTGTAGAGGGAATATTTTTGAATCTTCAGATAAAACTTTTCCGTTACACCAATCACACAAAAAATATGGAAAACTCTACAATTTTAGTTACTCACATTTCTTAACAGGCAGATGATGGGATTGATAAACCCCAGCCAACCTTAAGATAAATACATTACTGATATATATGCCCCATGGAGCCAAAGGCAAGTGAAATCTCTGTTGGGAGGAAGTCAGGAAGCACACTGATCTCAATTTGGGGTCTTCTGCATTCTCGAAGTTATATTTGTGACTAAGCCCAGCTCTGCTGAATCAGATTCTGAATGGGCCATTATAGTGGTATCCATTTGCTAAAGTCTGTTTCTAAGCTTCTGCTTTTTAAGGTTTTTGTTAGTAATAAATTTCACCTAATGCCATAAGGTTTTGAGGGACGTGGTGATTAATTATAAATAAGCTGGCTACCAAGACAATAAAAACATGTTCTTTGTTTTTTAAGGAAAATACAAAAACTCAGAAAATCAGGCCTTCGGGTAATGACTTGAAGTGTGAGTCTCTTGCATCCTTTGAGATTTCGGTCAGCCACAGAGGCTGTAAAAGAAACACAGAAGGGACAGACTCTGATGTAGAGTACGTTTCAGAGACTAGAATTCTGAAGAAGTCTACACAAAGGAAAGTGAAACAACAGCAGAGACATTCAGCAGCCCTGCCAGAAAATGTCAACCTTGCTGAGAGATACCAGGTGGTATTTTTTTTTCTTATTCACCAAATGTATAGTAAATCCATGTACTCCGGAAATAGCATTTGGTAAAGGTTTTGCTTCATTTTCACATTTTTAAAGCGCTCTAATAATAGCATACACATTGTAATCTGAGTTTCCTGGACAATGTCCCAATTTCTATTTTTTCTTCTGTATTCTCTCTTTTGGAAGTAAAGTCAGACTGCTAATATCAGCACATCACCACAATGTGTAGAGAGCTCAACCAACTGAAGGGCCCCCAAAGAACACCTGGATGGAAAAGGATTTTAAATCTGTATTTAAGAGAGACATATTCATTCCTGTAGGATAAACCTGTAATCTTGAGGATTTTGCATTCATTGCTTTATAAAAAAAAATGCTTAGTCAACTTCTATGGTAGGTAATTACCCCTATAGTCAAGGTTTGGAAAAATAGGATATCATTTCAATACTACCACTAAATGTTAAGAATGATTTTCACAAATGCACCACCCCAGAATGCCCACATATCCAAATGAGTTTGTTTCTTTTAAAAGAATCACTATACTTTCATCCTGACAATGTTATCGTTGATTAATTCCTTTTTGAGAGTTTGCCGTCAGACTCAGTTGATAATAATAATACCTACAACTGAATGGGCATTTACCCTGTGACAGATTCAGTGCTATATGATTATAGACATTATCTCACTACCATTTTAAATCTTTAATGAGCCAAAATTCATTGCCTCGTTTACCTGCCTTGTTCATCAAATTTGACTTCTAATGCCTTTCTCCTGTTTCCAGAAATTAAATTCACCCTTCAAGGGTGGATATGGGCCACCATAAAAAATATTAAAAGGAATCACCATCGGCTCTGAAAGCAATATATTAATTCATTCAGCAAATATCTGCTGAACTTCTGCCCTGTGTTAAGATACTGTAGTAAGCATTGTGGGAGACAAGATATTTTAGGCATGGTTCTTTCAAAAGGAATTCTGAACAATAGTTACATTACAAAAATATCTCACACATTCCTTTGTAATATCTTTGGCAAATGGTATATAGAGTTTTCTTGAAAATCTTTAGTGATGGAGACTTATTACCTCCTAAGGCAGCCTTTTCTTATTCTGTTTTTGGGTAGCTCATTCTCTATAAATACTTAAAGTCCAG
Organism: Rhinolophus sinicus; assembly: GCF_036562045.2. Lineage (NCBI taxonomy): Eukaryota > Metazoa > Chordata > Mammalia > Chiroptera > Rhinolophidae > Rhinolophus > Rhinolophus sinicus. The sequence goes on from NC_133751.1 coordinate 72,190,363, forward strand.
TTCCCTATACTTTTGAAGTTTGGGCCCAAAATCTTTCTTTCTTTTTTTTTTTTTTTTTTACTATAGAAGCCAAGCTTAATCTGTGTACAATCATTAAAATTTTACTTTGAATTATATATCATACCCACACAAGTTCATATATTTAGCAGATATTTATTCCATTCTTGCTATGTTCCAAACACTGCATGTTTGTAACACTTTGTTAAAAAGTAGTTTTATCACTTTACAGTGATGTGTGTGTGTGTGTGTGTGTGTGTGTGTGTGTGTTGGTGTGTGAGAGATTTGGGATTTTGTTGGCATATTATATGGATAGGTTGCATGCTGCAAAATCACACAAGTGATTGAAAAGTTAAAGTGTGCCCAAGTGTTAGAGTGGGACATTTTTTATTTTAAATATAGAGATTCACTTAGTGTAATATATATATATTTAACTGTGAGGAAAACCACATATAATCCCTGCCCCATCAAATTTACAGGCAGACAGACAATCCAGTAATTATGCAGATGCATGTAAACTGCTACTGTGGCATTTTTTATGACAGCATGAGTATTTATAACAGGGGATTTGATTCTGTCTGGGAAGACAGGGAAATCTTCCCCCCAAAAAAGTGGTGACTAAACTTTTAGGATTAAATTCCAATTAAATTCATAAAAGAAGAGGAAGAGCATTTCCAAGCAATGAAAACACTTGCTAAAGAGGGAACATGGTAAATACAAAGTTCCTTAGGAAGACAGCTAAGCTATGATGGGGCAAAGAGATAGAAAGGTGCTGTGGTGTGAGGTGAGTAGAGGGTGACCTGACCTTACAAGTCCTATATATAGGCTTTGGTAAGGAGTTTTACGTTTATCCTAAAAGCAATGGGAAACCATTGAAGGGTTTCAAGTAGAAAAGTGGCATGATTAAATTGTCCATTAGAAAAGATGGCTTTGGCTGAGTATGGAAGAAAGGTTAGTAGAGAGCAGAGTGAATGCATGCAGAGCAGTTAGGCTATGACAGTGGTGATATGGAGAAATAATGGTAGTGTGGACTAAGGTGATGGTGCAGGAGTGGAGAGAAATGGATACATTTGTTCCTTCTGTGTTGGAATCCTGTGGTCAGGGGGAACACTGACCCATCATGGTGGTATATTGGATATAGATGCTGAACAGAGGGAAATGGCAAGAATGACAACAGAATTTCTGGCTCTTGCACCTGGTTGCATGGTCATTCTATTCATTGAAGTAAGGAATCTTGGAAGGTGGCTGAGCCTGTGAGGAGGAGCAGAAATTGAGCTTACACAGTTCAAGACTTCCAGGGGGACACACCAAGAAAGGAGTAAGAGTGAGAAGAAAAGAAAGACTAGATAGAAAATTGAGGATGTTAGCATCTTTTGGCTGGCTGTCAGATGATGTGTGCACAGGTGATTGTGAAGGAATAGCAAGAGCAGTAAGAGAAGAAACCAAGAATTTGTTTTATCATTAAAGCCAAGAGTGGAGGTAAAAAGCAATGGTAAAAAGCAGTTCAAGAAGAAGTGATCAGAGGGTCTAAATTCTATTGAGAGGCCAAAGGCCTAAAAAAAGTCCATTGACTTAATGGTCTAAAGGTAATAAGAATGATCTCAGGAAGAATTTTATTGTATTTATTGGAGTGAAGAGGGTAGAAGATTAGAATGAATTGATTAGCAAGTGGGAGGTGTGAAGAAAGGGAAACAGGCTAAATGTCAACTCTTACAAAGGTAAGAATACTTCACTTTAGAAGACATTCTATACTTCCAGAAATATAGAAGTGAGGTGGCTAGATCAGGAGACTGTGTAATTCTTTATAAACTGTTGAAAAATCACTTTAATCAGGTTTTAAACTTCAATTGAAATGACTTTCAATTACTTGAGGATTAGTTGCAGTAAATTTTTAATATCCTGTCCAGTAAACACAACACTAGGCATTACAACAACCAGAGGAGGTGCAGAAAGTGTAATTAATTTTAATGTTAGCCTAAGTTGATGGAATTAAGAAGACAGATATGCTCTCAGTAAATCTTATGATGTACTCCAAAAGCTTGACAAAAATGGCTCTGGAATTAACAAATGTGTGAGCTTACATGTACTGTACTTCAGCTCTCTTAATACAGGTACTTAACTGTTCTTTCTAGAGAGTGTTTTTATCACACCCTTGTATTTCTCAGAAGATTCTACTTTTTATTTTTATCCCAACTCACTTTGCCCCCATTTCCTGAAAACAGGGCTCCCAATAGAAGTAATATTCTTATTGTTTCCTACATCTGCAACTTTTAATTCCTTTTAATTTTCCCCCAGTGTCCTTTATTAATTCATTTCACTCAGCAAACAAACAAAATATTAAGCATTTACTGAGGACTAAGAGATTGACACAGTTCTTGCACTTAAGAAGCTAAGAGTCTACCTCTAGCCATAGCCATTCCAATTAAAGGAGACCTTTCCTGCATCATATATTTTCCATTCTAATGGTTTCCACCTTTTCAGGTATGAGGCTATCCTTTCAATATCACACACACACACACAAAAGAACAACTGCAGACATCTCATATAACACTAGGCATGTCTAGTATCCACTGATTAAGAGTTACATAATAAGAGAAAGCCCTCATAGATATTTTGAAATGAATGTATATCTTAACCCCCCCCACCAACATCTACATACATTTTAAGAACAATGTCCATGTCCATATGAAACATTATTTATTCAGTATATAGGCAGTAATTCATGCAGATCCTTTGCAAAATACTGCAACCCCTTTGATTCACTGTTGAGCACATAGCCTACACCACTCATTTCAAACTTAATTTGTCTTATGATATTCTTTTTTTATTGTTGGCTGTCGTTATTTAACCTTTATATATGCTTATCTAAGTCATATACTTCTTGAGAGAAAAGATCAGAAGTTGAATTTCCTCTGTATATCCTACAGAAGCCCCCTTCTGTACAAGAGTTAATAGAGGGTGAATGAAGGTAGTTTAATGTATACCATTGATCACTACTAATCCTTCTATATTTTTTGTTAACACTTTGGTACAGGCCTCTTCCTGGGAAATGAAAAGAAAGCAGAATCAGAACCTTGTGCAGGAATGTAAGGCTTTGATTGAAGTGGAAACCAGCAACAGTGATCCAGATCTAATCCTGGTAAGATAAATTTTACCGCCTTGAGATTTATTCACGTTCGTAAAGATTAGAGGAATCCAAGAAGCATTTCACATGAGTGCCTCAAAGTAATTGAAATAGTTAATGGAATAACATAGTTTCCAGGTGAAGAAATAAGACTCAGAAAAGTTAGTTACTTGCCCAAAGCTACACAAACTAGTAAAACTATAACTGCGACTTATACCTCCTGACCGCTAGCCCATGATGCTTTTCATTTTAGTTACCAGGGTTTAACATGAAAACTTTAACATTATACAAATACATATAAATTATATCCATATAACTTGAAGGTCATCCCCAAACCTACATGCCCAAAGTATATGAACCTGTCTGTAATCCGTAATACGAATTCTCACCAGAAAGTATAATTCTAAATTGACTTAAATTAGGGCCACTGTCAAATAGTTCTGCTAAGAAAAGCCTATTCAAGAAATACAGACATACTTTCCACTTACACCTGTATATTATGCATCCCTGACTCTAACCTGGTAGTCTATTCAAACAGCTACGTATCTGGACTACTCTACTGTAAACCCCAACAGGGTTGCTTTGCCTCGCTGAGCCACGTAAAAGCCCTTGGTACTTAGGAAGAATTGACTCAAGGACTGGCTGCCTGAGGAACACTTCATATATGAAGCCCTGTTAAAAACATTGTCCATAATGTTATATAGCATCCTTTGTAGTATAATGCAAAAGTTCATTTAGGCATTAGAATTTAATGTCAGGAAAAAATCTATTCAGTATTTTCTTTTTATGAATTTTATTACTCACTCTAGTTCTCTTTTTACCTTTATTGCCAAGAAGGTTATAGCTAAACTTTAATCTAAATAAGAATAACTATGGTCACCTAGATGGTTGCTATTTTTGACATGATAATATAAGTGAGAGTATTAAGAAAAAGACCTGGCCTTATTGTACATATCTTTAGGTAAGGCACTTCAAAATGCTATTTGGAATTTTACAATAGATTTCAATTACAAATGAGCCAATAAAGTCTTCTGACTTTAGCCCAATTTCTGTGTCCTTCAGCAGAAAATCATTGTCATAAAGTACATAGTAATTGGTTTCATTATAATTTTTTTTCATGTTGGAAAAATTCAAACATAGTACAATCAACTCTAATGTGCCCATTTTCCATCTCCAACAATGATCAACTCATAGATACTTTTGTTTCATTCTTATCCCCTCCCCCCTGCCTCTATTACTCCCAAGCATCATAGTACTTCATCTATAAATTATAATTTTTTTAAGAAGCCATCTGAGGGGATGTTGAAAAGGTCTAGGAGAGATTTATGAAAGGGAGCAGGAAAGAACTTGCACATTGACAGTAGGGAAAAACTAAATCGAGGACGTGAAGAAAGGGAACACTGAAGTACTTTCCAAAGGAAAAGGGTAAAAATGTAATCAGATGCCAAAAAGGAAGAGAAAACTGCAATTAGTATAAACAAGACCACCACCATTTACCTCTGTGAGGCAGAATGTGACATAGCAGTACCTGTGAACAGTACTAGTCACCACCTGCTTTGCAGAAACTTCAAAGTCTTGAAGTGTTTTTCATGTAGCCATTGCTTTGTCACCTCTCTGGACTTTGCCTACAGCAAGTGCTTTTTCATAAATTAAGTACGACATTTATATTAAAATTGTTGTCTTTTTCTGTAATGTTTCCGGAGTTCTTAAGTTCCTTTTGTGTATGTGTGTGGTATCATTTATTTGTGTCCCTGTGCGCCTAGTAGGAAGTCTTGTTTTCAAACTCATGGTGTCTAATTAACTTGGATGAATGTGCATTATCCAGAGTTTGCATATTAATTTCTCTTTGACTATAGTTACAATAACTTCCAGTAGGAAATAATTCTGAATGTCTGTCTGTACTTTCTTAAACTCAGAAATTAAAAAAAAAAAAAAAGATTCTTCTTAACCCCTGGGCTCCTTCCCAGTTATCTTCTAACTGCAGTGCATGTGTGTGCATGTGCGTGGATGTGCTTTAATTCCGACCCTGCACCTGCCACATTTAAAGAAGGAAGGCACTCAGGGTTAACAGTGCTGCAACAGGTTATCACTTAAGGAAGAACAATTAGCTACACACAGGACACCTCCCTGACCCCGCTACCCCGCCTATACACACACACATCCAGGTGGTTTCTCTTATTTTGGTGAATTTAACAGGGCTCAGGGTCTTATTTTTCAGGTGTAATAGGTTCAAAAATATATGTTCAGCACACTGAAGAAAGTTCATCTCACTGGGATGATTCCCCATTATCCAAACTCATGAGACTGTTGTATAAGACCACAATGGCAGTTTAGTCATTTAAAAGATAAATACAGCCTCACTCCAATTGGAAATCACAAACTAATTTACACTGTGCATTCTTTCCCTTTATGCCAATCTGCATGGGCTAGCCAACTGCTGATGAGTTATGTGCCTGAATATTCAAAAGGCTTCCAGCTCAAACAGCCTGCCGCGTCCACATCCCCAAAAGAGATGACGAGGTGATGTTACCACTGTGACCATAGCACTAAAAGGGCCCAGCCTCTTCACCCTGTGCACCTATCTATGAGTGAATTGTTTTATGTCGGATGGAGAATAACTCTATTCTGATCAGCACATTCTTTCTTTTTCTGTCTTCATAGGGTCTGTCAGTCTGCCTTTTGAAAGGATTTTTTTTTTCATATTACGGCACTTCATATCCCTCTCTTCCAAGTTTCGGGCACATCTCACTCTGGTTATCGTACTGACAGTTGTGCAATTTCAAGTGAAATGATAAGAATATTGTTGACTTGTCTGATTTATAATGAAACTGACTATTGCTGACTGTTTCAGCCATGTTATCATTCATGCTGCAGAATCACCTCACCTGCTGACACTCACAGTTTGATCTGTTTTCCTAACATCTTCCTCCTCCCACTCCCCCTAATTCTTGTTTGAACGTTCATGTTCCTTTCTCTAAGGCCTACAGTCTTATTGAAACGATTTAAACACACACACACACTCTTGTTTTTTCTTTTCCCAGTGGGAGAATCCTTACTTTCTAGTCATTTTTAATGTTTGTCTCTTTGCTCCACACTTTGTATCACATTCAACATGCTCCCAAGTCATTCCTGCGGTGTTGGGCTTCATTTTCTTCATCTTCAGTGGCTTCTGATCATATACTTTGTTGGTATCATTTCCATGGCATTTTTTTCCTTTTTGATGTTAATTTATGCTTGGCCTTTTAGTCAGCATAGGCTATTCATTTTCAAAGTCTGAGCACTGAGAGTTCTTGGTAAGACCTTGCATGTGATTTGGAGCTTTGGAAGTCTCCAACTGGGATGCAGTTAAAACTCCAGCCATTTTTTAGAGATTAAAAAACTATCATGAAAATAATGAGGAGTTTTCTTTTAAAAGACATCTTAATTCTCTTCAAAATGCCCTAGACATTCTCCCAGGTGGACCTTTGGAGACAATATGTGTAGGGCTATCAGTCTGCACTGCAGAGAACTTCTTTCATTATGTTTCACAATCTTGTTAGCACAGTTACACTCTTCTCCACCATTGCAGGGTAACTAGTTGATCCAGATTTATTATCTCTGACCCAGTATTTTCTGAAATTCTACTGTGTGTGTATGTGCATGTGAGTTTTAGTTGAGTTAACCTTTCCTTTTTTTAATGCAGCCATGATGAAATTCAGGTGCTGTATTTCACATCGGCACCTGAGGAGGAAGTACTCTTTTAATCCCCATTTTACAGACAAGGAAAATAAACTCACTCAGGGTCACATTGCCAGGAGTGGTTACCTTGAATTCTAGCTGTGTGACTTCAGCTCTCACTCTCTGAACCACTCCTTATGACTTTTCTCTTTATCATGCATCTCCATATTCTGTCCTCCATATCAACTCAACTAGCCTATTCCACAGATTGGTTGCAGTACACAAACATACCTTACTCAGGGGTGAGGATTGAAGGTACAAATACATACTGTATTGATTAACATTCAGCGTTTTGGCTCATACGGGTTACCAGAGCTCCACAGGTGGGCACTCACCAGGCAAGAGTCTTCCATTTATTAAAAGAAAAAATCAACCCATTATCTGCTCCTTGCCCAGATTAAGCTAACTTTCCATTAGCCCGTTTTTCTCCTTATCCACCCTAAATCTGACCTATGCAGTAAAATTATTTTCTGCTCAAGACCAGGCTTTTCTCCTTCCAATCAGCCTAAGTCACATAATAGTCATTCAGATCATCATCTCGGGGATGATTCCTGGAAAGGAGCATCTTTTCTTTGCCCAAGACTATCGCTCTAGTTACATGTTTGTAGTCATAACCTTACCACCAACCCCTCTTATGAACAGGTGTCACCTCACCATTGGCCTCCAGGAAATCCTATTATTTTTCATTTCCCATGCTCAAAACACATACCTTGACCTCTCTTTTTAACAAATACTGAATATTCAGAACTGTTTCTATATCAAGCATTTTCAAACCCATGTGTCAAGTTCAAACTTGTTTCAGTTAATCCCAGAAGGGAAGGAACTAGAAATTATTTTATAACACTTCTTATAGATGTCCAGCCTCCATCAGAGGGATCAATATCTGAGGAAAAGTTACTATAGTTCTGCTGTACTGGAGCAGTGCCCTGTGGTTCTGTTGTAATTAAGGGTTTGTCTAAGTTCAATTAAAAACTCTGGTACACTGCCATGTGATAAATTGGCAGTTCAGCTCTACTCCAGGCAAAATTTGGCATATGAGCTCCATACCACCCCGGTGCTCCTCAAAGTGATGTATTATGATTAGCTGTCACTGCACTATGCTTAACAGAGGCAAGAAAAATAAAAATGAAGCAATGAAACTAGATTACCAAGCATCCTAACGAAGAGGCCAGCAGTCTCAACTTATGTCATCAGATGAGATATAAGAAACAAGTCTACAGACTAGATATCCTAGGGGATCTGTTCTGAGAGGGAAGTAGGAAAATTAGGTTGCCAGACCATGACAGAGGGGCAAGAAAGCAAATGATTAATTTGAAGAAAGCTTCAAAATTCAGGAACACCATGGGAATAAAATTACCAGTACCAACAGTAAGTTAGAGAAGTTGGGTAGGAATAATTAATTTGCTGACTCATGTCAGAGTGATAAAAGTACTAACATTTTGTTATTCATGATCTTGCTTTTATTCATCTCGGTGGAGCACATACACCAAATTGACATTATTCAAATTATCTGACTCTAACATGAAACAACATTTACCTTCTCCTAAATACTGATGTTTGTTGTTTTTTCATATTTTGTAATAATCTTCTTTCAGTTACTGCTTTGAATGTCAGTGGCAAATTCAGAATATTAAAACAGTGAAAGAATATCTATGGTGTGGTTATTTAAGGTTAGGTTAGACCTGTCTGTTCAATAACCAAGAACCATAATGCCTTTTAAAAAAAAAAAAAAAAAAAGATTTTATTGGGGAAGGGGAACAGGAATTTCAGTGTGTTTATTGGGGAACAGTGTGTACTTCCAGGACTTTTTTCCAAGTCAAGTTGTTGTCCTTTCAATCTTAGTTGTGGAGGGCGCAGCTCAGCTCCAGGTCCAGTTGCCATTGCTAGTTGCAGGGGGCACAGCCCACCATCCTTTGCGGGAGTCGAACCAGCAACCTTGTGGTTGAGAGGATGCACTCCAACCAACTGAGCCATCCAGGAGCTCAGCGGCAGCTCAGCTCAAGGTGCTGTGTTCAATCTTAGTTGCAGGGGACGCTGCCCACCATCCCTTGCGGGAGTCGAGGAGTTGAACCAGCAACCTTGTGGTTGAGAGCCCACTGGCCCATGTGGGAATCAAACTGGCAGCCTTCGGAGTTAGGAGCATGGAGCTCCAACCACCTGAGCCACCGGGCCGGCCCCATAATGCCTTTTTGGTTTGACTGACTTTAGCCCTTGTATCATCTGTGGTCATTTAAGTCTTTTTGGCTTGCTCCTGGCCTTCAGAGCAGATCGGCAAATGAATTTCATTTTCCCAACCTGAAGACATTTTAAAAAATGTGATGGCCAGATTACCACTGACAAACGCATTTTAAGAGTTTTGCAATGGAGCCTCTGGTATTTACTATGAAAGAGGTGTCTAACCACTTTCCAGTGTCTAACCCAGAGTGTGGCACTTTCTGGAGTTCAAGAAAGGCATATGAATAAAAGAACAAGTGGATGGAACCATCTTCCTGTCTCAGAACTCACCTATGTCCTTTACCAATTATTCCTGCTTAGCTCTTTGGATGTTATTCAAAATAGGCTGATTCTGGCTGAAGAAAGACATCACTTCAGTCGGCGTCCCTCCGGTCATTGATAGGACTTCTGTAGTAGTTTATGAAAGCCGAGGAATGTACAGAATAGCTGATGAGTTTCCAACATTTAGGTTTATGCTCTATGGTGGCCAAACAAACAACAAACACCCAAAATGATAACTACAAGTACTCTGTTTTGGCATCAGTACTATATGACAATAAAAGCAAAAAGAGAGTTCAGTAACTCAAAAGAAGACTTAAAAAAAGAAGAAAAGCAAATAACCTGCCTAGCTAGTCCCTAACAGCTAATTTTTCTGATTCCTAACAGATTTTTAATGGAAAACTGCATTAGTATTGCAATAACATGATTTCACATGATTGAAGTTGTCTTAATTTCAAAAGCAGGCCATTTCTCAGTCATTTTTCTGGGTTGGTGATGTTACCATTGCATCTATATAAATCTGTATGATGCTGTGATTATTACTCACAGTGTCAGAAATTTTATGAGCAGGGCCAGCCCCTTTACAAGATATGAACCAGAGTTGCCCCAAGAGCTTTAGAGGAAAAATCTATCTTCACCTTCTACAGCATCATTCATTAACTCGCCAACAGACTTATAGACAGAAAAACAATATGTGATACAGTCCCTGACCTAAAGTAAAATCTCCTGGGTGACTTATAATGAAACTAAATATTCAGGTGCCAGTGTGTGGACAAATCAACAACCACACCCCAATTAAGACACATTTATTCAACAATACTATGTTAAATATTTTGAGGGACACTAAAAAATAAAATAAAATACAGAGGGTGCCAAACAAATTATACACATTTAAGAAGAAACATCTTTATTAAAATTGTAATACTCAATATATACTGACAACAAAATATGAATATAACTCATGTGTATACACTTTTTTGACACCCCCGGTATATGACCCTTAAGGGGAAGGAAAATTGGAAGTCAATTTTACAAAACCATGAGATAGCAAAGTGTTATGGAAAAGAGACAGGCTCTGCACTCTGATACAACAACCCAGGTTGAAATTCAGACCTACATGCCACTTGTCCGTTGTATCAACTTTTGATCTTCTGTTCTTATCTATAAAATAGGAATATTACCTACTTTCAAGGTTGTTATGAGAATTAATGGGATGATTTGTGAAAGAATGAAAATCACTTTTTGTGTTACAAAAAATATATTTAAACTGCTTTCTGTAATTCTAAAGAGAGAAAAATCAGCCTTTGTTGGGTGGGCCAGGAGATGGGAGTGAAGAATGAAAATTGAGAGCATAAAATTGCTTCTGCAAGAAAAGGGAGAGCTAGAGAGTGACCCTGTGTCGTGTGTGTGGGTGGGATGGTGGTGGATTATGCCCAGATAACTTAGAATCACATTGAGAAGAGCTTTGAAAGCCAGATAAAGAGTTTGTACTTCAGATAGGAAGCAGTCAGGAGCTTTAGGAAGGTTTTAGAAAGAACACTTGATGAAGATTTTGTCTAAAGAAATAACTTTGTGTTATAAAAATGTTGTGATAATGGAGCCATACTGGAAAGAGAAGAAACTATTAAAAAAAAAATTCTGAGTATATTAATTGTCAGTTACTGTCCTAAATAGTGGGGATGGAGCATGAAAAAAAACAGACAACATGTCCTCATGGGGCTTCCATTCTAGTGGGAGAATCAGACAGTAGACAAGATAAGTAAATAAAATACATTGTATGGTAGTTAATGATATTTGCCAAGTAGCAAAATAAAGCAGAGAAAACGGATAGGAAATGTCAGTGTTGGGTGTGGCGAGGGTGAGATTCAATTTGTATAAGGTAGGCAAGAAAGGTCTGACTAAAGGGATGTTTGAGGAAAGACTAGAAAAAAATTGGGGAAACAAACAAATCAGCAGCAAACAACAAGTTAAAGACCTTGACAGGGGAGGGTGCCTGGATGTTTGTGGGAAAGTGGCTAGAGAGGAGAAATGGAGGGTGTGGAGTGAAAACAGTGGGGCCCAAAGAGACAGGTTGGCTCAGTTGTGCAGGAATTTTCTCTTACCTGTGTTATTTTTCTTCACAGAACTTACATTACCTGACATTATATTACATATCTACTATTTCATTGATTTTCTATCTCTTTCTCCCTCACTAGAAAATATGCTCTATAGAGGCTGGACTTTGTCTCTTCACCATAACAGTGTCTGAGTCAAACTGGGAATCAGTTTTATTGAATAAGAATGAACGAAAGGGAGGAGTCTAGAACCTAATGTTAACTATGAAAGAGTGAAAACAGAAAGGGCCTTTGAGTTAGAAATGAAGACATTTACTAGTTTGGTAGCCTTTATGGTTCCTTGATAATAAATGCTTGGGGGGGGGGGGCGGTAAGTTGAGGCACAAAGAAATAGAAGGAAAGAAAACATATAAAGTGATATCAACCAGTTCTTCAGCTTCCTTAACAATAACTGAATTAGGTAGGTGTTACACAGCTGACTGTGATATGTTCTTTTGCCTTCCTCTAGCTTATTTATGATGTATTTACCCTCTTAAATATATACTTCACAAAATTGAATATGTGGTATTATACTGATCCATTGCATTCCTTGGAGAACTGACAAATCCCATCCTGCTCATTGTTAACATAATTTTAATTAAGGTATTGAAAACCCCATGTTAAGACTTAACTATGTTCTCATTTACTGTGTGGGAGGTGTTATCTATTTCACAACTGAGGTAAAATCTTAGGAAAAAGATATCCCCAGACTGCAGAATAGTTAAGCCTAAGTGACTGGAGAACATTTCTATAATGAAATGAAGTAATATATGTGTCATGCAGGGTGTCATGCGGGCTCTCAGCTCGCCCCCCACATAAGAACGCAGGACATGGTGAGGCCAAAAAGGAACACCCACGGAACCATAGATAGGGGAGTCATACCACTATATTTGTGCTGGCGGCCGAGTTGGAGACACAGGAAGCAGGAGCCACACTATCTGCAACCTGCCGTCCACTTCTCTCTGCCAACCAACCTCACTTGCTAGCTGTAATCCACCGTGCTAACTGCAATCTGCTCTTGCTAGCTCAGCCAGCATCTTCTTGCTAGCCCCCATTTTCCTGCTAGCCCCCATTTTGCTGCTAGCATAGCCACGACACTTATATTAGTGGCCAGTGGCTCACTGGGTACAGCTTACGGCCAATGAGCCACAGCTGATGACCGTCCAATCACAGTTGATGGCCATTTACCACCTGAGCCAGCACCTTTCCACGTGAGGCCGAGAGCCTGGAAACTGCACTCCTGACTCTGTCCCCACACTCCACCCCTACACGGTCTTGCCTCACAATATGTGAAAAAGCTTTGTGAGTAGTATCAAAATACGCAAATAGTGTCATTGAAAAGACAACTACATGTCTCTTGTCTCAGCTTGAAAAAATTCAGACCTTCAAAGCTACAGTATAATAGAAGGGAGCATCCTACAAACTCAGATATTTATTTACACAGTGTTATTTAAAAGGAATACTGTGGGCTGTGAGTTGTTTATCTAAAATCTTTTAAGCATTTCTATGCCAAAGAAGAAAGAAAACAGGAAAGAAAAAGAAGCAAATCTCTCTTGCAATAGAGATGGTAAAGCTTATATTAAGTAACATTTTGGGGATGAGGGGACATATCTGATCCTCATGGAAACAGCCTTCACAAGGCAAAGCTCAAAGCAGAGAACTAAACAATAAAATGCAAAAATAATTTCATGAGACTGTGTTAATAACACCACCAACAAAAGTTCCCTGCTGGGAATCTTCTCATTTTTATTAATCTTGGCTACTGCCATCTTGTCTGCTTTTCACCGTAGGAAAGATTTTCACCAAAGAAAAGGAACACATCCTGAGCAGGATCTTCATGTGTTATAACAAAGGGGTTATAACTTAAGGCACATATAGTTCCTCTTATAAGCTTAATCTGTTGTTGTTGTTAACTATTGTGGGAAATCGTCTATGCTACTTATAAACGAGTCAAAAATATTTAGTTTAAAGTTAGAGACACTTAAAGTATGTAAGTTTTCCTTATGTATCAGCACATCATAAGAAAACTTTGAATTTTATGATACATCAGAAATAAATAAAACATACATTTTAAGGTCATTTTGCAAAATGAATTTTTTAAAAAAATATGTACATTCTATTTACTTCCTGGAGCATGAATTTATTTACAGTGTTAAGTACAAAGATATTTTGAAATGGATAAAAGTAGCTTAGAATCAGTTTTATTTATTTTCCCCTACCTACAAAGCTTTTCTTTCTCTTGATTTGGGTAAAATAGAAAATAGCAACGTTGCATACCCTCACAGTTCTTTCATTGCTAAGCTACATGTGTGCCCATTTAACCTGCTTCCTGACAGCACAGTTTCCAGAATGCCACGTAAGATATATGCCTGTATTTTCTGGCAGGGAAGAAAAGAAGGATTGATAGCCTCTCCCTCCCATGTTTGTTGAGCAGGGTAGAGGGGGCAGGAAAAACATACATAATGGGTAAGCTCCAGAAAACTGACCGTTCCACACCTTCCACCAGGTAATGGAAGTGGGGAACACGGTTGTGTCTTCGTGCATGTTCAGGGGTCTTCCTTATTTTCTACTGCTTGTTCCATCCTCCCCCACCTTCTCACAGATTTACAAAATATATAATATAGGGAGCAGTATGGGTATGTTTTCCTGAAGGACGTAATCTCTCTCTCTCTCTCTCTCTCTCTCTCTCTCTCTCTCTCTCCCTCCCTCCCTCCCTCCCTCTCCCTCTCTCCCCCTCTTCCCCTCCCTCTCCCTGTCCCTCTCTCTCTCCCTCTCCCTCTCCCTTTCCCTATCCCCCCTAAAGAAATACATTCTCAAAATATGTTTGTTTTGTGTAAGCCTTGTAAAATGGGTCTTAACAGGATTCCTAAAGTGATGACCTAACTGCTGAATGACACATCCACCCCCCAAATCTACCACCCCATCTGTACCTCCACCCCTGACATCACACATACAGATCCCCTCATTTTCAGGTGCCCCCAACCCTCCTGGCTCCTGCATTCAATGCATTCAAGCTCTGTAACCCCCTTTAGACAAATTTCCCAGGATCCTGTGAAAAGACAACGTGTCCCTTCCCTCAGTATCCTAGGAGAGCTCCCCGCCCCCATCTTCTTGTCCATCATGCTTTGGGGGGACTCAAGCCCCAGACCACAACTTCCCCAAGGTTTGCATGGCACTGCAGTTGAGTTCTACTCTGTGTCTTCTCTGTAGCAACCAGGCGTCTGGTAAGCCTCCTCAGAACAGCAGAGGCTCCTAGCTGCTCCAACTGAATCAAACACTTGGCTCACTTGTTGGAGTCATTGTTACATCCTTGTAAGATACGGATTTTTAAAGATAGCTGTACAATGATTGGCAGAAATGTAAAAATCCCTTTAAAGAAATGGTAGAAGTAAATATGACTGTTACAATGCGAGCATCCTTGAGATGCATGGCGATATAATGTTCTACAACACGTATGATTGTCTCCCTTCATAACACGCACATAAAACTGTACTTCTGGCAATGCTGTGGTCTCTTCTCTGATAGGGACACTGAAGTTCAAGGTCATTTTTGCAGCCGATATTTCCTCTGTTTTTGTTCAGCTTTAAAGAAAGAGCTTGTTTTTCAGGTTTTAAACCAAAGTAATGCTGATGTATCTTTGAAACAAGAAGAAAAGGAAGTTTCTCTTATGAAAAAAGGTAAAAAAAATTCAGTTTACATGCATTAGCTATAATGTTTGAATGTTTTTCAATGTGACTTATGTGACATATCTTATGTGAGTTATAGATCAGAAGTTTGGCAGCAGTTTGGATTTTTTAAAAATTTAATTTTGCTGTTCCAGAAGTGGGAGGCGGGGTGGGTAGAGGGCTGCCAACCTCATGGGTTTTGAAGAGGCCGAGAGATACCTCCTGCCTGAGAATTGTGCCCCTAACAACTGTCACACTGACTGCAACTTAGAAATTTGTGGAAGATGGATATCAATCTATAATTTTCAGAATCCATTTCCAAAATTATAGTGACATTCTCCTGTTTTCAATCATTTAGTCCTTTTCCTACTTTTCATGATTCCCCTGAGATCACTAAGACTAGTTCAACAAACCCATTAGTTCCTTCATGTCCTTGAGATGTAATTTGTCTCAGGTGAGAGACTTTAATTTTTTTTAAAACGTAAAGTTGCCATCTTATAATATTCAATCCAAAGACAGTTTCCTTGGATGGAGAAGCTGGGAACAAACTGGACTCAGAAAAATTTATTTTCTTAAATAAAATGCAGGTTAGAAGACATCAAAAAAAATTTTTATTTTCTTAGTGTGCATTCATTATTATTATTCTTTTATTATATATTATATCATTACTAAATGATTCTCTTCTAATTTTATACCACTGAGCCTAAGCAGTAAGTCTATTATTCTTGTTGTCATTTTCTTATTCCGAAATAAGTTTTAAAGACTTTATTAGTCTCATTAGCAAGTCTCAGCTTATTTTGGCTTCATCATTCGTAACCCTTTTTGTATTGATTCATGCCATGATTTTGTGTCCACTTTTGGTTGTAAGCTCTCCCTCCCTTCATACTTCGTTGTTTAGGTAGCCTAATCAGCCATTCAATCACGTCTTTATATTTGAACTCATTAGTGAGGTCCCTAAGAAATCGTACTTTTTCTTTTTTATCTTAATTAGAATAATTTGCAATTTCACAACCAGGATTTCTTTTGTAAGGGTCTCTTAATTTTAAAGCCAGTCTTTTATAGAAATTTTTGACTATTAACATGCCATCAAGTATGTGCCTGTTGGGTTTACAAAGTGTAATGGAAAAATTGTTAATACAATTTTGATCCTAAAATTAATATTTAATTTCAAACACTCAACCTGGGTTTAGAAGGGACAAATTGTGAAATACTTCAAATTACTGTAATTATAGATTAGTTGGCTGTTGGGTTAAAAAATTTCACTTCCAAATCAGTGAGCAAAATCAACAGAGCCTACAGCGTGCTTGGGAAACCTCTCTCTATTCTCTTGTATTTCCATAACGGAGGCAGACAGATCCTCAGCCATTTACCCACCATGTAAAACTTTCCTTGTTGCTGTCCTGTTCCACTCGGCCCTCAATGGTCCTAAACTTGTGGGCCAGGGTTTACTGGGTGGAACAAGCTATTTGGATAGATCATCACAAAGAATTCTAAAAAGAGATGAAAGAAGAACACATTGACTTGCTGCTTGTACTGTCCCCAAGCACTCTTGAAACCAACCCAAGGGGATCAGAGCATTTCTGCTTCTCTGTGGACTGTAAACAAACCACTAATTTCTCTGAACTACAATTCTGAGATTCTCTGAGTGAGAAGACTTACTAAATGACTCTAGGTCTCTTCCTGCTGTAAAGTAAGACTCTACTGGAGACACATTTCTGATTGGGATCTGTCAATGTCTTTGAACCTGAACCCAAAGTGAAATAGAGTAGGATACTAGAGGCAAGACAGGTGGTTGTCTGGGCAGAGGCTAGTGAGAGAAGTGAATTGATTGGGAATCCCAATCAAATCACTGCATGCACAGCAATAGCAAATAATAAGCATCATTAAAAAGAAATGACAAAAAAAGTTACAGAGGCTTTTGGATTATTGTACACACTATAAACACTTTATTAAAATATTATTATAAATTGTCTGAGAGCATATTGGTGCAGTTTTACAGAAGGATGTTTGAATACAAAGCCAAATTATATATAAGTAGTTAATGAACTGCTAACACTTCTTTCTGTTCACTTTATTGTGCGATCATGAAAAAATGATTGTCTTCATTTTGTCTATGTTCTTTTGAAGAAAAACAGGAGCTGTGCAGTGAAACTGCCGAAATAAAGAGAGACTCTTCATTACTTAACAGGGAAAGGTGAGTGTACTGCAATTATACAGAATCCAAGTGAGTGAAATTATAGTGCTGAAAAGTAATTATCAATGTTTAAATACAAGAAGAAAGAAAATAATAGCAACAAGCAAAGGCAATTAAGAATGGAACCAAACTTTACAAAGGAGACAAGAAAGAATAGAATACATAGATTTCTTACATTTTTCCCCAAACCTTTTCATTTTCTTTTGTGAGGATTTAGGAATAATGAAATGGAACAGGCTTAACTTCCTACTCCCGGCAAGCAACTAATTCAAATTACTGTAATGTAGTCAAAGAATGGAAAATGTCACATATAGAAAGTATGACTATGAAGCCATGAACCAGTTTTGTATGTGGTTCATTATCTTGTTGTCATACATATATGTAATTATAATAATCAGTGCATGCTAGAATTTTCTTGACAGGAGACTCTTGTGACTTTAAAAATAAACTCAGCTGAATATCCAATAGAATGACAAGAATGTTTTCAAGGAAGCAAGCTTTTACCCTCACTTACCACAAACCTATCTATACTGTTTTTCAGACATTCATACCCAGTGTCTCTGAATCCAAAGCCTCTGCTCTTTTTGCATAAGAGCACATTGAATCAAGTGCAAGAAAAACAGAGAGAGCTTTTATACTCCAACACTTGCTGACAGAGTAGTCACTCTACCACTCAAATCCCATCACTTCACTCTTCTACTCAAACGCCTTTCATAGCCCCATCACTCTTAAATTAAGATAAGTTACAAGCTCCTCTGCACGGCACAAATTCCCTTCACTCCTGCCTCTCTCTTCAGCCCGCACTTTGCGTCCCAGAGTTTTTAAATTGCTTATAGTTCTGCTTTATCACATTTCCATTTTTTTGTCCACACTGCTTCCTTTGTTTGAATGTCCTGTGAAACTTGTACATCAGTCTGTTAGCTTTCATTCAAGTCTCAATTCAAGTGTTCTCTCCTTTGGGGCCTGACTCTCCCAGTCAAGTTCAAGTATTCACAGAGCCTCTGTTGCAGTGATCATATTTCATCATAATTCATTCAACTTCAATAATTATTTGTTAAATAGTGACTATGTTCTGACACACAATGGTGAGCAATCCTTCACAGTCAAGTGGAATTTTCTGTCTGAATATCTGTCTTCCGTTGCATTAACCTGCATCAAGGACAGGGGCCGTGTCTTTTCTTCTTCATGACTCCAAGCCTGTGAGAGGTCTTCCCTGACCACTCCATCTCAAATAGCCTACCCCATTTCTGACAAGGCACACTAGCAAATCATATCCTGTTTCATTTTTTCTAGAGCACGTACTTACTACTATTTTAAAGTACCTCATTATCATCTCCTTCTTTCAATGTTATACATTCTAGCTTGCTTATTATATATATATTTCACTAGATGCTAACTCACTCTATAAGAGCAGGGGCTGTATCGCTCACCTCTGTGTGTTAGTGTCCAGAATAGCATCTAACTAAAAGTTGCTATAATTAATTAATATTTGTTGATTGAATAAATGGTGCAATTTTTCTCCAGTGCTATTGCTAGGCCATTAGATGGACAATACTTTACCCTAGAGTTCTTTATTAAGATTTGAATTGAAATTTAAAATCCATCCAAGAACTAAAACACATTGTGTGTGTGTGTGTGTGTGTGTGTGTGTGTGTGTGTGTGTGTGTGATTTTATATATTACTTTTAGGTTTTAATGGGGTTGTGTTTTTTTTAATCATCTTTGAATCTTAAGTACAATATGAATGTTAGAACTATGACCCAATTAAAACAATCTTAGTGGAAGAATCTTAGCAAACTCATTACTAGTGGTAGTGAGGATACAGATGATGATAATGACAATAATAATTAGGTACCATTTACTAACAGTAGGCATTGAGGTAAATTCTTTGTATATCTTAATTACTCCTCAACACACCACTGTGAGACAGGCAGTGTTATCGTTTGGTAGGAAAAGAAACAGAGGTTCAGAGAGGCATCTCTGTGCATTGGTGTAGTACATTTTACTCTCTATCCCCAACACCACTATAAAATTCCAGCATCCCAAAAATGGTAAAAAAAAAATTTTTTAAAGGATTTCTTTAATAAAATTTCAGTAATAAATAATAGTAATAAATAGTCTCCTTCATAAAGGAGATTACTATTAATGGACATTCAGACATCATGCAAGTATTCTTTAACAAACTATTAAGCATCATAATAGTCTTAATCTTAAATAAAATATCAGCTGAAGTTAGACAATATAATTAATGCCAAAGAACTGTTGACAATGGAAGACATTTCATTTGGTATGAACTATTTATCCATATTTTAAAAGGCCTATTATCGTATAAATATATAAAAGTGTGTAGAGCTGTCATCTTAATTTATGGATGTTAGCATGAGAAGATTAAAAAATATCTCCTATTACTTGACAAACACAACCCTGCATGATCTGACCCATACCTGCCTACCCAGCTTTTTCTCCCATATTGCATGACCCCCATCCCTCTTGAACTTTCTTGTTCCCACAATACTGAAAGCTTTGGGTTTCATTAACATACTACTTTATGCATCCTCAGTGTGAATTATTCTGCATGCTTCAGCCAGTTATTCTTTTAAAACATGTATGAGATCACCTCACTCCCATGCAAGAAACTCTCCAGTGGTAGTGCCTGCTCTGCTTAGAAAAACTCCAGTTCCCGCTCCATGGCCACAAGTGATGTCCTCTCCCCTCATTTCTCTCCCTTTTCTTCCTGTGCTCTCAACCTCAACAGCAGTGGCCTTCTCATGCTTCCTTGAACAGTCCTCCCTTGTTATTATCCCAGGATCATTACACTTCATCTGGAACATTCTTCTTCCAGATTTGACTAAATATTTCTTTCAACTGACTTTGCCACCTTTTTAAAAATTTCTGTACACAGCTTCCTCCAGGCTAAAATAGAACTTTAGTTTAAAAGCCTCTTTCAGCAAATAAGAGATAAATGGTATATGACTTCTCTTGTTAAGAATAAATCACCACCAATTCTATTTAATTTTCAGCACCCAAAAACCTTCAAACAAGATTTGTCAGGAATAAATATTAATTCTTCTACTTGAGAATTGACTTTATATAATTACATAAATGACAGTTTTCAGTGTTACATTGATGTCCTTGCTTTCATTTGTTGTGTATTAACATTGCATGTGTCGTATATGGACATTTCTGAATTAATTAGTATCTAATGTGATTCCTACTTTGAAATAATAAACCTCAGCTTGTTTTTTTGTCCAGTGTGCCAATGGAAGATTTAAATCCAAATTCTGGACACAAATGCAGAGTTTCTGTGAGTGGTGGTTGTAAAGTTCCTCCTTTGCTGACAAAGTCTTCTCAAAGCACATCAGTCAAGGAAACAGTAAGAAAACTGATGTCGAATTTCTGGTATGCATATTTATTAACGTATTTCCATATGCTTTGTTGAACTTTCTAAGCAGTGACCACTCCTGACTTTTTTGTTCCTTATTAAGTGATAATGTTAATGAGGAAATTCAACAGAATGACTTTATGACTTGTCTTCTGACTGTACTGATTTAGGCATATCACGGGTTAAATGTCCCTTGAACTAGAACTGCAGTCACTAACTGCCCACTTGTTACATGGTCAGGCAATATGGTGGATGTTAGTCATCTCTCAAATGCCATAAAGAATTTACTGAATTTGCCTTACTGAGTGAATTTTTCTTCCCTTCCTCTCTCCTTCCCTCCCTCCCTCTCTTCCTTTATTTTCCTTCCTTCTTTCCTTCCCTCCCTCCCTCCCTCCCTTCCTCCTCCTCCTCCTTCTTCTCTCTCCCCACCCCCTCCACCTCCCAAAAAGACCCTCATGACATTTGTGTAGCCTTCGAAAAAATTTCTTTTTTTTTCCATAGCTTTAGATACGAAACTTACTGAGTTTTACTTTTGGTTCAACGTAGAATATTAACATGTGTGGGCATGGTTAATGAGGAATTTAGATATCTGGATCTCAGTTCTCAAAGGATGGACACACATTGTGGGTAAAGTCCAGAATTCACAGTTTTTCCAAATAGGGACTGATGACAGAAGGAGGCTTTATGAGCAAGCCAAAGAAGTTAGTATACCAAAGAGCGCTCTAAAATAGGTTTCATATGGGAGGGTGGGGGCAGGAGCAGTAATGCCACCAAATTAATGCAGCCAGTTGGTTTGGTTAGGGCTCACAGACTATGAGGAGAGACTGTGTGAAGTAAGAGGCTTTCTGCCAAGCAGACCACACAACATGCTTTAGGTACAATAGTATTTTTCCTAAGGACAGTTACTTTGACTTTCTGATCAGTGACAGACAAAATCTTCCTGAAAAAGAAAGTTAGCAAAGAATAGAAGCAGGTAGGAAGAAAAAGAAAGATGGAGGTTGGCTTATATATAGGAAGCTACAGCCTCTACTCAGTCCCAGGCTGTGATCTCATGTGTGAAGTAGACTGCAAACCACTGTAAGACATGAACTCAATTCTGCAGTTGCCCTGGGCTTTATGGAAGTTTTTGCAGGAGCATCCAGGGCCCTGGGGCTGTGCTTATGTGGGCATGAAGGCCCCACCTACCATCCTTTGGGGGCACACTTCTAATGAGTCCTGCCGCAGGAGAAAGGAGGAAGCACTTGCTTATATATGTAGGTGGACCTTCCTTGGACTTTGCATCAGGACACGTTTTTCACTAATGATACTAGGCATCCAGAGACAAGTTCATGGACCAAAAAATGAAACCAGAGAGCTACATCTGAACACTAAGTTCTGACCACCAAGTCTACCGTAGTGCCTGGGTTGGCAAGCTTATACCAGCCTGGGAAAGAGACAGAAGTGGACCAGACCTCAGTTTTACACAGATATTCTGAGGTTGGAAAAGGCCACTTGTCCAATGATCTGGATAGATGTCAGTCTCATACTGCTGTGGCCTGTAGTATAGTCCCTAAAGAATGTGAATCCCTAGC
This sequence comes from Rhinolophus sinicus, assembly GCF_036562045.2. Taxonomy (NCBI): domain Eukaryota; kingdom Metazoa; phylum Chordata; class Mammalia; order Chiroptera; family Rhinolophidae; genus Rhinolophus; species Rhinolophus sinicus. Next base: position 72,212,598 of record NC_133751.1, read on the forward strand.
CAGTTTCTTACCTTCTGTCAGTATTTGTTCAGAAGTAATATGTAAGATTCTCAGCTTTGAATTGGGTAGCCATAAATTTGAATCCTGGTGTTTTACTTACTAGATTTAAGATTCAGGTATGCCAGTTATGTATGTGCCTTTGTATATTTGAATAAATGTGTCACATTATTAAAAATCTATGGGTATGACCACATGTCCAATGATTGGGACATTGCTTCAAGGGAACCAGGCCTTCTTCATAATTAATAGCTATCACTTTTGAGCCATTACCATATTTTAGGCATTCACCCAAGTGCATTGTATACATTTGCTTTTTGTTTCCACAAACTTGTGAGATGGGTATCATTTTTTAACTTTTTTTATGGATAAGAAAACTGAAGATGGGAGAAATGAAATGACACACTGAAAGTCTCAAAGACAATTACTCAGCTACTAAGGACAGACTGGGTTTAAGCTCTGGCTCCCTGTTTTGGAATCACATGCTTTTAACCAGTGTGTGTGTGTGTGTGTGTGTGTGTGTGTGTATTGAAGTGTGGTGTGTGTATATGTATGTGTGTGTCCACATGATGATACCTGGAAAAACCTCTCTGGTTGTGTTGCAGCACAGTTTGAATGGACCACAGTGTATCATCATTAACTTTATATTTTACTTGGCTAATTTTTGTTCTGCATCTAAGTGTATTTTACTATTAATTTTAATGAGTTACATGAGATTAAAACGGAGATAATCTGATTGAGTACACTAAGACTTTAAAGTGCTTCCACTCCTATAATTAGGTATCAATAGAAAATTAAAATTTCCCGGAAACGATTTCCCTAATGAACATGTAAAAGCTTTAGTGCTTGAGATCCTTATACTATTATCAACTGAACACTCTGAAAGCCAAATGTGTTAATAAATCAACTCTTTTTTTTTTTCGGTACCAGCTTGAATTTTTGTGCTTATTATTTTGTAAAAATATTCAGTGGAAAAAGAATTATACAGAACATAAGGCTTTAACTGGAACAAAACGAGCTCCTCATTTACCAATTTTCTCTTTTGCCTATTGTATGTGGTATGTTTTCTTACATTTCTTAAGATTTCTTGTCTTTTTACAGATGAGAAAAATTGAGGTATGTGGAGGTTAAGTAATTTGCCCAGCATTATGTAACTCTTGGATGGTAAAGCTGGAATTGGAATCCTGGCAGTCGGGTCTCATAATCCTTGCTCTTAGCTGCTAACCCTATAATGCTTTGTTTCAGTTTATGGTTGTATATATAAACTTAATAATAAGACAGACTTCACATTTCAACTCTACAAAAGCACAAACATGCTCTGTGTTATCTTAAATTTTAAAACAAGTTTTCAGATAGTTTTCAGGTTGTCAGTTACTGAAGCAAAAGAAAAGTCCATAAAAATAAATGCACTAGCAATTGAGGTCTGTCAAAAACCATGAGGTAATTTCTGGTTTTAAAAAGTGGAGCCAGTGGTCAAGCATCTACACCGTCCATGAAGTGGTCTCCCTACCAGGACATGTGCCCATCTGACACTCTACAAAATCTTTAGAACATTATTGATAATATTCCCCAAACTGTCTTTCATTTCCCCTTGGCAATATTGTAGTTGCCAATTTATACCTGAAGCTGAAACTGAATAATATTGTATGTCAACTATAATTTAATAGAAATACATTAAACATATGTATATATATGTAGTCACGGGATATAGAGTACAGCATAAGGAATAGAGTCAATGGAATTGTAATAGATATATACGATGTCAGAGGGGCAATAGACTGGGGGAGGGGAGTTATCACTTTGTGAGGAGTGAAAGGCCTATGACGTTGTTTTGTAATCCCGAAACTAAAAAAGAAAAAAAAAAAAAGGTGGAGCCAGGCCATTCCCATTTCATCCTGGCTTTTCTCTTGAGCTGGGCTGAAGAAGAGCATTTCAGTCTAACTTACATAGGAGGCTTGCTCTCCTTAGCCAAGCCCCAGCTTATTAACTAGGTTACTGTTTAAAAAGAACAGCCGAATGACCAGGTACAACTCTGTATCCCTGCTTATGTCTAGAAAGAGTGGAGTTGTGTTAATGTAAGTAAGAGATTTTCCTTATGGAAAAATTACTCTGCTGAGAAAGGAGTGTGATTATGGAGTAAAACAGGGAATGGCCATTAGCCAGGATTTCTCAAAGCTTGGACATCACATACAGAGACAGCGCTGATTTAGTATTTTAGCTCTCCTAGTTGACCTACAAAAACTTCGAATTCAAACTTGCTGATACAGATATGGATTCTATAGGAATTTAACTGAGATGGGCATCATAGCCAAAGACCTGCTATGGTCGTGGATGCAAGTAATAGCTCTAGAAGATCTTTTGGATATCTCTTTCTTGAATTCTTGAGAAGAGACAGAATATTAAACAAAGACAAATTCCTGATTTTATTATCAAGTCTGAGAGTAGAACTGTGAGTAAATGCTTTAAGGGAGAAGGGCTTAAAGCATTTGTGGTGGGACTAGAGTCCCATGGACATGGCAGCACTTGGTTCCTGAGCCCTGCAAAGGCATAGTATCCGTGATTCAGTGGATGCTGGTGAGCAGACATCAGTTTATACCTATAGTTGTGTGCTGGCACCTCCTGGCATGCCTACTTTTGTAGGACCTTTCATGGATTAGAGAATCACTATGTCCTAAGGGAAACCTGAGCTTTGAGGGTGGAGAGAGTTTTGATCAGAGATACCCTCAGGAACAAAAGAAGGTATTATAGGAGAACACCATCGAAAAAAGGGACTCAAGACAATAAATGAGGGATTTTTAAAAGCATTCTTAAGCATCTACATTCAGACCCTACATTTGTGATTTTGGGCATCTTACAAGTTTTTTTTTTTTTTTTTTTTTTTTTTTTTTTTTACAGTATCCAACAGTTTTCCTGATTTAATTTTTGAGGAAAAGAAAAAGGAAAAGCTCTGTATGTTTGTGCCTAGAGACCACAAGAGCTGGATAACGTGTTTTTCTTTCTAGTCACTTTTGTGAGACAGACTCCCCCAGGAAAAGCTATTTAGCAGCAGCCCTATACAGGAGAGAGCAAAAGGTTTAACATCAGGGTCCTGGGGAGAGAGACAAGGAGAACACAGGCAACCTGAGCCTGATGGTTGGGTGGGGGTGGGGGGTGGGGGTGGAGTCCTTAATCATTAGGAAGCCAGAGAGGTTCAAAACAGGAATAACTCCTTAATCAGTTTCCATAAAAATTACAGGAAGTTATGTGTACAAAGCAGATAACAACACTTAGCATAATTTTAGCACTTCATAAAAAGTGCTTAAATCTGACCAGGCAGTTCAATACCTTCAGAAAAATGCTGAGTTCCCCAACATCTAGTGCAGTGGGCCTGGAATACTTTCCTCACATGCCCCCACCCCCTGCTCCTCACAGCTAGCTAATTTCTCTTCTTTGAGGCTCCCTAACTATGTGTTAGGGCCCTCCTGTCCATACCCATGGTGCTGCATTCTCATTCTCATCTTAGCTTGTTTTTCTAGAAGTGCCTCCGTAGAAGATGGCTGATAAGCTCTAAATCTAAACCCAAAGGAATTTATAGCCACCATGAAAAGGACCAATGCTCAGAAGAGGTTTCAACACTATACTGGAGGCAGGGAGGCTGAGTTTAGCAAGAGAGAGGAATTTGTGTAAAAGACCTCCCACCCCTCTGTCCCACCAAACCAGCCATAAAGTTGACCACAGGTCTCCTTTCTCAGTGACTCCAGGTACAGCTTTTCCTTCTATGCCATCTGATTTCTGCTCATCTCAAATACCAGGAGGCCCCTTTTCACTCTGTCCCCACCCCACTCATCATGTTACTAGTCAGACAAATAATTCTGAGCTGTGTGTGTGTGTGTGTGTGTGTGTGTGTGTGTGTGTGCACGTGCTATATTTAATGTTGTACAATGCTGAGGATTTTTAACTTTTTGGATTGAATGTCCTTAAAACAATAAATGAATATTAACACAAATAATGTACTTAAAATACTATGAATGTAAATTATATAAGAAACATCTGTTTTTCTTTTGTATGCCTTATTATTTTACAGCTGACAAGTTTTGTTAATCCCTTGGATAATATACATGAGGTTCTTGGCACACTTCAACATAAAAACACTCTATACACTTTTAAGATGTGGTAGCTATAAATTTCTAGATTTCATAGTCTCCTAGGAATGAAATATGTGTCATCTAGGTGATTAATTCTAGAAAAGCCATCTCACTAGGAGGGTGGGATGCTACTGCCTTTTGGCAAAATGAAGCACCTGTCAGAACAATGGCCATCACAGTTTGGAAAGAACAGGGTCCTTGTATGATTTCTAAGAGTAGTCTTGGAGGGCCTGATGAAAGGCATTACTCTGGAGAATTAAGTTCTTTTATTTTCTCGGGAAAAAAGTCAGTAAGTCCAAAGTCAGCCTGTTTCCCTGCAGGAATTTTGCAATGCTGAGTTCTCTGCCAAGGAGAACACTCACGTATAGGGCTTTCCTGGACTGCTTGGTGATGGGTGGGCATTGTGGGCCTCTCTTCTCTTTTCTTTTCCTTTTCTTTCCTTTTCTTTTCTCTTCCTGTCTCTTCTCTCTCTCTCTCTCTCTCTCTCTCTCTCTCTCTCTCTCGCTCTCTCGCTCTCTCGCTCTCTCGCTCTCTCGCTCTCTCGCTCTCTCTCTCTCTCTGTTTCTCCCCCCTTTCCCCCTCTCCCTCCCTTGCTCTGTCTCTTTCTTCCATAAACATTTTATTTTAAAATAAGAGTAAATTTACATGCAGTTGTAAGAAATAATATAGTGATTCCCTCTGCCCTTTACCCAGTTTCTCCCAATGGTAGCATCTTGCAAAACTAGAGAACAGTATCACAGTTAGTATATTGGCACTGATGATGTCAAAATACAGAACAGTTCCATCACCACAAGGATTCATCCTGTTGCCCTTTTATGGCTAAACTCTTCCCCAGTCTATGCTTTTTGAAGGACACTTTGATGCCAGTGGTAAAAACAGTTTAGTGGGCATGAATGTCCATCTTAGCCAAGAGGTTTAACACCCAGGGGTCGGAGCCAGCTCTAACAGGTGAGTGAGTGCTACGTCTCTTTTCCTGGTATATTCCCATTTCTGCTGTGCTTATATTCCCAGGGAGATTCTTCTGCATTTCTTTCCCGAGTATCAGCTACCTTCAGAATTTGGCTACACATCTGTGGAGGAACTTGTAGCAAGTTCTGAGGTAAGCTTTTGGAACGCTGAGGACATGATAGAAGAGCCTGAATTTAATCTTCAGTGAAGAAAAATGTAAAGTGTTACCAGTAAGAGTACCTCGAATGGCTTAAGTAAGTGAAGATGAGGACCTCTATACCAAATGGATGACTCAGAATTAAAAACCAGTATGGCCAAGGGTTAAGTAAGCTGTGGGAAGATCTGACACCCTGAGAATAGTTGGTAGCAGAGATCAAAAGAATTGGGACATAGTCCCTCACTTCCTTCCCTCACACCAGAAAAGAGTTTCTATCTCATAGACACACTTCTTCAGACACCTTTTATGAGAAGCTGAGGTGAGAAATGGTTGGGTCAGCCATGTCAGGTGCTCAGAGCACTGGTTTCATTAGAATTGCTGAGACATCACAGAGAAATATGAAGAAAATTCTATTTACCAAATCTCCTCTCAGGGACAGTAGCGTACATGATTGGAAGGAAAACTTTGATGGGCTACCTGGGGTGCTCAGGGTGGCCTCACACTGGCTCACAGTGGTTGGTCCCCAGGCTGCTGGGTCAGCGCAGCTGTGGTGAAACTGAGTGTGGTGTGCAGGCCTGCTGCCGCCGGAGCTGCTCACAAGAGAGGAGCAGGAGGGTGGGAGGGCTCCTTGCCTGCCCCATGCTCAGTGTGACTTGTAGAAAGGATGGATACATGTAGAAAGCGTATCAGTGATAAGAGCACCAAACTATTAATTGGGCCGAGGTGCCATAAGCTTTAATCTGATCCTGGGTGAAATCTGTAATTTTCTAGTCTACAATCACTGTTTCTGCTTCTTACCTTGTACTCTCACTTTACCCTCTCCCATCAGGCTTCTGACTCCATTACTTTTCTGTAACTGTCTCGTCAGGTCATCAGTGACCGCTATGCTGACTAATGCTGTAGTCGCCTTACCTGCCTCTCAGGGGCCTTCAACCCAGTCGACCCTTTCTCCTTCTTTAAGTACTTTCTTCCTTAGCGCTTCCCTAAAAACACACTTCTCATGTTCTTGCATCCCTTTAGTCTTTGCTGGCAACCCCTTCTATACTTGCTTTCTAACTGTTGGCATGTCCGAGGACGCATTCCTGGACTAGTTTCTTCTCTCTATTAAATGCTGTTTCTAGGTGACCTAAACTCGTCTCTGGCTTCAAATACTATCCCATATGCCGGTGACTCCCAGTCTATTTCCGTGGTGTTCCCATCCAAGAAATCCAGGCTCTACCTTCTTGGCATCTTTTTGAATATTTATCTATCATTTACTTTTCCCTCACCTGGATTTTTTGTTCCATTTGCAATTTCTTAAACCATGCTGTATTAATTATGTGAATTGCCTTATTCATTTTGGGGCAGAATAGGTTAGGTGTATCTTAGTTAATGAATTTAGTTAGACCCAGGCTTAAAAGAATCACAGTATCAGTGTTGGCCAGTTCTAGGCTTTTATACTTCTTTCATACTAGACATTGCAGGTTTTAACTCTGTTGTAGACATCTCATTCTCTAAAAGTTAATATCCTGTTTTATTATCATTTACAAAAACAGCTGGAGCAATGCCCGGAGCAGACAAACAGAAAGCTGAAAATGTGTTTCAGCCAGGTAAGCTTCCTTTCAATGTATTCCTTTATATTCTAAGTGATCCTGTATTCCAAAGGAGAAGTAATATATATTTCTAAATGTTAGATTTGGGAGGAAATCAAATTTGCATTCAGTTATCAAGACAGATTAATGTGTAGCATATCAGATGTCACAAGGCAACATCTTTTTGAATTTTAAAATGCAAATGTTTCCACATCATAAAGCTTATGAAACCTTTGGAGTGGGACTATTATTTGTATTGGAAGAAATATGACATTCTGAGTCTTTAAGAAAGAGATTCATTGAATTCTTGAGACACTGGACTAAACCAGAAATCATTTGTAGATTAAAGTTTTTAATTACAGTAAATCCTCTTTCAATGTCATCAAGAGGTTCTGTGACTTTAACTAAAACAACATTAAATGAAACCAATTTTGCCATAGGCTATTGATGTAAACAAGAGTTAAGTTCCTGTGGCATCTCATACATTTTATAAAGAAATGACTTTGAATGAAACAGCATTATTTGAGGACCTCCTATATTCTGGACAAGTTCTTATCTCTCTGGGGTTTATTTGTTTGTTTGTTTTTAGTATCCTATCAACAGGTTTTAAAGTTTATGATTTTTCCATTATAACATTGTTTATAAATACAATTAATGCCAATAAAAGAATGTAAAATAAATTTTTAAAAATCATCCATAGTTTTATATGGTGATGGAAAGAGAACTGACTCTGGGTGGTGAACACACAATGGGATTTATAGATGATGTAATACAGAATTGTACACCTGAAATCTATGTAATTTTACTAACAATTGTCACCCCAATAAATTTAAAAAAATAAATTTAAAAAAAATCATCCATAGTTCCAAACCATTTCAAGGTCACTGCTATTAATATTTTGATGTATTTCATTACAACCTCTGTCTCTGTCTCTCTTTCTCTGCACAAATGCTTTTGTATTTATAGTCTTTGAATAATACTGTGGATCTAGTTCTTAAAGATTTCCTGCGGTGGGGGTGGGTGGGTAGAGAATTCGTAGAGTCTTTCAGTTCTAGAGAAATATCTCAAAATGTCATATTCCCTCAACTCCCTTAATTGACACTCAAGGGAACTGAGACTCCAAGATGTGAACTTGGCCCAGATGACACAGGGGATTAGTGTTGGAGCCAGGTTAGCCACTGAGGTTCCCAGATTCATCGTAGAGGCCACAACAGTCTAGAACTTTTCATGTCACCAGAATCAATATTGAGATGTTAGCGCTCCAATGACACTTGTGTTTGTTCAAACAGGTACACCAGCTCTGTCACTAGCACATATACTAGATCTTCTCCCATGTGCTTACGCTGTTAAAGAGAAAACCACAACCTCAAAATAGTGTCACTTAGGTTAAAGCCCATGATACCAAACCTAAATTTAATACCTGACCTAATTGCTTTTTCAACCTCTTCCCAGAAATGTATTCTTAATCAACCAATAAGATAATCTGTCATGTGGTCTTTCTCCATTCGCCACAGAAAGAAGAGGCAATTAGCATGATAAAAACCCTTGCCATTCCCTTCCCCCCAAAAGAAGTCCAGATCTAAAAATAATCTTTTCTTCTGTTAATAACTCCCTTGTTCCACCCTTCTTTCTTTAAAAACCTTCTATTTTGTACAGCCCCTCAGAGAGCCCTTCTAGTTTCTAGATGGGATGCTGCTGGGTTCATGAATTACTTAATAAAGCCAATTAGATCTTCAAATTTACTCAAATTTTGTTTTTTAATAATGCTTACAGCCATCTTCTGGAAAATTATGCCACTAACATGCAAATCTATAAAGATTAGGAGGTGAATTGTGCCCTCCTAAGTTGTGCAAAGCACAGCTATGAGCAAAGGTATTGCCTTATCTCTATTGTAAGAAATGGAGTACATTTGAATAATCTTGTTTTATAAATAAAATGGAATTGTGAAGTAAGTTCCCAAAGACATATAAGTAGGTAAATTTGAAATGAAAATTACAACCTACGTCAGATTCCTTCTTAGAAAGGTTGTATCACAAAATACTTGAATTTTAGGGTGTGCCTAAATGTAACATGCCTGTTGATATATTTTCCTCTGATGTTTCTGACTGAATGCCTACTGGACTGTGACAAGCAATTGGAAATGAAGGAATATTGTAGCTCTTAATTTCCCATTATTGTTCAACTGAAAAGTGAGTTTATTTTCAGAATAATGTCTTGTTGAAAAAGCAAAGGCAATAATTGAACATTTTCAACTTGAAGACCTACTTGTCAAAATTTCCAAACTAGAATAGAACACAAAGTTTTCTTTCAACATATTTCACCCTGTTCTAGTACTAATATTACCATCAGTGAATGTAAAACTGTGATCAAGAGCTACTGAACTAGGCACTGAAATAGGCCTTTTATATACGTTACCTTTGGAAGGTAGGTGCCACTATCTCCATGTTAGTAATGAGGAAATGGAGAATCAGAAAGATAACTTTCCAGTGTCATGATACAAATAAGTAGCAAATTCAAGATTGGAACCCAGATTTGTCCCACTTTGAAGCTGTTTTCGCTACACTATACTCTCTTATATCTTATTCTTATCCAGATGGTCATACTTTACCTTTGTGATAGCTTGCACGTATTACTTGAAATAGATATACTACAGCTTCTAAGCCTGTTGGTATAAAAGAATTATTATGTACTTCCTATGTGCCTTTATAGTACATGATGAGATGTATATACTGGAAATACTGATAGTGAAATATCACGGGGGAGAGAGTGGGGGTGCGTGTGGTAGGCAGGTTCTGTAGTATTCCATCAGGGACTGTACCAACTGTAAGTCTGTGGCAGCCAGCTTGACGAATTACCAGTAAGGCTCCTGAATCTTCCCACAGATCTTCATCTACTGGTTAGAGAACTCTGATTTAAATACTTACACTATAAAACTTAGACATTTGGTAAGAATTAAATTGTTACACATCTCAGTTTATCCAAGCTTATATATGTCCTTCATGTCACTTTCTAAATGATAATTTTTCAATGTCTACACTATCAATAATGGAGCCAGGTTTTTGGGTCTTGGGGGCCAGACTGAATACATAAATGTTTATTCCAGGTGAATGGTGTGAGCATAGATGATGAATAGAATCTCTTTAATGTTCAGGGCAAGTGGGGCTCAAAGAATCAAAGCAAGATAACTCAGGAGACCATGAGTTCCTGTAGAAGCTGAGGTGTTGCAAGCAAAACACAGAACAGTGGAATCGTGACTTCCCTAACATGAAACTGCTGGTCTTGAGACTTTATTAATGATTGGTAGCTTTAGGTGGTGGTTATAAAAACTATTCAAATCATTTCTTGAAATCCACGTAGAGGACGAATCTATGCAACTTGCTATGCAGCTTTTAATAAAGAGCCACACTAAGTACAGGAGGACCCCTGATAACGCTTGAACTTCTTTGCTCACCTTACCCAGACCACATCGGTGGTTTTCATAACTACTATGGGAGTAGTCGGTGATTTATGACAGCATTGGTGATCCTGCACAACTGACCCGAATCTCCATCTTTTATTCTTTCCTCTCACAAGCCATCTGGTCCATCCAATTTGGAGTTGTTGCTTCAATCTACTAGACTGGCCCGTCTCTGAGCCTTCCCACTTGAGGGTCCCCAGAATACTCTTACCTACTCTCCCAGTCCAGAGCTGGGCTGTTGAAATCCTGCCTATTCCCTGTAGAACCTGGTCAATGCTACCTTCTACATCAAGCTTTCCTCAGTCTCTCCAAGGGAAATTATTCTTGACTTTCTGTGTTTTGAGAGAACCTTAAAAATCTATTTTGGCATTAATTAAATTTTCTGCATTGTATTGTAGATTCTTGTATTTTATTTTCTCCCCAACTAGTTGATAGAATCTTTGAAGATAACAGTCCTCTCTTATCAAACTCTGTATCCTGGTGGCAATCAGTACCTTTGAATGCATCTGGACCTTAACTGTTTGTTCATTGAATCAAAGTTAATTGTTTCTGCTGTAAAGACTGTCCACATAAACACTCACATGTATATCCCTGCCAGTAAGTACAAAATCTGTAGATGTTGTAGGCCTGCTATAGTTTATGCAAAGTTGTTAGGATTCTGGAACTCCAGAGATGATAGAGCTCTGACTTTTTAAATTCAAGGCAGACAATTAAAATTTCTTTCAAATCCTAATTCTGTTCTGAATTAATGTAGTTCAGAAAGAATTCCATTTTTATCCGCCACAAATACCTCTACAAGAGTAAGTTTATACAGCAGAACTAAGCCTCTCATCTTGTTACAATTCTCTACTGACCTTAATTAAAATGTTAATACAACTAGAAGTCCTTTTATAGTGAGCGTTAAAGGTTGTCAAAATTGCTGCCTTTTATGGAAACCTCCTGGAGATGTTAGCCTGAGAAAGGCAGAAGAATAAATCAGGAAACAGGCTGGTAGTGTTTAAAGAAAATATAGTTTGCTGGTTACAAAATAGTACTTTGAGAACTTTGAGAGACTGCATGTGACTTTGAATGTAGTGTGCTATATAAATCGTATTCTTAATGTTATAGTGTATGAACAGTGTTGTCCTTTGAACTTTTTATTTTGAAATAATTATAGATACACAGAAATTTACAAAACAGTAGAGACCCCTTGTACACTTCACCCAATTTTCCCCAATGCTTACGTGTTACATGATTATACTACAATATCAAAACCAAGAAATTGAAATTGGCAAAATGTGTGTCTTGTTTTATCATATGTGTAGATTTGTGTAACCACTACCAAAGTCAGGATACAGAACTCTCATTACCACAAAACCTCCCTTTGCTGTCCTTTTTTATAGTCATACTCCTACATATAAACACCCCTAATCCCTGGAAACCACTCCATTGTTCTCTAGCTCTATAATTTTACCATTTTAGGAATGTTGTAAAAATAGAATCATAAATATGTATCAATTTATGATTGGCTTTATTCACTCAGCATAATGCCCTTCAGATCCATTCAAGTGTATCAATAGTTTGTTTCTTTTCTGTTGCTGATAAATAATACTGTTGTTTTTTTAAATAATATTGTTTTTAATATTTTATATTTCTATTTAATTTTATTTGTTTTGGTATGTTTCATTGTTGTTGCTTTCATTAAAAAAAAAAAAGTGTTTCCTGGCCATTGTTCAGGATGTAAAATTCGGGAGTTCTAAAAACTAAGAACTATAAGTGGCTGGACTATCTATGACCCTGTCCTAGATCATTGAATTATTACAGCTGAGTTGAATTATTTACCCTACTCCACCTGTAGGCCATGGGAGATGTCATTCCCTGGGCTTGACCGAGCCTTCCCGGGAAGCATCTGTGAAGCTTCCTGGAGGGGGTGGTTGTTGCCTTAGTTGTAAGTCATCAGCTTCTGGTAGGTTGAATCCAGGACGTTCAAAAGTGGATTTCCCTCCAAGATCTCAGAATGTAGCCTGGATTTCAAAGCAGGATTGGGCGAGGTGTCTGAAACCCCCCATATGAATGCTGCACGTCTGCTCTCCTAACTCCTCACTATTTAGGGTTCACTGTGTAGCAGGCATTGGAAATACAGAGGTGAACAAAACCTATGTTTTTTGAGGTTACATTCTAGAGAAATAGATAGCAAACACATAAATAAAATACAATGCAGTGTCACATAATGATAGTGTCACATAATGATAGATACTAAACACATAAATAAACGTGTAATGTGATGTGCCATAACATAACTGCAGAGCCAGGGGGCACACAATGATGGTATGTGTTGGGAAAGGGGAAGGTATTTCAGGTGAGCATGGAATATCTGAGCTATGTTTCAACACAGACCTGAGTTAAAGAGTGTAGACCAGGGATCGAACTTACCAAACAGAGAAAACAGCAGGGGCAAAGGGCCTGATGCAGGAATGAGCCTGGTATATTCCTGGAAGAATGAGGCTAGAACTCAAGAAATAAGGTAAAAATAGATAGAAGTAGGTCAAGACTTTCAGAGTCTAATTCTTGGGGCTTCACACAAGCTTTCAGGAAGTTTAAGACTAAAAATCTAAAACTTCTTTATATGGCAAATCTACACACCTCGCAAGTAAGTCTCACCTTTAACAGACTACATTTGTGTGTGTGTGTGTGTGTGTGTGTGTGTGTGTGTGTGTGTACACACACTATATGGCCAGTGTTTGTCACTATGGGTGTTTGGATCCCTGCTCCCAAATACTCATCTCAATTAATAGCCCATGAAAAGCATAAATAATTGCATAAATCCAAGGCAAATATTTTAAGTAAGGACTTTAATGCTCTTAATTTAACGGAGAATCCACACCCTTCTCTCAACTCTAATAATATCTGTATCTTACTTGGGGACACAATGCAGTTTCTCCCATAAAATATAATGTTTGCATTACTTGTATTATCTCATTCTTTAGAAGCTTCTGGAGGGTAAAGACTGAACCTTATATATCTTTGTATCACCTATAGTTAAATTCAATGCCTTAAATTTAGGAAGCAGTTGATGAATGCCTCTTAAAAGAGAACTTAAAATATTTAAGAGTTTTTGTTTGTTTGTTTAAAGTATTTTATAGAAAGGAGAATTCATGATGAAGTTGATGATTGTGAACAATGTCTGGAAAGGGCCTACACATATTAATGAATATGGTACAGGAGTGGGAAGAGGGGAAAGGCAGACCCAGAAGATAAATGAGCTACCTTATAATTTTCCTGGTAACCCAGTGAGTCATATTAGAACACAGAAATCTCCTTACTACAGAAACATTCAAGTGTTTCTGAAAACAGGATTTGCCCTGTATCTCTTTTCTCAGACTATACCCTGGCCCTCTCAAAATGTTGATACAAGCAATTAATGTCATTTTGCAATTGAAGTATTTGGCCTCTTCATTATCCCTTTCTATTTTGTGAGTACCTCAAGCACAACATGAGCTCTTGGAAAACAACCAAGGCTCTTAAATTAGCGAGGGTCATGTGCATAAGTATGACCACACTCTTTGCATCAGGAAAAGAAATCCAAAGAGAGTGACAGAACAGGAATGCCTCCTACTATATATAGTTTTTGTGCTACTCAGGTGCTACATACTCGAGTTATAAATAACATGACATTATCTGCCATGAAACCCCTGAGTGGCTGGCCATTCTGTCATTGTCTATGAGTTACTGGTTCTGTGGAGAGAGAGTTACAGGTGCCTGCCCACTTGGTGTCTTGAATAAGTTGGTATCACTAGTGAGAGAACAAATTCAACCATTACTGAGTTCCTTCTTCGTTCCAAAGCAAAGGAATGCATGGGTGTGACTCTGTCCTTATATAATAGTTACTGGACTGTTGTACATTTCACCTCTTCTCTTTTCCTCTTCCATCAGATTTTAAGTTCCTTAAGAGTATCAACATTCTTAAATTTATTCTACTAATAATATGGAGTTGACACTTGGTAGATGTGTGCATAATTGAAATGTGAAATTTCTGTCTGATATTAGAGGGAAAAGTAAATTTTAAAAATATCCTAAAACTGTTTTTAAAAACATTCCCAGATCCAGAAGATTTACATGGTCCAATATGAAAAAAACCTGAAGAGAAAAATGCAGTCTATTATCTACGATGCTAATAGAAGAGGGGTGATTAATGAAATATCTCTCATGCAATGTGAAAAAAAAAGAAAAATTACTGAAGATAAACTGAATAATCTTCGTGTAAAGCTGGCAGCATTGTTACAAAAACTTCAGCTGGTAAGTGATGAAATTTTGTTTCAGTAGTAGGAATATACTTTGTGGGAAGAGCATTCAGCTAGTTTCCTCTTCTAACGTTGTCATTCATTTATTGACCTTGGACAAGTCACTTAACCTAGCCCTTACTCTTCCTATAAAGATATGGGAATCATAAATAAGTGAACTTTGAAAGTATATATTAGAACATTTTTTAAAGATCTATTATTTTTTTCTCTTGACAAAATCAGAATCGTTTCCTGTGCTGTTGATATAGTTTGATTACCCTCAGTGTCTCCTCAATAGCATGTCTCTAGTGGGAAATATTGCTTTTTTTTTTTTCTGACAGCAAAATACGTTCATTTAATTTTATCCTAATACATTAAAAATCGACTCCTCTAATCTTAGAGGAGAAATTGGAGAGGTCAGAAAGTATGGATTATTGTTTGTATATTTTAATGTATAAAGAATTCCGCTTCTATGATAGATTGAACTAGTGAGGAAAGGCCCATCTTCTACTACAGCACATAGAAATGTTAGATAGAATACATCAAAAAAATAAAAATAAAAATTCATAGCCAAAGTTGAAACGTCTTTCTGTAGATGTTAGAAATAAATTGAGAAATCAACAGTGAGCTAGGAAGCACATGGCATTTTCCTCAGAAGAGGCCCTGAGTCTGGGAAGTTCACGGGCCCTGTGTGGGCTGTGTGGGTAAGAGGGCCCTGACTGGAGGGCTGAAGGGTTGCCTTGCCTGGGAAGGGGCTTGGGGAGAGACAGGGAAACTCGCTGTACACCAGTGTAGTACGTGATGAGCAAGGACTTTGAAGCCAGACTGCCTGGGTTTCCGTCCTGGCTGTGAACATTTCAAGGACAGAGTCCATTCTTCCTTCAAAAAATACACATCTTTTGGTTTCTCTGGGAATTATCCTATGTTAAATACAGAGTAAAATGCAGAAAATATTTTTGTTTAATTGAAGTATAGAGCCAAAAGAGAAGATCCCCATGTATTTGGGTGGTCTAGGCAGTAATTAAAATGCTTCATTATTAAATTAAAAAAGGACAGTTAATGTGCTTTCCATATAATGGTAATTTTGTGTGTGTGCGTCTATTGACAATACTAACTAAACCTATTATTTGAGTTTATTGCTGTAAGTGGATTTGAGTGGAGCTCCTTTTGGTTCTTGGGACTCTAAAGGGTGGGGAATATTTTTACGTGTATAAGGTCTGATAGAAAGCCTGGTACATGGTAAAGTTTCAGTGATACTTGTTGCACTAACAAGAAAAACTAGAGAGACCAAAGAAATTCTATGTCATAGAAATTGAATACCACACTCTATCAAAAAAGTTCATAAAAATTGTTGGTTGTTAGAATGTCAAATCTATGTTTGGCTAGGGAAAAAAATGAAAGAAGAATAATTTGCTCTACCTTCTATGCCAAATCCCTGGGTTCTCTCCCATAATAGTCAGGGTAATTATACTAATTTAATTTGCTTTATTCACAAAGTTTAGTAAGGATAGGAGGGTTTTAGCCTGAAGAATATGAAACACTTTGTCTAGTATAATTGGAGAAGTAGTTAAAGGGCTCCCGCCCAAATATATTTACTCTCATCCCCAACTTGAAATTTCCTTTTTCACTGTCTCTGATTGCCAGAGCATCTGCAGTGGAATAGAGCACAGACGTGAGATGAGGTGGACCCGAAGCAGATGGAGTGGGGCAACCACATGTAGAAGCTGGGGACAGAACCCCCCTAGTAGGAAGTCTAGTCCATGAGGTACAGAGCAGTAGCCAAATGCCAGGTGGGTTGCATTCGACTTGGCTGAACAGACCAAGAATGGTCAGTTTCAGAAAGAGTCACATAGGGTATTCCTCAGGCTCAGTGAATATTTGGAAATTTCGGTGACTATTAATATCGTGGAAACCCATCTGCAGAATCAGGACCCCAGTCACAAAGCAGGGACTCAATACAGTGCAGCCTTGTTAGAGGACTGATCAAATCTAGGGCATAGGGAGCAAAGCAGAAGCACAGTTAATGGAACCAGATAAGGGATGGAGAAACTAGAATGGTGGTGCCAGGCACATATTGGGAACAATAATAGAAGTGGGATTGTTTCTGAATGGTCTTTCTTAAAAATTCTCTTACCCACCAGCTCAGTTAGAGAGTAAGTTGATGCTATGATTGGGCTTGAGGGGAGTGAAATTTAAAGAGGGAGCAGTTGTCCAGCTGTTCATGAATCAAGAAGCCCAGGGAAGGAGAGCATGAAATTAATTTAAACATCTGGGGGGAAAGGCAGAAAAGGGAACAAATGAGGGCAGAAAGACAAGGGTTGTGGAAAAAGACGCTATAGAGGAAAGAGGAGAAACAGAGAAGTCAGCATTTTCCTACTTGTCTGTTTTATCTGTAAGGCTAAAGATTCCTGAATTTTTAAAATGGGAGATGAGAGCCTACAACAGAGAAGGATGAGACGAGTTTTAGGAATACACCAAGTAATTAAATAGAAGGGAAAAAAACAACAGTTGAACTAATCTCCACTAAAGAAGAAAAATAATAATCCACATTACTAACCACTTATGAGCATAAAATGAGATTAAATGTGAAAACATCTTGAAAAGCTGAAAGCATTATTCAAATGCAAGGTGGGTTGCATTGCTACGTGAATCCTAGGGAGGACTGTGCAGAGGCCTCCCAGATTACAGCAATAAATCCTATAGCTTCTTCCCCTGCTATGATTGTTGCTTCTCTTTTTCAGGGCAGTCCAGCAGGAGACTTGGAGCAGATTGACACTTATTTAGAAGCTTTGCTTAAAGAAGATAATCTCCTTTTTCGGAACACTTTAAATAAAGGAACTGCAGATACAGGACATAGTCTCCCTTTAGAAAAAAAATGAAAGTACTTCTCAAAACTGAAAGTCAGGAAAGACAGTCCCATTTTTAAAATGCTAATAAGAAAAAGGAAGATTCTTTTCAAAGAGTATTTCCCTTTGTACTTGTTATTGTGAAGTTCATCCTGTTTAACACTAAAGAAATTGTGTACTCTTTAGAAATGGAGAATGATTGGTAATTTCCATATTTCCCAGTCTTGTTCTCTAACTCTTCCTGTTCTTTCAGAAATTGTTTCTAGAGTTCTCTAATCCCCATGTGAGCTACTAAGATGGAAATGTCATTTTAGCTTAAATTTTGTTTTCACTTAAAAGACTAAAAACTGGAAAACAGTGGTTTTCAAAATCAATACATGAAAGCCTACAGAATCACCTCCTCTAGAAACTTGTGTTGGAAAAGACAGATGTTATGCCTTTTTCTCCAGTACGGCCAATACTTGGTAAAGCAGAAAATAGAAATCCTCAAACAACTTTGAGTTACAGTTTATATAATTTTATTGTTGAGTTATAGTAAAATAACAGATCTCCTAAGTATGTAAACACATATTAAACATATGTAAGAATTGTGTTTTTACATTTATACATATATGAGGAATCGTATTTTTACATTTTCTTTGATAACTGATTATTTTGTTTGTTTAGAAATGTCTGTAACCTCATACAAAAACAATAAACGTTTAGTATTTGTTTGTGGAATTGTATAATTTTAGTTTTATGTACATGCACAGAGTATAAAATTCAGAACATGTGAAGTGGAATATGGCGAAAAGTCTTCATCTAATGCTTGTCTTCAGGCACTTAGTTGCTCTTCTCAAGAGGCATGCTTTCACCAGTTACTTGTGAATACATCCAAATACCATCAATGTATATAAAACCATATAAATAATTGCATAGATACACTCGTAAATTTAGATGTAATAGCATCCAAAAAATGCTGTTGCTTTTTCCGCTTAATATACCTTCAAGATCCTTCCATATCAGGATCAGTATATGTAGAGCTGTCTCATTATCGTTGACTGCTCCTTATTATTCCATTCCCTGGACATACCAAAATTTATTTAACTATTCTCTTTTCAATGGATGTTTACATTTTTCCCATCCTTTTGGATTTACATGCACACAACAGAGAATATTCTTTTAAATATGTTCATTTCACATATGTGCAATTATATCTGTTAAATATATCTCAGAAGTTGAATTGCTGGGTCAAAGCATGTGTACAGTTTATTATTGATAATTACTGCCTAATAGCATTCCAAAAAATTTTATTAATATATACTCCCCAGCAATGTATGAGTGCCTGTTTCTTCATACCTTTATATACCCAATGAATTATCAAACTTTCTTATCTTGCTGATCAAAAGATGAAAAGCGATATACCCTTGTAGCTTTAATGTATATTTCTTATGAGTAAGGTTGAGTATCTCTTCATGTTTAAAATTAATTTGAATTTTTAAATTTGGCCTTTGTCCTTTTTCCTACTTGGTGGTATTTTGTTACTGATTTATAGGAACTATTTTCATATTAGGGAAATTATCTTATTAATATTATATGTATTACAAATATTTTCTCATAATTTTTCATTAAAAAATATTTTTATTTTATTTTATTAAATTTATTGGGGTGACAATTGTTAGTAAAATTACATAGATTTCAGGTGTACAATTCTGTATTACATCATCTATAAATCCCATTGTGTGTTCATCACCCAGAATCAGTTCTCCTTCCATCACCATATATTTGATCCCCCTTACCCTCCCACCCCCCACCCCCCTTATCCTCTGGTAACCACTAAACTATTGTCTGTGTCTATGAGTTTCTGTTTCTCATTTGTTTGTCTTGTTCTTTTGTTGTAAAAAATATTTATAATGTTTTGAGCCATACAGGATTTTTAAAATTTTGGTTTAGTTTTTTGTTTATGGCTTTTGGGGTTTGTAGTCATATTTAGAGAGGACTTCCTAATGCTGAAAGTATAAAGAAATTTTACTTTGTTTTCTTATAATGATTTTAATAATTATATTGTTAAAACTTTGATTCATTTAGAATTTATTTTGGTGTAAGGAGTAAGTTAAAATTTTAATATTGTGTGTTTTTCCAGATTGCCATAGTATTGTCCCAGAATTATTAAGTGAATAATCAATCTTTCCCCATTTCCCCACACTGCTCTACAGTGCCAAAAGCATGTTTAATTCCTAATTGTATTTGTGCTGAGTTCTAAAAAAAAAACAACAAAAAAACTATTTTTTTCATTGATTGTTTCATTTTTTCTCACGTCAGACCCATGTTGTTTGGGTAGGGCTAGTCAATAATTTTACATTTCAAAATTTACTTGTATATCCTTGCATGTTTAATTTTCATTCAAACTTAGATTTAGCATTTCTAGTCACCTCTCAAATTTTATTTGTATTTTGTTGGGTTTATGATCATAGTATAAATCAAGATAGAGAGAATGCCTTTTTAAAAAAATACCATGTCTTCCTACCCAAGACCAAACAAAAATATGCCTTTCTATACGTTTAAGTCTTCATTGGTGCCCTATATTAGCATTTAAAATTTTTCTTCAAACACATGTAGCACATTCTAGTTATATTTATTGTAATTAATTAGATTTATTCTTTGATCTGTTATAAATTCTTTTCCCATTATCTTATAACTGATTAGTGCTTTAAGACTCCTGACTTCTGGATATCAGTATTGTATCCAATATAAGAATTATCATACTATTTATAATGGTTTTAAAGATTTTTTTTCCTGTATCAGCAAGTAATCATTATGCAGATTTTTGAAAAAGCATTAATGTATATGAAGAAGCACAGTGTCTGGATCTCGGGTCCTTGTACTCTTGACCTACCCAAAAGTTTTCTTCCACAAGGGATATTTTTGGTCCCTGGAAAACTTTCATTACCTTCCTCTGCCATCATTACTATCCATTCTTCCTTTAATCTAGAAATTGGTAATTAATAAATGCTAATGGTGATAAGAAGTCAGTGCCTCTGAATATCCTTCTGGCAGCCATTTAGAAAGATCATGAAGAGGGACTTCCCCAGAGAATGGTTTTTGAAGATTCTAACAGGATATTTCTTCTATTTCCTAACTGATTATTCCCTAGGGCTGACTTCTCATTATCTCATCTTTCTTTTTATTCTGCATAAGAAATCTCATCTACTCTAATGGTTTCAAGTAATACTTCCAAATGAATAAGTTCCAAATTCCTGTGACCTTATTGAGAACCTGTTATTTAACTGTAAATATGAAACAGAAATTTTCTATTAAAAATCTACATTGGTACGTTTGAAACAAAAGTAATCATATTCACCCTAACCATCCCCACTTCTCATCAAAGCGTTAATTTAGGCCCCAATGGCTTCTGTTCTTCTGTTCTTGGGGAATCTGGGTTTTTAAACAGATAATCAGTTAGGACTAAGGAATAGAGCCTAAGGCAGAGACCAGACTTATGAGCTGAGTCAATGTGGGAATTGGGGGAGAAATTGAGTAAGGTTGGGCAAGAAGAAGCAAACTTGGGACCAGATGACCCTAGGTGGAAATAATTCTTTTACTCCTAAGTATGGTTGGTAGCAAGATGGCTTGAGGGCCACATGGGCAATTCAGTTCCATTACTGGAACATGGATACAGTTTTATGCCCATTAGCTCAGTTCCCAAGTCCACTGCAATTGGGGCTTGGCTCAGACAAGGTTAGCTTGGGAATTGGAGTAGAATAAAACTCGCAGGCCGAGGCCATGGGTAGATGTAGACTTGAGAGAGAAAAGACAGAACAGTGGGCAAGAGGGCCGCCGAGGAGGGGGAGGAAGGCAAGAACAATGCCAGAAGATACAGTCCAATATGTTCCTTTATCTGCAAACCACACTCTTCTGCCTATTACACTACAACTTTTTTTTTAACTACTAATAATATGGTTATCTCTTACCATTTCTCTCTCCTATACATAGACTTATAATTCAATAATACTCAGAATGTATAATTTTTCCATGGTTTTAAAAAATGTGCTTCCTCTAAATTGATCTTCGTAATATTTAGGTGTGAAAAGGCAAATACTCTTGTTACTGTTTTACAGATGGGAAGACTGAGACTGGTGAACATAAGTTATATGTCAATGTAGTTAGTAAGTGGCAAACAAAGCCTAGAACCCCGGCTTCCTGATTGCAACTAAAAGTTCTTCCATTAGATGGCACTGAGTCACTCCATGATGTAGGCAGAATTTATGACTAACAATATAGCAAGGATTACCCTGTCTAAAATAGTGCCTTTGCCCTCCACAGAAAACTGTATCTCTGAATAGAAAGTAAGCACAATCTCATCAGTTAGTGATAAATGCCCTAGTCTTACAACTGTTCAGATGAGTTAATCTCACTGGCTTTCTGTTCTTATTTAGCCTGTAGCTGTAAGAGGTTTAGAGTAGCTTTCTCATGGCATATGTTAGTCTCAAGTTTTAGTGAAGAGTGAGGGACTAAGTACAGGGAGACCCTTCCCGAAAACAACCTGAGAAAAAGCTGTAGACTGAGTCACGATGGGAAACAGCAAATCTACAGCTAGAGGTCAGACAACAATTCCTGCTAAAGAGACCTATGTGTGGTACAGAAAATTTATGATGGAATATCCATCCGGCCTGCAAACACTGCATGAATTTAAGACATTCTTGGGTCTGACAGGTCTGAATCAAAAGGCCAATCAACATGTTGATCAAGTCTATAATACCTTTGACATGAACAAGGTAAGACCTATTTCTTTTCCTTTGGCTATGGTTCTGCATTTTTCCTTTTTAAAAATATAAAATAGCCTGAGGTAAACATGTGCCCCTGCATGGAATGGGAAGGTCTTCAGAGAACCCATAGCTTGTAGGTAAGTGAGTTATTAAACACATTTAGCATTGACGGCATGAAAATAATTGGGTACTAACCTCTCTGCCCTTGGAAATGTTCTGCATGTAGGGAGTTATTTTAAAATTAAATCTCAGCATGGAATTCTAATGCTATTGTTTAAACAAATCTAATATGTGCAGATTGACTTACAAAGACTGTTTTCAAAGTAGTTAATGCATTGGTGACATTTTATAGAAAAGCAAATTGTAGGAATCTACTTTTAAAAGTGTGATTGCATCTAGATTGGCAGGTAAAATCAATACAAATTAGCCCAACATGGTTTCGTGCTCAACCCAAAAGTTGGAATGCTTTATAATGCTCTTTTTTTTTTCCATATCTGACCAATTTAGTTTGGGGAAAAACAAAATTTATAGTTTTAAATTCACATACATTTTTGTTTTTAAAAATTGTCACTCAACTATTGTCTTGAATTTACTCCCTCCTGAGGAGTTGCAACACATTTAATCTCGTGTCCTGAAAAAAACATGAAAATGAGAAAAAATATGGAATACAAAAAATAAGACAAAAAGAGGAACAATATGAAATACAAGGCTGAAGTTCTTCCTTTCTGCTTTCCTTATGCATTTTGGTTATTTTACCTGTAAATCTGTATATTTCAAAATGTGCTAATGCCACCTAGAATAAAAGGGAAAGGAGAAATACTACTCATAGAAAAACAAATGGCTTTAGAAGTCTATACATGATAATAGAAGAGAAAGAGGGATAATTAATGTAATAAATTGAAACAACTGGCTGTCCTTTAGGATGTATGGAAACTAGCACAGCCCTTTGAGCCCTTTTCCAAAGCCAAAAAGGAGATGATATAAAAGGAGGTAACAGCCAAGAACTGGGGAAGATTAAACCTGTGTGAAATTAATTTAATCTTTGTAGCAATGTCAGGAACAGATATTTTTTTTGACATTATTGTTCTTTGTTATCAAACTTGAATTAAGCACTGCCTACTCAGCATGACCGTATTTTCCTCATAAATTTTACTTAGACTAGTTGCAAGCAAGCAGAGCTCTGTCCCCAAGGAACTTACAAATTGGTGGGAAAATGAGAAGATTGTGCTTTCATTCTTAACTCTGAAATACCTTCCAGGTGTGCTATAGACTGAATGAGCCACCTCAAATTCATATGTTGAAATCTAAACCCCAATATGATGGGATTTGGAGGTGAGGTCTTTGGGAGGTGGTTGAGTCACAAGGGAAGAACCTACATGAATGGGATTACTGCTCTTATAAAGAACCCCCCCCCCACTCCGAGAGTTTCTTCGCCCCTTCCCCCAGGTGAAGACAGTGAGAAGACAGTTGTCTGTGCACCAAGAAGTGGGCCCTCACCAGACACTGAATCTTCCTGTGGCTTGATCTTGGACTTCCCCACCTAAAGAACTGTGAGAAATAAATCTCTGTGGTTTAAACTGCCCAATCTATGGTATTTTTTTGTTATAGTAGCCTGAACTAAGACCAGATACTATGTGCACATTGCATGTTGTCTCTTTGACTATGCACGTATCTCTCAGTGTGTGCGCTCTCACTCTGTCTCCCCCTTTTTCTGTCTCTCTCCCTTCTTCCCTCCCTCTGTCCCTCTCTGTTTCACCCTTTGTATGGCTGCGGCTGTCCCACTTTGCCTGCTGTAAGCAACCCAATTTCACAATGGAAGTCGGTTGTAGACAGCAGCTTTTCAGACTCTGACAGTACTCCTGAGAGGTTAGGAGATAAGCTATCATCAAGTTCTTCAGTTATTCTCCAAAGGCATTGATGTCATGTCCCACGACAGCTATTTGTTGTTAGCCCAATGTTCGTGAAAGCTCAGTGTGTGTCGGTGGTTCATATGCAAGAGCAGGCACACGTGAAAAGGAGTGCTGGGTACAAACAAGGAAGCGCTGTCACACTGCAGCCGGCTGGGTGTCGGGAAGCAGGTCCAGACGTTGTCCAAACAGGCAGCCCGGGGCATGTGTGCTGTTGGAGTGAGAGTCCCCTTGGTGACAGTCATGGCATGGCCAAGCGTATCTCAGGAGCTTAATTTAAATGACTTGGAAGTTCTGCTGGTTTTCATGATTTATCACAGAGATTTTTTGTTTGCTTAGGAAGGAAGCAACCTAGGCAGTGATGATGAATGCCATCAAAGGTGAGGGGAATCTCAATATGAAATCAGGTTGTAGAATGAGAAGGGTAAGGATTGTTCATTAACAAGTGGTAGTAAAAAATAATATGCAATTATGCGTAGGAAAACCAAAAAGCCATATATTTAATTAGATGAATAAAACAATCAGCTGTCCAGAATCCCAGAGGATTTACTCTTTCTAGTGGAGCTCCTCTGCAGTTTTAACTATTCTAGATGAAAATCATTTGAAATGCACTTTATGCTTTCCTGCTTCCTCAAAGTACCAGTAAAACGTTTTCTTGATAATAGACATTATTATGAACATCTGTTGTTACATTTATGAAATACCCTGAAGCATTCATGCCTACTGAAGCTGCTGGGGCTAACTTTCCTAATGTTAAAAATCCTGAAAATATGTGCTTTTGTTGTGTTTGCTTTTTGTTGTTTGTCTGTCTCTTTTCCTGCTGTCAAATGCGCCTTTCCCAACTTTATGATTGTTATACTAATAAGCTTCCAATCTCTTTTTAGTCTGCCATTGCTAACCTGGCTTTGGCTTATCTCAGTTTAACCAAGCTTATTAGAACAGTGCATAAAGTAAAAGTAAATAGATTCTGAAGTTTAGAACAAAGTTTATAACAATTTATTTGGCTAACCACACACTTGCAGGCTTCTCCATGGCACTCAGTAACCATAGTTAACGCTTTCTGAGTGCTTATAATGTGCCTGACATTTTTCTGGGCACAGTACATAAGCAAATGCATTCAACATCACGTGATAATAGAACCCTCTTTGCAGTTGTCACCTCAGACCACCAAGGAAGGCAATTAATAGGGTCCAGGTGCATCACTTTGAGATCCATCCTTGCACTTGTGTTGAGTCTGTGCCTGGGTTAAGATTACCACCAATGATTGTACAGCAGAAATAATAAGGCTAAATCATTTCTAAGAGACAGGGGATCCTTGTCCACTGACTTTGGCTCAAGGATTTCTTGGCAGCTTTCTCAAAACGTAGATTTCAGGAATGTATAAGACACTTGCTACCCAACTTCCTCTCGCTCTCTTCTTCTCCTGGGTCAGACTAACATTTTGGTCTGACATCTCGCCCAATCAGCCCTGACTTCCTATTTCCTTCCATGGAGCATTTCTACAAATGAAATCTGAAAATTGGCATTAATAGGTCTAACATCCTATGAATAAGAGTCACAGAAAAAGAGCCCAGGGAAAAAAGTAAGATTATAATAAAACAAACCAGAAAAATTTCCCAGACTTATCAGACATATTCCAAGGGCCCAGCATAATAAAAAGAAAGAAATCAATCTATAGTATATGATGAGAAATTTTATAACAACAGAGATAAAGAGAAGATCCTAAAATATTTTTAAAAAGGGGAAAATCAAAATCAAAATAGCCTTGAGCCTCTTAATACATACACAGGAAGCTAAAAATACAAGTAAATGGAGAAATGCCTCCAAAATTCTGAGGAGAAAAATACCAGGCCAAATCAAATGTGAGCAGAGAATAAAGACATTCAAGAACTAAATAATTTGCTTCACATTTACTTTATCTTAGGAAGCTACTGGAGCAGGTGCTCTAGCAAAATCAGGGAATCTATCAACAAAGAGGGAGAGAGTGAGTCCAACATAGGAAAAACAGATAAACAGATATGGCAGCCCAGGATCATGGAGAAGGAAAGTCTAGACTAAAAGCTATGCAGAAAGCCCAATGTGCTGCTAATCCAGATGGATAAGGAAGAAGGGGGACTCAGGAGGAAGACATGAAAAAATGGCATTGATGGATTATCTACTATGAGGACTTCAAAAACAATTGATATTTAACCAATCTGATGGTGCATTTTCAAAAAATTAACAAGGCTAAGTACAAGGAAAACTATTCAAATTTAAAATGAAGCAACTTAAATTTTTTAATGAAAATTTTACACATATACAAATGTGTAAATTGTCTTCAACAAGTATCAAAATTTTGATATTTTTGTTTTATCTGTCCTCTTACATGTTTTTCTGGATTTTTTAAAAGAAAAGAAAACCACTCAAACATAATATGATTTCATCTGTAAATACTTTATTATTTATCTTTAACAATAAAGACTCTTTTAAAGCATAACTAATATGCCATTATCATACATAACAAAGGTGACAATAACTATTTTTCTATTTTCAAACTACAATTTCCTTTTTTTAAATATAGTAAGTATACAATATTAGTTTCAGGTGTACAATATAGTGATTTGACATTTATATACCTTACAATGTGACCACCACACGTAGTCTAGTAATTATCTGTCACCATGTAAACTTACCACAATATTATTAACTATATTCTTCAGAAGGTGAAATAATTCCTAATGTCATATAGTAGTCTATGGGCAAAATTTCTATATTGTCTCGAGCATACTTTTTTGTTGTTTTGATTTGAGTTTGATCCAAATCAAACTTATGTGTTCATACATGGAAATTGGTGGTTATCACTCTTAAGTCTGTTTTTTTCTATAATAGTTCCCTAACTACTTCCTTTCCCCCATTTGTGCCATTGATTTGCTAGGGAAAGTGAGTCATTGCCTAATGAAGCTGATGAAAGGTTGGTAAGCATTAGAGCTGGGTCTGGGCCAGCAGAGATATTCCAAAAAGAAGAAACACTGTGAAAATCTAGATATTGTTGCTGGTTCCCAAGAGGCAGTGAAAGAGGACAGGCCCTGCACTATTCTCACCTAGACATACACATGCTTCACCTGGAGATTAAAGCAAAACACCCAGTTCCATGGAAACTACTTCCTATACTAGACAAGAACATGCGCTCAGGGCTCCATGCACACTCGAGTACAGAGTGCATGAAACTGAACTGAACTTGTGCTCTGCTGAAGTCCAGGCAGAGCCTGGCGATGCAGGAGCACCTAGCATGGCTTTTCATCCTGTACCTCTTGCACTCCAGCCACACTGCTTCACACTAGCTCTTCAATTTGCTCTTCTTCATGTTCCCTTTCTCTTTTTAAGTGCCAATGGTGCATGAATTCATCCTCATGAAACAACAGTGCAGAAATAATGAAGAATAAAAATGAAGAATTCATCATCCTCTTCAAATCCTGTTTGCTTCCCCAGACCAGACACCTCTCACAGTGCCATAAAGTAGATGTCACTTAGATTTAACTAAGGCAGAGGGTTACTGTTAGAGCATAACTGGGGACTACAAACTCCAGGTGCCTCATCTGCGTTTTTTGCTCCATATAGCTAACCAGCCTGTTGTTGGGACTGCATTTATTCTTACATGATAACTAAAAAATGAGGCATTTAGAGCACTGAGGTGCCAATAGCGACTTGCTTAGAGAATCTTAGAGAAGAAAGTCAGCCTTCAATCCCTCTGGCTCCTGGTCTATGTTCTTGCTCCTGTAATAGGTATGAAAGTGAATGTATGGCCCTCAGGGCTATACCTCTGCATCTGGGTTTTATCCAAACTGAATGCCATTGTCAGCTCTTAAACTGGATCAAAAATGATCTAAGAATAATCATTTGGCAGGAGGTCAGGGATGAGGCCTTTTCTAATAGGCAGAAAGGGGTAATAAAAGCAATGGTTAGAATAGAAGGAATAGAGGTGGGACAGGGAGATGGACCTAAAACACTTGTCAGAAGATTTGCCTCTGGTAAGGCTCCAAAATCTCACAAGGGAAATAAAATTGTTTCTCTGAATTTATGGGTTTGGAACTCAAACCATAAATGGAGTGATAGTTTGAAGCAGAAAAGCAGTGGTCAGAACAGATTTAGGATCCCTCTAAACATGAGGATTTAAACAAAAACACATCCAAAGGAAGTCCTTAGGTTATTTAAATGAGCAGCTTCGGACAAATCCTGGGAATCAAGAGTGAGGGAATGGTGAGTGAATTCTTAGAAACATAGGTGATTAGGCTGTTAACAGAAAGAAAAGTGAGGATAAGTGGTAAGCTACGGGATTTAATATGTGATTACTACCATCTATGTGATTAGTTTACCTATAAATGTGTTCACAAATCAAACCTTAGCTTAATGTATCAGAAGTCCTTGCTATTTTTAAATGAGCCCGTGTGTGAATCTCTTTATGGTGTGAATCACAGGCCATCATGGGGACAGTGGAGGCAGCACCTCGGGAGGAGTAGAAGCTCGGGAGGCTGGCCGGGGTCGGGTCAGGCTTCTTTATTGCTGTGTGTAATCTTTACAAGGCTCATAACCCCTCCGTGTCAAAAGTCTTCAGTTCTAAAACTGAAGCCTGCCTACATTTCACTGAGCTCATATGAAATAATGTAGGAGAAAACTTTGAAAAAATGGTCACACAATGTGATCTATAGGTGATGTATTACAGAATTGTACACCTGAAACCTATGTAACTTTACTAATAATTGTCACCCCAATAAACTTTAATTTAAGAAAAAAGAAGAAATGGGCAAGACAGCCCTTAAAGGGATGATATGTTTATCTGCAAAATGCCGATGTCTTTGACCTTGGTCCCCACAGGTTTGATAACAGTGAAGATTAACTACTGTTTTATCAAGCTCAAATTACATTTCCACATGAAAGAGTATGCCTGCAGGGGCAGGGGTTGCTTTCCCGCCATTTCTCATCTTTAATTGATCCGAGTGCCTTAGACAGTCATTTGTACTGGTTGAGGCAATTTTGGCCTCTTGCAATGGTTGCCAGTCACAGAATGTAATTAATTAAATGGGAATCATCTTAGAGTTTTGAGTGTCTTCTTAATCTAATCAGGACTCATATACGGGAACTCCAGCTCTACTTGGAATTCAGAAGTGACCTTTTGTTGTCGGGTTCTTTAGCTTCCTTTTGTGTGAGAGCCCTTAAAAATTAGCTTTGAACTTGTGTCATAATTGCTGCTGCTCATTAACCCCCCTGACTGCCCTGAAGTCTGTAACAGTGTTTTGGGCTGTCTGGCCTCTAAGAAGACCACAATTACTGCTGTTATTCATCAGATACATTTACTGGAAACAAATGACCATCTCTTAGCTTGTAAACCATTAGGCTGCAATCTCTTAAGTATAAAGACCAAGGCTACTAACTTCACAGCTACAAGTACAGAAGCTCTCAGAGAGCATTTATTGGTGATAATAAAACACCCCATATTTGTTTAGCACTTTATAATTGACATAGCATTTCCATATTGTAGGGATGGAGTCCCAGAGAGCAGTTTCCAGGCTCTCAGCCTCACATGGAAAGGTGCTGGCTGGTTGTTAGATGGCCATCAGCTGTAACCAGATGGCCATTAGCCACTATTGTTTTGTATATAACTGTGGTGGCTAGGCTAGCAAGTGCGGATTGCGGTTAGCAAGCACGGATTGCAGATGGTGTGGATTGAGTAGATTCTATTTCCTGTGTCTCGCTAGGCCGCCAGGGAGACTGGTGCAGGAAGACCCCTTGTTGGGGTACTGGCAGATGTTTGCTTCTTGTGTTTCGACCTGCTGCAAGCGAGAACCTCCTACCTGTGGCCCCGCTGGTGTTCCTTTTCGTCCTCACCATATCCTGCATTCACCTGCCAGAAACAAGAGTTGAGTCCCCACATTACACATATGTACTACCATCAATTACCAAATTTTTGTCTGAGCCTCTCACAGAATTTTACCTGTTAAAGGCATCAACTGCGCTTGCTGACATACGTTTAAACTTAACCTGTTGTAACTTATATATTTTAGCAAAATCTGTTGGACTTCTGCTTCTCAAGTCTGGCTGCATATTAGAAGCACCTGGGGGTATTATTAAACATACAAGTGGCTGGCTCTCCTCCTCTGGCCAACGGAATCAAAACAATGCTTTGTTTGAAGCTGCCAGGTGGTTCGCATGTGCAACCTAATATAAGCGCTGCTGCCATGCCAGAAAGATTACAAAGTGGCAGAAAACTGGGTTCTAGGCCCATTTCTGTCACCAAAGAGCTGTGGGTACATATGAAAAGGGAATTCTGGGTCCAGAACTATTCATTCAGAAGCACTTCCTCTGACTATTCTTTTAGTTACAGTCATAGTAAAGAAACACGGGCTTGAAGCAAGTAATACATGGCGTATTACTTGTATATACTTTCTGCTGTCTATTCTGCCATTTTCAATATCCTCTATTCACTTTTACTACTCATTAGAGAACAAAGATCCCGGCTCTTCCATGGGAAATAAAACACTCTTAGGAGACAGGCTGACTGAATTAGGGTGAGGCTGGATTTTATTTTGTCTGTTGCAATAACACTTTAGGGAGACAGGTGCTTATAAGAGGAAACACACCATAATGGCTAACAGGAATTTCTTTGCAAAAGGCTGCCATTGTTATATTCCTAGGTAGGTCTTCCATAGTTAGCTCATTTATAAGTGATCAAGTTCATTATCTTGCTTCCCCCAAAACAGGTGAGGCTGGCCTCTCATTCAGAGTGGGTTGGACACCTGCTAATCTGGCTGTATTCTGGGGGCAGATGGTCAGGGCTTCCTACTAATATCCAGGGAACCTATTAATAGTCAAGAGCTTGTTTGGTAAATATTTTGAGATGCCCTGTGACCCAGAACTCATGGTTAAGTCAAGAACAACCGTGTCTGATCTGTATAAAGATTATATTATAGAATCAATTTACCAAGCGAGCTGTATATTTCTCATCTTACAGATGGGAGTCCTTCCTCAGGACGTTCCAGCAATTCCGTGGCTGATAGAGAGGCTGTGTTTGTTGTTAATATAAACATCTGTAGGTGAAAATGGGCTAGGTTGTATATGCTGAACATAACATTATTTTAAAACAACAGATTTTTAAAATTCACAAAAGTATTTTAAAAGTATTCACATGTATTTGACACGATAGAGGCGACCCTTATATTCTGCCTACTTTCTTTGCAGTTCCTAAAATGCAAATTAAACATCACTGACAATTGTTGATCAATCCTATTATGTGCTTATACCAGCTCTCTGGGCTTCCTTACTTCTGACCATTTTCAAGCAGACATTTCATTTCTTATGTTGTTACTGACCAACCACAGCTGGTAAAATGTCAGTGAAAAGTGTCACATGTAAAAAAATGAAAACCTCTAAATGTCTTCAGCTTAGGGGCTGTGGCAATTCATGAATTTTTCAGATAGTGATTCTGTGAAAAGTAGCAGAAAGTTAATGATACGGGAGGAAACAGATTAAATCTGGGACTATAATTTGGTGGATTTTTGTTGGGTTTGGATTATTTGAGGTTTTATCACTAGTTTTTGTAATAATCATTTCTATTTCCATGGTCTTAGTGTTACGAGAACCCAGGATGACATGCTTCTTGGTCCATACTGTGTAGGGCCTTGTTAGGGCTAAATGAGCTCATCTGTGTAAAGCACAATGCCTGGCACTGTATGTATAGCAAGTATTACATCAACACCAACAGCTGTCATTGTCATTCTGATTATTATTATAATTATTATTACTAGTCCAGTCTACCTCTCATCTGCAAAATGAAGGACTGTTTCCAGAGGTGCAATTCTATGGTTTAAAATAGTAAAATGAAGCCAACTTCTCCTGATGACATTACCTGGTTTACAAATTTGTGGCTCCATCACTGGGACAAAACTCAAAGCAGACTCAAAGTCACTCAGGCAGAGAGAGAGAGAGAGAGAGAGAGAGAGAGAGACCATATTGGGCATTTTGGATGATATCTACAGCGAGATTTTACCCAGAGATTTTAAAGAGTCGGGAGAGGTTTGTCAGGGCTGTAATGCAGAGTGTGGCCCTGAAGAAGAGGAAATGCTGAGCCAAAAGAAGGACCAGCTGCACAGACTAAGAGCAGGATCAGCAAAAGCAAGACCAGGATGTATGCTTCAGGTCCTGGAGGGGCAGCTGGGTAAGTTTCCTGGGAAAACCATAGGTAGGGAAAGGTTGTTGTCTGTGTGGTGCTGGAGGCTAAACCCCTGGGCAGAGAGAAGCTAAAAACTCCAAAATGGACCAAAGAAATGTTCATCAAAAACACTGGGGAACAGGAGAAGGCAAGAGGAGAATGAACAACATTTGTCCTTGAGCCAGAGCCAGATGGCTATGGGGGCAGGGTGAAGAAGAGCCTGGAAGCGGTGGCCCCCAGAGCCCTCTGGTCTCACAAGTCTCCCTGAGGCTAAGCAGCTTAGAGCACACAGGCCAGCTTTACTTGGGCAGCACCAGATATGAAGGGAGCACAAGGTGAAGCATCTCAGACACTCAGAATTACCTCACTTTAGGCAACTGTGTTACCAAATAGCTCACACACAGGAATCCAGAACAACAAACTGCATGAGCACATCAATCTATTCAAGTGTATAGACACTCTTCCAGATAGAGAATTCAGTTGTAACAAGTCTTGAGGGCAATATTGGGTGGTACAGAGAACGAAAGTCTTAGAGTAAAGCTGCCTGGGTTTAAATCCTGGATTCTTCTACATCCTAGTTTTGTTACTTTATCTAGTTTATTTAATTTCTCTGACAATCAGTTTTCTCCTCTGTAAAATAAGAATAACAAGGCTGTCTGTCAGGTTGCTGTTAGAATTGAAGATAATGCATGGAAAGTGACTAGCACAGTGCTTGAAACGTGTGCTTTTTGTATATAAATAGTAGCTCTTAGTAATAAGTAATTATTTTTCATATCCATATAAGCTTTATTGCTTGGAGACCACATATTCCACCTATGGATTTTCTGTTGGACAGAAGCACTACAGGATCTCATTTTCCTTTTTTTTTTTATTATATTAGACTTCTAAACCTTTATCTCTTTAATATATATCTATATACACATACATATATAATATGTTATCTGTATATATAAAAGATATTATATATGTTATATGTATATATATTATGAATATATATATCATATGTATATATATGTATGTAGATTATATGTATATATATATACACATTGATATTATATACATAGTTTCTTCATAGATGTAAAAAGAATGCCTTATATTTTTCATACATTTTAGAGACCATAAGAAAGCTTAAATTTGAAGTTCCATATATATTTTTCTCTCTCTCATTTTAACCCCCATCTACAAAATGATTTATAACATATTAATGGAGCCGAACTCCCTTAGGAGCCTGAGAAACTATCATGCTTCCATATCTTGAGCCCCATTAACTCTTCCCTGCAATTCGCTCCATCCTCAGAACATGCTGTATAAATCTATATATGTGTTGGGCTTAAAATTATTTTTCTATGTGTGTTCCCAAACTCTTCCTGCCTGAGGATCACTAAAATGGCTTTGTGTGCTCGCACTTTGCTCACCTCCCTCAACCTCTAAGTGCCAAACTAATATTTTAGGATTTTGTGATGCAGAATTATGAGAAACATTGGTGGAGTAAGAGGGTAAAATGTTTTTGTGCTGGGGCTGGCAGCGAAGAAACTGGGCAATGGAGATTGCTGAAGATTGAGCAGCAGGGTGTATGTGAAAGAGCAGATGGGAGATGAAGGTCATGTTGTAAAGGAATCCATAAATTCTGTGCAACTCGTATTTGTTCCAGAAATGAAATAAAGACTTGCTGTTATTTTGAAATTAAGGTTTGATTGCTGGACTGTGTTCGTATGACTATACCACTATTCTGAGACGGTACCATGTGGGCCATAATTTTTCTAATTAGTCTTATAAGATTACATAAATTCATGTAAAAATAAGTCACAATTACAATAACCGCATGGAGAAATGGCTAGAAGATTATAAGGCCTACAAAGAAAGACACGGATAAGAAAAACAGCTTACGTCCGTGGTTCCCAAATCTTGGGATACATAAGACTCACCTGAGGAACATTTTAAAATGCAGACTCTTAAAACCCATCGCAAGTAGTTTTGATGCTGTTGTTTGCGGTTAAGGTCTAAGAATCTGCATATTTCATTGTGACCACATGGTTCTGTGCAGGTAGTTTATGAACCCCACTCTGGCTCAAGGACAGTAGGTGTCAGGCATCCCCAGGCAGCTCTGTGTGCACGGGAGATCCTGTAGCTCAAGCAAAACATCTGAACTTAGTGCTCCTTTGGTTCTCCCCAAAGATTCTGGACATTTGCTGTTCTTTCTAGTCACATTTTCTGAGACATCTCCTCATCATCTCTGTGACTCTTATCTTCTGCCCCCATCCTTGAAATCTATAGATTAATTGAAAACTATATATATATTTTTTCTGATTTATAGAACAAGCATTTACCTAAAACCCTTTCCAATACTAACACAAGCTATTAAATCACATTCACTGGGGTCATCTCACCAATGCAAATTTCTGCAAAATCTTAACAGAAAGAGAACTGGAAAGAAGAGTTGGCTGTGGATTGTGAGGAGTAATTTGGCTACATAAGAAAATGCTGAAATGAAAGCAGGAAATATTTTGCTTATGGATGCTTTTGAAGAAGCTGTACTTGTCTACATAGAAAGGTTTCCTTACCTATAATCAACTTCGGCTGTAGATTCACCAGGTTCTCCATTTTAAAACCGTACAATAAAAACATTAGTGCTCATCTCCTGGTATGGTTTGCCCAGAGCTTTCAGAGCCTGAGTGGAGGTGTTAGGGCCATCCACCCACTGGGCCTAATCGTAAAGTACCAAATGTTCTAAAGGCAACATTGCTCAATCTAGCCTGTTGCCATTCATCGTGGGGTGACACCAAAAATTGCGGTCACTGAAGCAGGACTCGTAAAGTGAAACAAACCACTATAAAATATCAGGTTTTTATGGGAACATGGAGGATCAACTTTATAACAAGCCAGCTCAGTCTTCGCAGGGAGGGTACTTCTGTGACTGTTTGGTAAACATGCCTAGTAACCACCTAGGAAACAGCTGTATTGATTGGTCAGCCCTTGAGACACAGGAGGAAGACCTGGGAGCAGATGTGCCCCTGGTTGATACCATCCACCCAGGTTACATCTTCCGAACCTGCCAGCCCTATTTCTGATAAATATTGGTCATGTCCTGCCAAATCTGGAGATGTGATATTATAAATCAATTTTGACTCTGGGATAACATTTCCCTTGTCTCAGCCATAGTTCTGCTAGGGATTAATAAGGTCATGGTAATGAACAATAGGAAAGGCAGGTGGAGAAAAGGTAAAACCACTTTACATTTTGTATACTTGAACAAACTTCCTTTAGGACACTCATTCAACCTGGTTTCCATCTGTTAGCAGAGCTTATCTCTTAAGAAGTATTAAAGCTGTCGATGGGGTAAAGATGCCTAAATTGTAAAATGTAAAACTCTAATACTTAAATGTAGTGAAATGATTTTTAAGTATTTTCTTTTTTTGAATATATATATATATATATATATATATATATATATATATATACACACACACACACACACACACATATATATGTATGTACATATATTTTTTATTATAGAGGTAAAACATCCACAATGTAGAAAATTTTTAAATGTACATCTTGTATTTAAATGTATATTTAAATACATTTTGAAGACAATGCTATAATGATTATTATCACGTTGGCTTCCAATACCTGAGATGTTGTAGTTGTCTAAAAAAAAAGAAAGAAAGAAAGAATGAAAAAAGCCATGAAACAGCCGAACAGATTTTGATTTCTCAGTTGCTTTTCTTACAGACTTGGTAGAACTAGACATAAAAACTTGAGACTCAAAGCAAACACATATCACTTTACAGACCCATAAGTCTAAGGCCCTTTATTTCCAACGCAAATGGGTACCTTATGTCACATCCTGTTTTGTAAATAGGACTTGACATCCCAAATATTCCAGAGAATGCAGCTGACAGCATGCTTTGGGCTGGATGTGCTACCATCAGCATCTGAACTCATGGGAAAATAGCAGAGTGGGTCACACACCCAGAGCTGGACACTTTTCTTAGGATAGTTGAGCATTTGGCTGAACAGAATTTAAAGTATATGGTTCTTAAAAATAACACAGACTGTTTCTGTTTCAACTGAGAATTTTTACAAATTTAAAACAGGATGAGAGGAATTACCTAATCATGTAACCCTTAAATAATCTTTACTAAGATTGACTAATATGACAAAAATCTTTATAGAAGAGGCTCATAAATTTTGATCCATATCAAAAGTGATGGATCCTTAAAAGGAGTCCTGGAATTTAGCAGTCCAAAATGATAAACCAGTTTCTCTAAAAAGGAGTACAGACTTTAGCTACTTGATGTTTTCCTTCTGTTAAAAATTAGTACCCAGTCTTTTCCCGAAGTGGACAATAAAAACTTAAAGATATCGAGGAGAAGACAGCCACTGTAGGGGGCTCAGTGGTGAGGACTCAGCCTTCCATCACAGCATTTCAGAACCATGTTTTTTTTCCTGCATAAGAAATAGACATTTTGTCTAAAAGGTGCTTACCTATATATTTAAAGTTGTTTGTTTCTATACACATTACCTATGTATTTTTTTTTCAATGACGTACCAGGGAAAAGTCCTATGCTAAAATCTTGTGGGTTGTATTCAGTGGCACATAAGGTTCTCATAAATGATGACTTCTCAAATAAAAAGCAATTGTTCTTTTTAAATATTTATTTCTCTTTCCACCTTGCTTTCCACAGGATGGATTTATTGACTTTGTAGAGTTTATTGCTGCTGTAAATCTATTTGTACGAGGAAAAATGGACCAAAAATTAAAGTGGTATTTTAAGCTGTATGATGCTGATGGAAATGGTTCTATTGACAAAAAGGAACTACTGAACATCTTCATGGTAAGTGAAGTCGTAAAGTATCCTTTGCAGGACATTTTATAGTTAATTCAATTTTTCTCCCTATGGAGTTGGTGACAGCTTTCTATGCAGTTGGTTATTCTTGGGATATACATTTGGAATTGCTGAAACAATATAAGTTTCACATCTTTTTGGTTAGTGAGTGTACAAATGCAAATCAACATTTTCTTGTTGGTGTGGTCCACGCGGAAGTTAATAAATTTAGCAGCATGTTGAGATGAAAAATGAAATAAGCATGAGGTTCTAAAACAACTTTTCTTTTTTCTCTGCCTCAGTGCAGAAAGTCTTGCAGGGAGCAGCTAAAATACAAGTTGGTTTATATAACAAGAGGCATGGATTAAGAATAAAGGTACTTCAGGACTAATCTTCCGGGAAGCTGGACTAAAAAGTATTTCTAATAGAAAACTCAGGGATCTCAGACATTTTCTATCTCGGAAGTTCAATAAGTCCTGTTATAAATCTAACACCCCCTCCACCAGTGAAGTGGAGATAGTTATATCATTGAGTGAAATAAAATGGTTTTTAAAATAAAAAATGATTAAGTGGGACACTGTATCTAAATGAAGATATGAAATAAAATAAATATTATGAATGTAATATACTGAGTTTGTAACAGAATCAGAGTTAGAATCAAATGTCTTAGAAATGATCTGGTCAGAATTCTTCCACTTATAAATGAAGGAGCTGAGTTATAAACATAATGCATAGTAGAAATATTAGCAAAAATGCAAGAAAAAAATAAATGGGTAGAACTACAATTATAATTGAACACCTCAACAAATGAAAAAAGCTGTTAAAATTTAAAACTAGCTAATGTCGTATTAATCAGCAAACAGAAAGAATTCAAAAGCATGATAATACTAATATTGTTTCTACTTTAATCTCACATAGGGCATTCACACAAAAAAGTACTAAGAAGCGCTTTGCAATCAAACTCTAAGCATTAAATTCAGAAATTCTGCATGCATATTACAGGTTGCCACAAAATTTAGGAATTTAAAATATTCTGTAGAGAGTGCCAAACCACATATACACTTGAAAATATTATCTTAAATAAATGTGTCAAACTTATTTTAAAAACATCAAATATGTAATACAGCA
This sequence comes from Rhinolophus sinicus, assembly GCF_036562045.2. Lineage (NCBI taxonomy): Eukaryota > Metazoa > Chordata > Mammalia > Chiroptera > Rhinolophidae > Rhinolophus > Rhinolophus sinicus. Next base: position 72,250,748 of record NC_133751.1, read on the forward strand.
TACAAATATTAAGGGATGCCTCTACAGCAATATTCAAAGCAAGGGTTTTTATCCTGGGTTCTGTGGATCTATGGTCTTCAGGAATCCTAGAAGCCCTTGAAATTAAGGGCAAAATTTTGCTGTGTGTTATTCATTTTGGGGGGTTGGGAGAAGATCATCAAATCTCAAAAGAATTGGGGGAGGGGGAAAGGAGGTTAAAAACAAAGAGATCTGAAGGCAGTATTAGATTATAGGCAGAAATATGACGATCCTTGAAGGATCAGCTGGAATCAAAATGCATGACGTTTGTTTAGGGAATTGCAGGGGAGAGAGTCTCAGTAGTGAAAAGGAGGTGCATGGGGGTGGGGGTTCTCAGAAAAAGAGTGGACTTTGAACTTCCTTACAAAGGAAGTAGTTACATCTTAATCTCACTTCAAGGATATAAAATGGTCAAGAGGAGGGGTTTTGAGAAGGATTACTGGAGAGGATTTCTTGGGTAGGTGTCTTCAAGTCAGTAGCCTGGGAGTTTAAGGAGTCCATTGGGATGTTAATATAGTCTCTAGTTTGGGGAACACAGTGTTGCAGTGTTTAAGTCAAGCCTGAGAAATCTGAAGAGGCACACATGGCAGCAGAGCAGAGGGAAAAAGGTTAGGAAGTATCTACATTCCTAGAATTTGTGGGGGTGAAGGATGCTCGGGTTTTTCCATAAATCAGATATGGGCCACTGCGAGACGAAGCTGTCAAAGAGTTGTCCTGGATCTTGTCCAGCTGAGACTCTTGGAGAAGTGAGGGAACCTCAGAAGAAGAAAGCTGGAGATAAATCTAGAGAATGGTTCCCAACCAGGAGTGATTTCGCACTCCTCCTCCCTCAGGGGACATTTGGCAATGTCTGGAGACATTTTGGTTGTCAACTGGGGAGTTGGGGAGAGTGTGGCGCTACCACTAACTATTGTTTAGAGACCAGGGTTGCTGTTCACATTCTACAATGCACAGGATGATCCTGAATAAGAAAGAATTGTCTGGTCCAAAATGTCCATTGTGTAGTTGTTGAGAAACTCAGACCTGGAGCCTGTAGAATAAGCCTCAAAGGATCAGCTAGAATCAAAATGCATGATTTATGTTTAGGAAATTACAATAGAGAGAGTCTCAGTAATGAAAAGAAGGTGGGGGTTCCTCAGAAAGAGTGGACTTTAAACATCTGTCATCCAGAAAGCCCTGACACTAGATAATCATGACATTACCTACCAGGTCAGAGGTCTTCTGCTTCTCTTTTCTCTCCTACCTCCTCGTGCCCCCACAAAGAGAGTGGTTAGAGAAGGACTTAGCAAAATTCAGGAGAAAAAGCATATGCTAAATAAGGAAAGAAACAAGGAAACAAACCATGCCTCCTTGCCCATCTCCCCACCATGCTTCTCCTATAAGAGGAGGGAAGACACAGGGCACACTGACGACTCCCTCCGAAAATATTACCCCCTTAAGCCTCATCCATCTTCCAACCAATCCTTCTCTCTCACTTATATTGCCAGGACATGGGTAATGGACAAATCCTAGAAATGTCATAATCTTTATTGTGACTTATACATATGGTATAATAATTTTATTATGACTTATACATACTATCACTTTAGAATGTGGGAATACCAGATGCCTAGCCAAATTTTCTAGGCTTTGAGGTCCTTTGCCAAGTTACTGAGAAACCCTAAAAACTTTCATTTAGTAGATGCTGTATGTATGTGACCATTACTCTAAGTATTGTCTTACATTTAACTGTGAGACTCAACTTGCTAAGGCCAAGAGTGGTGCTTTACCACTGTTTAGTATGATTAATCCTGAATTCAGGATTAGTAATGCTTGGAAAGAAGCAAAAGAGAGTCTTATGTAAGACCATGCCCTTTAATTGAAATATGTTGCCAGCAGATTTTCTAAAAATCCCTTGATGTTCAATCAAGATAGTTATGTTCAAATTCTCAGATGACTGATTCATTCTCTCTCTCTCTTTCATTTTCTCATGAATTTCTATGTCAAATATGGGTCACTTAATTTAATCACCTAAGGGGGAAGGGAGGGATGGTGAAATCTTCCCCTTAGAAAATCTGGAAATGTCATTTTCCCTGGGTCCCCTGACAACATTTATGATGAAAAAGTGCCGGCAGAGTGTGAGAGAAATTCACTGTCCTTCCATATCTGTCTTTCCAGTTGATCACTCTACAAAAGGGTAAGAAGGACCAGGGGTGCCAATGTCAGAAACCAGAGAGGAAGCCTTAGGTGCTCATAGATCACTCTTTTCTGTTCGTTCATAAGATCAAAGATAACGGCTCTGAAATTGAGAACATTGTTCCATGTCTGGAATTCTTATGACAGTGACTGCTACCATGTTTTCTCCAGTGCATTCCTGGCCTGTTTTGTGACCTAATATGTTGAATGGATCCCTTTGTGCTGTATAAAATCAAACCCAGACTGTATTCAGTTAATTTAATTTGATTTCTAAGGTTCATTACTGGGAACTGACATACGGTCTTTTTTTTAAATTTATTTTTAACAACTAGAGCAGGTCGGATAGCAAAACTGACATGGACACTTCAAAAAATTCTGTCACATTAGGGTAGAAATGTCACAAAACGTATTTACTTCCAGCAAAGTTAAAATGTCTGATTTAATTTCCTTTGCAGACTGTACAAAACCTCAATGGCCAGCAAACTCTGAGCCCTGAAGAATTCACCAACTTGGTATTTCATAATATCGACATAAACCACGATGGTAAGGCAGCTACTCTCCTTGGGCTCACTTTTTTTTACAGTGGGAGATAGTGGTGGTGGGGAGTGCCATTTAGACAAAAGCATAAACTTTTCAAAAGAACCCTAGTTGTGATATAATTTGAGCTTCACAGTTTGACCAGTCCAGTGTTTTCCAGTTGGTGGAATTCAATTGAGTAAATATTTATTGACCATATTTATATTCAGTGCATGGTGCTTAACTCTTGGGGATATATGAAGAAGAGTAAAGAGAGACACAAGGAAATAAAAGCAGTAGAATATGAGATGAACGACCTTCTGCTGTTTGCTTTGGGTTATGTTTAAGTCATCATTATTTCCTTTCTCCTGGAGGTTTTCCCTACTGAAGAATAACCTCTAGGTTCCCCTACTGAAGAAATCCTTCCTTCAGTTATGTTACCTTCTACTATCAGATCTTATTTCCTTCCTTTTGACTACACATTTCTGGAAAGAGCTGTCCATACTTGCCTCCATTTCTGCTCTTTCTACTTTTTCTGCATTTTTATTCTTTTTGCTTATTTTTAAATTTTCTCTCTGTACCCTAAAATCTGGGTAGCTCTTTGGATCAAAGAAGCTGTGCTTCTTCTTCAGAGGTGGAGTGAAAGGGGAATATAGATATTGCAAGAAAAGGGAGAGTGTTTACGCCAATGGCTTTGAACTCAGTAAACAGGTAGGTGAGCATATTGATTTGAGACTGAGGCAGCATGTCTAGGAATGGTCCCTGAAAAACAGAAAGTTTGGAATTGTGTAAAATATAATGTTAGTAAGAGAGATTTTTAAACAAGGGATGGATGTGACGCATTGGGACTCCAGCCATGGTTGTCATCATCAATCCACAGTAACTTTTCCACAGAATCAACCTGCCTACCGTGAGTCACTTCTTATAGTGGACACTAGAGGGCTGTAGAGACCCACGTTGAGTGTGGCAGTTTGCACTCGTCAAATGCAGCAGCTCAGTCTGGCACGATGGGGTGGTGAGGAGGCTGGTAGAGAGCTCAAATGAAATCAGCATTATGAAGACAAACAACGGGACAAGAGTATAATTTTTAGAAAAACAATTTGGAAATGAATCAATAGCATCAATTTCCCTGTTAAGGGCACAATTCTAGACTGGTCTCACCTCAATCTCAAGTCAGAATGCTCACTTGCTAGTTTACCGAGATCAAACCCATTTGGTGTCATCACTCATGTTTGGGTCTCTATGGATCAAGAATAAAATAAGTCAGTTCATGTAAAAGCTTGACAGGAATAGATTCAAGCTACCCAGAGCTGACAAGGAAGCTAAGTGAAACTAGAAAAGGACCAGAGAAATGGAGAGTGGAAGGTCTTATGAGGCCAGTGAAACCTTATTTGGTTATCTGATGATGCAGTGAATATTGAAACCAAAGACAAAGATCACAGCACACACCAAGAGGCAACCCAAAACTGTGATCCCCAAACAGGAGAAATGCTCTAAGTTTTGTTCTGCTTTGTTTCAGTTTTTAATCTTAGAGGTACCACAGGCTGGAGTAGAGAGAATAAACCATTTCAGCCCAGGGGCTGAAATCATTGATCTAAGGATGAGTATTCAGGAAGTAGACAGGACATCATAAATGTTTAAGACTTAGTAGACAATTAATTTCAAACAGGCAGGTCAAGAATGTTTAAAAATATCTATAGATCTTCTAATGCTTAGAGTAGGGGAATAGAAAAAGGTGGCCTTCCTATGAGGATTGTGGTATCTTTAAGAAGAGGCTCAGTTTCTATTAAATTAAGGGAGCAGACAATGTGTCTCAGGAAACAAGAAACTGATGCAGGACACTTTGTTTACTATCTAAGCAGGTTCCTCACAAACAAAGTATAAGGAATCAGTAAAATGGGGAATATAGTTGGAAGAGGCCTAGAAATATAAAGGATATGGATCTGGGAGAATGAAGGTGTTGTGCTCAGGCAATAACTGAGGTCACCTGCAGTTAAGATAAAGGGCTCTTTGACTTAGAAAAATATGTCAAAAGAAAGAGAATGCTTTTTGGAATAGCTTTTTATAGAACTAATCACATGAATTATTTCCTCTGATAAAAATTCATATTTCAAGATATGTATATATCATTGGCTTTTACAAAATGAATATATCAAATAAACAAGTTGCTCTTTGGAATAACAATGAACCACTGGTTCTTGATAAATGCATACACAGAGCTAAAACTAATAAAATTTGCTTGTATATATATGGAAATTATTGGAGGTGGGTGTATCGTCTCATGTCAAGAGACAGCTGGGTTGTATTATATGATATAGAAGGTAGAAGAGGGTAAAGGGGGTCAGATGTGTGGTGACAGAAGGAGACTTGACTTTGGATGGTGAACACACAATGCAATATGTAGATTATGTATTATAGATATGTACACTTGAAATTTATATGATCTTATTAACAGTGTTACCCCAATAAATTTAATAAAATTTAAAACAAAGAAAAAGATACTAAAATTGTATTGTTGGACAAAGACTGCTGAGTGCACCAGGACGAGGAAGAGAAAGTAATGAATCCGTAGAAGGTTGATATTTGCAGAAGAGTAAAAGGATTTTGCCAGTATTTGACAGAGAATAAAGTGCTTTCTTATCTCACACATGAAAGGAAAGTTAGCGCCATAGAGGAGAATGTCTCTTCACATTTGTACAAGCCTAAGTATATATATCTCAAATATCATATTTTATTTTTATTATCATTGTTATCAAAACATCAGTGTTGGTAGAAATAGAGCTGTTCAATTAAGTCTACCAGAATAGTGTTGACTATGTGCCAACATATATAATTTTTGATTTCTCAAAATGAAAAGCAAGCACATCATTGGTATGTGATGATCCAGTGAATATTGAAATCAAAATAAAGAAGATCACAACACACCAAAATACAACAAAAAAAAACTTCAGGAACATATGTGAAAACCCCAATTTGACTGTAAATTGTTTGAAAAAGAATGACCAACATCAAATCTGTTGATACACAAAAATATACAACAGCTATGAGGATTCTATACTTAATTATCATGGCAGGTAGCAAATCCAAGTTAGAAGATTAACCAAAAGAGAGAGATAGGATTAATGCTAAAAAAATAAAAAGGTAAAGAGCTATAAGCTCCAGGAGGGCAAGAACAATTTCTGTTTTATGTACTTTGGTATTTCTTGTGTTCTTACCCTGGCACAAAACCAGTACTCTATAAATAGTTACAATGAATGAGTGTCTGAAAAAAATGGCATATGGAAAGCAAACAAAGAAATAAAGAAGAAACAAGAACAATATGCAATGCTATCTGTGAAAGGCATCTAGAAGACTATTTTGGAAATTAACATATAATGCATATACATTGCAAACTTCATAAAATACAAACACGGATTGATTTGCAGGAGTTGATTACCAACGGAAAGTGGCACTAAGGGGTTAAAGGGGAATTCTTTCTTTTTATGACACCTTTTTGTAGTTGAATTTTTTACCATGAGCATGTATTATTATGTCAACAAGTTAGTTTTATTTTTATATTATGCATAAAAGCATCCAAAAGGAGAGCCTGAAGAGAATCAGAAAGACAAAAAATTGAAGCTCAACCTTCAATATTATTGAGGAATGAAAACAGAGGACAACAAGACAGTCAGGATAAGTGAGCGTGGAATTCTGCAGCCTTTACTACGGGAAGAATAGCAACCCACATTCCACCATGAGCTGCTTCAGGGTCGTTCTTGACGTGATTTAGAAGATTTATAGATGTTGTTCACAACATTAAGTGCCACAAGTGTGCAGACAAGTTTAACAAAGCGCCAAATAGCACAGAGACAAGGGAGACTTAAGTGGCTCATAGTAATAAACCATGAAAGTGAAAAGAAACAGAAGGAGGCCAAAGGGGAAATGAAACAGGATGATGATTGAGCAGATTATTTACAGTAAAAGAACTCAGGGACAGAACATAAAGGAAGACATTGAGCGACTAACCAGAGAGAGGTATTTTAGACTGGAACATTCTGGAAAGCCATGAAGGTCACAGTGAACCAAACTGGGAAACTGGGAACTATGAGGAGATAAAAGAGAATCGAGTTTCCTCATATAGGAGAAGAAACCACTGTACTTAAAACTGCCATAAAATGCTGCTAAATGCCTCTAGTGCCACATTGCTAATGAATACCAAATTGTGTCGTTGAAAATCTTTTCCAGCATCCTCCTTTGAATATCTGGTCATTCTCATCTCCTAAGACTCGGCATTCCCATCTTTGCCAATTTCCTAGGCCAAGCACAATTTTTCTTGAAGTTCTAATTTAAGAGAATTAGAAAGAATTGAAAAACAAATTCTTTGCACAGGTTGTTTTCTTTTAAAACCAGGGTGACTTCTTCAGAGCAAATATTCTAACATGGGCATACAGAGTAAAATTTGGCTTTTTTCTGGGGTGGGGCAGTGGGAGCGATGATTTTTGTTTTGTTATAAAAAATATTTAAAATGTTAATAGGAAGAAATACATGATCCTAGAATGTCAACAAGATAACCAGATTGGCAAAACAGGACTTAAGAAAATATTCATGGGTAACTGTCCTATCGCCAGTGAAACTGCTGAAATTGGTAGTGAGTGATGGAAGAGCATCCATTACACTGAACTTCAGTGTCCCCAGGAATAGAGAATGTGTCCACCAACACAACAAACAATGTTGAATACTGTAGGTGTCAATTACCTGTATATGTAATTTCCAACATATAAAATAAAATTCTGCCATTTCTGAATTATGCCCTAAAAAAATTGAAATATGTCTTTAAATATAAAAGAAAATAATAAAAAGTCAAAAATCATTTAAGTCCTTCTGAGTCCCACGATCTCCAGCTTAACCATTTCTTAACCAGTTTTGGCTCTTATGATAGTAGATTTTTTGATGGGAAGCTTCTGGATCTACACAGACGATCCTTTCTAGGGAGACCCACAAAACATCCTTGTAATTTCTTTGGGCATAAATCCACAAGCAAACTGAAAAGGATTAGGAAGCAATGTTTAAAAATATCAGATAAAGGGAAGCAATTCATCAGCACACGTTTTCTGAGCACCTCCCACATTCATGACACTGTAGTAGGCTGTACTGGTAACCATGCAGAAGAGAAAATGGCATTTGTACTTAGGGCTTAATACATGTTTGATAAATAAATGAATAAATGCTAAAGTGCTACAGGGAAAAGAATGAGGAAAATTTCAAAAATAAATACTTTAGATATAAATGGTAAACACTGTAATTTGCTGCAGGTAAAATTTGGCTTAATTTGGAAAAGAGAATACAATTTTTATGGTAAGTGGTTAGGTAACATAAAAAAATAATATGTAGAGTTCACAGGCATTTTGAAGAAAGTGACAAAACAACAGTGAAAAATTTCATCTTTTAAGTTCTGGGACAATAGATCTTAGAAGTTCTCATCACAAGAAAAAGAATTATAACTCTGTGAGGTGATGGATGCTAATTAAACTTATTGTAATCATTTCAAAATATAGACACATAGCAAGTCATTATGTTGTACACCTTAAACTAATAAATGTTATATGTCAATTATGTCTCAATTTAAAAAAAATGAATTTCATCCTTTTTCTCTTGTCCAAGTCAGTAACCTGCATCGCTGGTTACTGCATTGCATAGCTACTATACTCCAACCCCTTGCAGATACAGCTTCTTTCACAACCATCAGTGGTCATGGAGAAGTATTGTAACTGTGTGGTCAAAGCCAACTTCAGCTCCCCCACCTCCACGTCCACTTCTCTTTTGGTCATGCTGAGCAACTAGAAATTTTAAAAATCTTTGAGGTTAGGAATTTAGCAGCCGTGATTTTCCTTTGCAAAGAAAGGTTTTTCTTTTGTTATTTATAGTCCTCCTGCCCCACCACCTCTGTACCCCTGTGACCTTCCCCACCCACATGCTTACCACTCCTTTTTATTTTTAGTTTTCTGTACTTCACTTTGGTTTATTCCACAATTGCATGGTTGCACCTGACATTCTCAACTCAAAAGTGAAAATAGATTGTGTTCATCATCTTTATTTCACTAGCAACCTTACTACTGAATGCTTTTCGATAAGGATATTCAAAGAATTTAGAGTCTGATTGAGGTGAAAGGATATCAAAAGAAGAGTACCAATACAAATACCACTGAATATATTGTGTATACCAGTGTGTGGCATGCACAAAGCCTCTTGTTAATTGTTCATTTATTATTTTCTAGGAGAATTGACTTTAGAAGAATTTATCAATGGCACAGAAAAAGATCAGGATCTTCTGGAGATTGTTTCCAAGAGCTTCGACTTTTCCAATGTACTGAAAGTAATCTGTAACGGGAAGCAGCCAGACACAGGAGGAGGTTTCCTCCAAACCATGTGACAAGGCTGGTCTAGGTTAGGTGAAAATGAAGTGGCTTTGAGAATGCCTTTCCCAGCTTTCAGTTGAGAAGAAATGAAATTTTCCCCATGTACATGCTACTGATTTCAGGTGTTTGTTGTAATTAGTATTGGCTTATGAATGTATCACTCATCTAAGGTTCCACTGAAACGTCCACAAAGACCCTAGACAGAAGTATTATTGCTTTTCTGTTTATCTATTAGTGCTCTCTGTACAGATTAGAACACGATGATTAAACCGAAGGATTGTCTCTATATCTGTCAGTTCACGTATGTTTCCTTGCACTCCTAAATTAATGTGCATCTTGAAGTAGAATTAGAGTATCTGGGCAGTGTCCGCACAGATTAGTATTCTTCTTAGATTACTTGCATTCAACAAATGTGTTTACTGCCTCTTGGCTTTTTTTGCATCTGTGTATTACAAATGAGAAACTTTTTTTCTGTCCTTCTTTCTCATTCCTTACCCCAAACGCTGTCTTGAATCGTATTAATGTTCTGTTCCACAGGCAAAATCTTAAGCTATGTAATAAAAGGGGAAAATTCCGGGCTGGGCAATGAGAAAACTTCTGTCTGATTTGTTATAAATCTGGATCCAGTTGTGCATGAAAATGCAATGCATCATCTGTAATTATTATGCCAGTTGGAGGTTTGGTCAGAACAGCAGACAGCCAGGCTATGCAACAACAAGCATTTGACATTTTAAACGGTCCTGACATTATAGCTCTGACATTTCATTTTTTATATCCTTTCCAAAAAATGAAATGATGAATGGGATTTCTTGATGGGTTAGAACATTTTAAGTTTGGGGTTCTATATCACAGGCCTATTAGTACATCTTTCTTTATTTTTTATTTTTCTATTTTTTTAAAAGATTTTTTTTTAAATAAAAGTGATCACCATGGTAAGTCCAGAAACCATCTGACACCACACTATGCTATCACAATATTGTTGACTATGTTCCCTATGCTGTGTATTACATCTTCATGACTTACTTGTTTTATACCTGTAAATTTGGACCTCTTATTCCCCTTCACATTTTTCTCCCTCTTTTTAATTTTTCAATTACAGTTGACAGTATTATTTTATATTAGTTTCGGGTGTATAGCATAGTAGTTAGACATTCATATAACTTAAGAAGTGATCCCCCTGACTAGCCTAGTACCCACCTGGCACTACATAGTTATTACCATATTATTGACTATATTCCCTACATTGTACTTTCAATTATTCATCCCAGTGGGTTCTGGTGCCTGTTGAGACTGCCCTTTGGGTGTGCCACTTCTGACACTTTGCTATGGTCTGTGGGTAGTGTTCTGGCGTGGTCTGAAGCCAACTTGCAAGTATGTTGGTTCTGGGGCCTTTTGGGTGGGGCTCTGGTGCAGGCCCAGGTCACCCCCTGCCTGTGTCTGGCTGGGAACTACCTGGTAGGAGCTACAAAGTGATCCACAATTGTTTGCTGCCTGTGCTAAACCTGGAGGTGTGTGGAAGAGGCCATGCTGCAAGCCGAGGATGTCTGCCTCCAGACTGGGGTAGCTCTGCAAAAAACCAGGACACTCCCAGGCCTGCTGCCACCTGGCGGCTCCTTTAAAGTTCAGCCAGTGATAAAGCCTCATGTGGTACGCAAGTTGGGTGAGGCAGGGTTTCAGGGAGTCTCTAGAGAGGGAAGAGTTGTGGTCACCAGGTTATTATAGATTCTGGTTTGGTGCCAGTGCTGAGCCTGGAGTGACTAGCAAAAGCCTCAGAGGCTAGTCACTACCTGCCTGGGGCCTGCAGACATTGATAGTTTTCCAAGAAAAAGTGCAGTGTGGGCAGGGCTGGCCGCTCATGAGGAGGTGCCTAGAACGTTCGGGATGTTGGTTGTGTCAAGGTCCCAGTGTAGCTCACCAGACCAATGAGATTCAGATTCAGCCTGTGGGGGAGGGCTCAGCACAGGAAAGATGGCTCCCACCTGCTGGCTACATGGGGAGGAAAACCACGCGTAGGAAAAAAGGAGACTGTCTTCCAGCCTTTGCCTCAAAGTCACACACCTCAGTCTGCTCCCTTTATGCCTCCGACCCCCCCCGAATCACCGTGCCTCTACCGGAGCCCAGAGTGAGTGCCTAAGAGTGGGTGAGTCTGTGTGCAGTCCCTTTAAGAGGATGTCTGGGTTTTCCGCAGCTTTCCGTTTTACCCAGATGGTCAGAATCCCCACTGTTTTTCACAGCCAGATGTTGTAGGGTCTCCTCTTTCCAGCACCAGTACTCCAGGCTGGGGAGCCTGGTATGAAGCTGGGGTCTCTCTCTCCTCCAGGGGGAACCCCTCTGTGGTAGAGATATCCCTCTTGATTCTCAACTGCCACGCAGAGGTTTGGGGCCGGCCCATTTTGCGTCTCTGCTCTTGCTACCAGTATTGAGGTGGCTTTTTTTTTTTTATATATATCCTTAGTTTAAAAACTTCTTTTCAGCTAGACTTTAGATGGTTCTTCAGGCTGGTTGTTCTATAATTTAGTTGTAATTTTTTCCTTTTTAAAGTTTATTGGGGTGACAATTGTTAGTAAAGTTACATAGATTTCAGGTGTACAATTCTGTATTACATCATCTATATATCACATTATGTGTTCACTATCCAGAGTCAGTTCTTTCCATCACCATATATTTGATCCCGTTTACCCTCATCTACCACCTCCCTCCCCCTTTAGTAGTAATTTTAATGTGTTCACAGAAGGAAGCAGGCATAGTGTTTATCTACTCTGCCATCTTGGATCTCTCCCCTTTACTACATCTTTCAGTACAAGGGGTACTCATGGAAATATAGTGGAGGTTGAAGACCAGATATGAGCTGTCTTTATGTTAAAAGCTTTCTAATTATGCTTTCATATTCAAATATGGGTTTAAACCACACAACTGAAATTATAAAGACAGAATTGGACTATGCTTGACTCCTTCATAATTACAGAGGTATAGATAGAGGTATAGAGGAGGCATACATGGCAGCGGACATAAAGTGTAAATGGAAGTAAAGAAGTTATAGGTAAATGTATAGATGAAGATATAGATGAAGGTAATACATATAGAGATAGAAATATTCTGGGGTTTTCTAAACATTCTGGGGTTTTCTAAATATTTTGAGGAGATTCACAGAGAAGTATACCACATAATATAAAATACATTAAAATAAAATGATCACAAATAAAGTAATGTGAGAAAAATTATTGTAGCCATAATGACACAAAGTTCTACTCATTTGCCAAAGGTGTTCTACCCATTGGACTCTGAGCTTCCTAGTAGTAGAAGTGAAAAGGAAAACATTATTATAGTCTGGTCCCAGCAACAACCCCATTCTGGCGGTGACAATTGAGTTCATTTCCCGCCCACATTCCTCTGAGGTCTAGTGTCCTTTCCACAGAAAACTGGGTCCCAGTTCCTCCTTCCAAGCTCGTATGTTCTAATAACCCCTGCCTCTTCCCTTTGTTCCCTCAACGTAGGATAGTAGCTGCTTCTTGCCATTTCTGTGTTACTCCAGTGTCTTCCCCTTGCTTTTTCAGTCCTCCAATGTCTTTTTAACTAATTCCTTATATTAAATTTTCTCTGTTAAAATAACTAGTGTGATTTTTGTTTCCCTGGCTGGATTCTGACTAATACTGTGACTTGACTGCCTGAAGGTCAATCCTCTTTAAGTGAGGAACCCACCTCTCATTTGCACTGAGTACTTACTCTGGAACTGTGCTGAGTGGGTGTGTTTAATCCTGAATGGGCTTGTTTGATCCTATGTAGTGATGTGGCTATTACCTCACCTTATGTCTGGTAGCTGAGACTCAAAGAAGTGATTTCATTTTTCCAGTTACCACCCAGTAGTGTCCCTCTAGCACCCCTCATGGGCTGAGCCTAACTACAGGGAAACAGCTGGCAAAGGAGCAATGTCATCAGTAGTCTCCCAGCCCAGCTTCGCAGAGCAGAATATGGAAGTATGGGTTTGGAGCATAGAATTTATATCTTAATTAGTGGCACAGTTCGGACAGGTCAAGTAGACAAGTAGACACCTTAAGGATACCTCACCACCCACAGATCCCATATTAAGAGCATTTAAGCTCTGCTTTACCCCAGGTCCCACTTCCCAATTTATGCCTTGAACCTTGTAGTTCTCATCTGGCTTCCCCAGGCTCCAGTCACCCTGTTGCCTCTTACCCGGATCCTCCTCTACCCATCACCCTCTTTGGGATCATGACTGGTTTGTCTAATGTACCCAGGTTTGGTATTTGGTAGTTTTACCCTGGAGCTGCCTCTTAGATTTCTAAGCTCTGTTCCATGCACTGTACCCAACGCCCATTCCACTTCTACCTCCTCCCAAGATGACCCAGGTCTCATGGACCCTTCCTTTGCCAAAGAATAGCTTTGTCTTATCAGTATGAAGGGCAGGCAGGCCCACACAGTACATGCTTGTCAACTTATTAGGAAAATGGATTGTTGGGTGCAAAGAATGTAAGTATACTAATTGTTTGTCATAACAAAACAGGTCATAAAATAATGTCTACTTCATAGTTTTGCTGAGGGCAGTGCTAAGAAGGAGATGAATGTGAAATTTAGGTACAAAAAGATTTAGATTAATTCATCGTTAGGTGAGGTAGGGAAAAAAAAGAGGCTGGTAAAGCAGAACCACATTCTTTCCCTCAAGTCTCCAGCTCTTCACATCATATCTAGCTGAAGTCATATTTATTCTCATGCATTCCTCTGCATTTTAGCATCCTGAACCTAGTCAAAGGAAACAGTCCTGACTACATATGGAGTCATGTTAGTTTAATGAACTGGATATTTATTTAAGTAAATTTATTCCTCCTTCAGATTAAAAGCTTTAAGCAGAGCCTATGGTCCAGGTTTTTTTTTTTTTTTTCAGTTTTGCTTTTTTTTTTAGTGTTTAATCAGAATTCCATATGTTTCCCCACTAATGGTTTTACAGTAAAATTTCAAGAAAGGGATTCCATGACAAGTACGGCCTAGTATGTGAAGAACCTCAAAATGTTCATTACTTTCTGAGACTGTCCTTCTCATTTACCAAAGGGTTGTGGCCCAACCAGAATTATAACCATCTGACAAGAACCTAGATGCTCCAACATATTTTTTTGTTTTCCCTAAAATTCCTTGATACTTGGATGAAGACATTATTTTAAAAAGAGAGAAAGATGAAAGGGAAGATATTAAAAGCTCTAATAAATTTTACCTTATAAAAAATACTTTAAAAACCCCTACTAAGATCACATTACCCACATCTGTATATATACAGCTGAAGACATAGTAGGAAGATGGCCTGATTCTTTGGGCCAAAATATCAAGAAAGAAAAGAAGAAAAGCCGGAAGATATATTAGTGAAGCCTGGTCCAGAATGAGAATGGGCTCTAATACGATCTCTTTTCTTTCTCCTCAAACCAGTGGCCAGTGACCAGCTGCTCCTTCAATTAAACCTTAGTTCTTTCTGGTACAAAGAACATTCCACCTCGTGAAGTGTCTACTGACACAGAACTGCTGTTTAAAACAGAAGAGTAGGCCGTGGGGGCAGGAGAATTGTTTAGGTGGGACGATATTTCCTTCATGTTTTCTGTCAAAATGTGTTGGCATAAATGTAATGCGGAAATAAGTGAAAAAAAATGTTTTGTTTAAAATTAATTATATGGCTGAGAGGCAAATGAAACGGCCTCAAGTTAGGGTTTGTGAATTAAAGAAAATATATGAGTGCCAGGGGAGAGAGCCTGCTCGCTCTGTTCTCACTACCCTGTCCCTATTCATATTAGAATAACCTTTGAAAATGAAAATGAAATACAGAAAATCCTGACATTTAAAACCAAGCTAGGGGTATGCTTGCTGAAGAAATCTAAATCATTAGAACTGTGTGGACAGGAAATCGCTTTTTCAGTACTCAGTTTGTTTCTGGGGACAGCTGTAGGTATGCAAAATTGGACGTTCAAATGAAACCCAGGGAATAATAAATCTTATCAGTAGGAGACTGGCAACATTGAGATCAATATTTAGGGATGCAGAATTGCTTGGTGGAAAGAGCACTGAACCTAAGAACCAGATCTGGATTCTTGCGACCTTTGAGAAGCCACTTTTCCCCTCTGAGTCTTGGTCCCTTCAGTTGTCAAGAGAGGGGACAAATCTCTGAAGTTCTTTCCACTTCTAGTATTCTATTATTCTGTGAGACCTTCACAATGCAAGGAATGACACCTCAGTACCTCAATAACATTAGTTGCTTGGAAACAAAATTTAAGAAAAAAATTATATTTGACAAATTGTATGAAGCCCAGAATTTTTAAGACTCTTGTGGCCAATAAGGTTCAAGTTGCTACCTATGAACTCTATGTCTCCCGTGATTCCTTTTTGTCCCTACCCCTTATACTGAGTTGCTCTTTACCATAGATAGAATGGTAGGCAAGTGATCAGCTACCTATATGATTTTAATGCATGGTCAGGTATGGAAGCCACAGGTGTTCACATGGAACCTTCCGCGTGATTGCTATGAAGAAGGCCAGAGTCCACCCACACACTATCTTCTAGCATTGAACTTTTAAATTCCTTGGAGCCATGGAGTCATGCATACTGCATGTATAAGATATAGCAAAAAGGTCATGGACTTGCATACATGCGAACTAATTTATTTCTTCTTTCATTTTCTTTTTAAAAATTTTTAATTACATTTATTGGGGTAATATTGGACAGTAAAATTATGTAGGTTTCAAGTGCACATTTCTATAATACATCATCTATATATTGCATTGTGTGTTCACCACCCAGAGTCAGTTCACCTTCAATCACCATATATTTACCCTCTTTGACCATTCCCCTCTCTTACTCTCTGATAACCACTGAACTGTTGTCTGTGTCTATGAGTTCTTGTTTCTTTGTCTTTTTTGTTGTTGTTGCTTTCCGTTTTATATGCTACATATGCTACATACAGCTCTTGACTTTTTCTGTCTAATTTATTTTGCTTAGCATGATAATCTCAAGATCCATCCATTTGTTGCAAATGGCAGTATTTCATCTTTTCTTATGGCTAAATAATATTCCATTGTATATATGTACAACATCTTCTTTATCCAATCATCTATCGAAGGATGCTTTGGTTCTTTCCATGTCTTGGCCACCATGAATAAGGCTGCAATGAACATAGGCACATATATAGCTTTACAGATAAATGTTTTCAGATCTTGGGGGTAGATATCCAGAAGAGGGATTGCTGGGTCGTAGGGTAATTCTGTTCTTAATTTTTTTGAGGACTCTCCATACTGTTTTCCATAGTGGCTGTACCAATTTATATTCCCACCAGCAATGTATGATAGTTCCTTTTTCTCCACAAATTCTCCAACACTTGTTATTAGGTATCTTGTTGATAATAGCCATTCTGACAGCTGTGAGGTGGTATCTCATTGTAGTTTTGATTTGCATTTTCCTAATAGCTAGTGAGGTTGAGCATTTTTTCATACATCTTTTGCTGTTTTTATGTCATCTTGGGAGAAGTGTCTGTTCAGGTCCTCTGTCCATTTTTTAATTGGTTGTTTGTTTGTTTTTGTTGTTGTTGAGTTGTGTGAGTTCTTTATATATATTTTAGCTCCTTATTGGAGGTGTTGTTTGCAAGTATCTTCTCCTATTTTGTGGGTTGCGTCTTTGTTTTATTGATGGTTTCTTTTGCTGTGCAGAAGCTTTTTAGTTTGATATAGTCCCATTCATTGATTGATTTTTGCTTTTACTTCTCTTGTCTTTGAGGTAAGTAAACTATAGTACACTTGCATTAGTTAGAGATTGGTTTCCAGTGCACATAATAGATAACTCAACTTAGAGTTCCTTGACCGGCTTTGTTTTTGTCCTACTGCAGAATGTGGAGGCAGTTTGCTCAGGGCTGGCACAGCTGACTCACGATGTCATCATCGTACCAGTCTCCTCCTGTCTTTCTGCTCCGCTGTCCTTAAGTCCTGCTCCCATCCACTTGGTCTCCAGGAGGTTCCTGACACCTCTCCTTGGGCATCTTAACTTTGTTCTGCAAGGAACGGGAGTGAGGAGGGAAGACGCATGACAGCTGAGTCAGCAGCATTTGAAGAGCTTTTCTAGAAGCCTCAAATAGGGACCTCCACTTTCCTGTGTTGGCCAGCACTGTGTCCCATGTCACCTTAGCTACAAGGGCACCTGAAAAATGTAACATTTTATCTCGGCAGATTGTCACTAGAAATAAAATCAGCAGAAAGGAGGAAGGGTACAAAAAAATAGTTAAATAGAAATCCTTTCAAAAATATTCACATAAGTGGAATATTGCTAGGGACGTGTTTGGTCCAATAGAATCAACAATAGATAGACCTGCAAGTCATATTGATGACTAAAAAGTTATCGAACAAAACCTATGGTACAAGGCTGTAAACATGCTCACATACATGCAGCAGACACAGAGAAAATGGTAAACTGATACACAGAAAACAGTCTGGAAGGATACACATCCAAATCCTAGGAATGATTAATTGTGGGGTGGGGTTGGGAGTCTCTAGTTTTATTTATAATTCTAAATGTGGTGGACATGAAGATGTTGCCCAGATCTGTCTTCAGGGAAGGACTTGTTGCCCTAGCTGCTGAGAGTGTTAGCTGCAGACAACCTCCCACTGTCAGTACTTTCTGGATTTGCTTCAGCGGCAGAGAGATGCCTCATTCAAGGTCACACCCATGGTGGTAAAAGTGAGTGACTCACATTCAATAACTGATCAGAGGTGATCTATAAAGGCCCAGCTATTTCGGGCTAGTAACGAGCCCTGGGGTGGTTCAGTCTGCGTAGGAGCTGACCTCTCTTTCTGCTCAGCTTCCTTCTCTCCCCTTCCACGGGTGTTATTGTTAAAGATCCTCCATAATAAATGTTCTGCACACTAAATACTCTATCTCAGAGTCTGCTTTCCAAAGCACCCAACTGACAGTGGTATTTCTGTTATACTGTGATGTGTATGTCCCTAAAAAGACACCTGTTCTGCAAAATTGCACATAAAAAATAACCATGGGAAAATTGGCTTATAGAAAAATGGGGAACTATTTAAAACCAACACAACTCTATCAGTAGAGCACCAATAAAACCAAGGAAAATTGTAATAAAAATACTAACCCATTAAATCTCCAACTGCAGTCAGTAGATCCTGGTAGCCTTAAACCCCGACGCACTGTGTGTGAGATTGAGCCACTTTGAGAACATTTGATTCCAGTAGAGGCAAGACTCATCGGAATTCAAAAGAAGGGGTAGCCTTCTTCATCAATACTTTTTTTAACCAAGGGGAAAATATGTCCTTCAAAGCTTCACCAGATAGCTTAAAGGTGTGGAGGCTGAGGCAGCTCAGCCATCACTTTTACTAAAGGAAGGCAAATTTCTCCTGAAAGTTTCAGTTTTTCTTTTTTTTGTTACGGCCTTCAACTACTGTTATGGGTTTCTTTTTAATTGTGAGAAATCTTGCCCTGATTACTTCAAAATAGTAATAAGATGGAAAATTTCATGTAAAAATCAACGCAGCTTCTGTGTTATACTGACATCAATCCCTGATTCTCATTACAAATACAAGACTGGAAAGAGGTAAGTGTGTCAGATTTTCAAAAAGGAGGCTATTTGCATATTGTCTCTGTTAAAAAGTTTAAAGTGTATCTATATGAAGGAGGAGTGCTGGGGAAGGGAAACTAAGTATAAGGATGATATTTGGTACTTAATTCCTATAATTAAAATTGTTCTTGTCTGTCCATTTATTGTTACTTGCAGTTATACTCTTCTGCAATCAACTGAGTCAGTCTTACGCACTGTTCTTCTATTTTCAGTTCATTGGTGAAATACTGTGTACAAGGCAGAGTGAGGACACCCCTTCTATTAGGCTTCCAAACATTGCTCCAGCATCCCACATTACAGAACATGATTGAGGCTATTTGGTGCAGTAGAAATAACCTTGATTTAAAGTCAAAAGACTTGAATTCTATTCCTAGATCTGTTCTCTACGGTGTGGTCTCCTGGGTGAAGTAAGTAACAAATATAAAATTAACAAGGTTGATGAATGCAACTTTCTGTGGCCTCCTGGCCACCAATCAACCTGTACTGTCAACCTCACCAAATGTCTTCCTTTTTAACTTCTCTAGCTTGTTCCCATCCTTCTTTCCTTCGCACTTAACTGTAAGAAAATAAATATTAAAAACAGTAGTGTGCATCACAGACCAACCAGATGTGAACAAAGAAATGTGCATACCTGTTTTGGTGATGTGTTTTAGTTGAAATGGTTCTGACAGCCAGGCTCAGAGACGGGGGACTGCTTGCCAAAGTTCTTTGACTTAAAGTGACTACAGTTGAGTTTTAAAAGCATCACATTTAGGCTGTTCTAGTCTAGTGAGCAGTTCATTAGGTTTGAGATGCCTCTGAGAATTGGGCTATGACTTTGGTGGAAGCTTTGTGTAAAACAAACAACATCCTTGCTGAGTCTTGACACCTACATGATATTTACCAGGAGAATTCTAGAATTCTTAAGTTGATTGGTCTCAGTGTTTTTGTTGTCACTTACTTCTATATATTTATATTTTGAATTTTTTGTGTGCTCTCAGATAAGTAATTTTACGTCTCCTAAGGGGAAGAGATTTTTGTTTTAGATTATAAACAAAGTACTGATTTAGCACAACCTGTCTCATATTGATGTGTCACAAAAAGTGAATCTACATGAAAAGCCATTATTTCTCATTGTTACAAATTCTGGGGAGTATGTGTGTCTATATCTATATCTATATTTATATCTATATCTAGCTATCATCTAAATCTCTAGATATAGATATATGACTCTTAGTCCACACAGTCAGGTATGTAGAGAATGTAATGTTACCTTTCTATAACTGAACATAAATTCTATTTTGTGGTTACCATTGTTCTAGGCAATGAATATGTGATCTCAATTTAGGAATTGTTTTCCATACTCTCTTTCACCTGCGTAAGGAACTTATTGAGTAGCGGTGTCTAAGAGGATGGGATCCGGTATGTGTTGCCATATATCCAATTGACGCCTATAGTGATCAGGGCTAATCATCAAAATATACTTAAAATATCTGAAAATCAAAACGGTATAGGCACAGGTGATCAAAGTAGATGTCTGTAGTAGCTAATTAGTACAGTGGACAGCACATACTGATGACCTTGCCCTTTTGGTCCTCAACTGTCAGTTCACCCAAGCTATAGCTTCATTTTTTGTCCCCGTAGAAACACCTCTTCAAGTGTTTGTGTCACATCCAAGTGCTTCCCAGAAGCAATAACTACATTATACTATTCCTGTTTCACTTGGAGCCAGGGAAACTGTGTCTTCTCTACTGCTCCTTTAGGACATGGGGGAAATTATAGACCTTTCCTCTTTCTGGATTCTACTCAAGAATTGGGGTGGGGGTTGGTGTCAGAGGGCTACTCTACTCTCCAGGCCTCCCTTCAGGTTCCTGTTCTGTTCACCAATTTATTGACCGAAAGGCAGGACCCCACACCATTATATAGAGTGGAAAGTTGACCTTTTGGAACCAGTGTTTTGTGTAGCTCTTCTGCCAGCTAAGTATCTGCTGAAGATTCCTGATTTCTGATTAGCAGTGTGGGCAACCAGCTCTTGACCAGATGCCTTATCTTCTGATGAAAAGATTTCAAGCCCAGTGGTACATAGTTGAGGGATGTAATATGTTGGTCATTGGAATTCCGGTCTTTAATATGAGGCTCTAGAAGGCTCTACACTGACTCAGTCCACATCTTCAGCCTCAGCTCACACTGCAATTCCCTTGTGCTTTCTCCACACTGGACACTTTGTCCTTCCAATTTCTCTTCACCATGCTTCCTCTTGACATAGGGCCTTAGCTCTGCTGTGCCCACTCTAAGAAAATATTTTTCTTCTCCTGTTCACCCAGTATCCTCCTCATTCAGATTTTAGCTAAAATGATATATCTTTGGGAAATGTCCCCAAGTTCCCTGATAAAATCCTTTATTTCTCTTATTTTCAGTGTCACTGATTTGCACTTCTTCGTATGACTATTCCAACCATTCTTTCCTTATGGTTTCTAATCAATCCTCCACAGAGTAGTAGATCTGGCAAATAGGAAGCACTGTTTACTAGTTTTTGAATGAATGAATGAATGAAAAGGTCGTATCTGCATGTGAAGCTGGACCTAAGCCCACTTACTCAGCATGTCTTTCTGCACTCTCTCCTACCTCTTACCTCTACGTGTTTGTTTTTCTTCTTTAATTAATGCTTGCTTCCAGTAAGCACTAGAATAAAATAGATAGATTAATATGTGTAGCTTTCTTTTTTTTTTCTTTCTGAAGGCCAATTATAGGCTGTGGTGATGATTATTCTATGGAGTCACCCAGACCTTGTTAATGAGCAACATTAATCTGCAGGGAAATATTGCTTCCAGGGTTTGAGTCAAAGATTGAAAGGAGGGGTTGCCAACCCTCCCTCCCGCCACCACCAAACAAAGCAAAACAAAACAAAACAAAACCACCAGTAACAATTTTTTTCAAATGTCATTTATGCTGCTTTGTAATATTTATAGTACATATTATCATTAATTACACCAGTTAATGGCAAAAATGGTAGAGTGTTCTCAAAAAAAGTTTATAATAACAAACTCTGCTTTTGTTTATATTTTCTATCTGAAGTGTAACACATCTTCCTAATAGATGTTATACAAATCTTTTAACTTACAATTTCCCTTCATATATAATCCACTAGATTACATAAAACATTATTGGAATATATCTTCACTTTCCATGGAAATCAGATATGTTAACTTAAACATTTAACACAGGCTTTAACAAATTTTTGATTAAGTTTATATGATTGGTGATGTTTTCTCAGTATAATTTCTTTTCAACCACATTTAAAAACCCTATTAAGAGCTAATATTCAGAGAATATTTATTCTGATCAGTTTCCTCTTTAGAAAGGTATTATTAGACCTTCTGTTGGGACAGTTTTAAATAATAATCTTGTTATATTGGTAACAAAACAAAACAAAATACGTTAAGCCTGAAAAATGATGGCAATTTGAATATGAACAGCTTGCTATCCAGCCAATCCAAACTTCATTTCCCACAGACATAATTACAGCTACTAAAGCTAAGGAGTAATATGCACCTTTATAGAAAGATAAAAAAAATAGCTTATTTGAAACTGAACAAAAATAAATGAGGCAGATATTTTATTTATGATGCAGACATTTTGTTTATGATAACATAATCAATTTTACAAAAATTTACATACAAGTATGGATATGGAAAACTATCTGCAAATAATTTAATTGCAAAAAATGAATTGAAAAGATATAAAATCACCATCTGAAGAATTGGTCACTTTACTCTTTCTCTTTCTTCAATACTGTTCATTGGAGGAAAGGTTGTTTGCTTTATATTTTTGATAAGCAGAAAATGTATAAAACATTACATAAAGAATACATTATAATTCAAGGAGGATACTGTTGAAAGCAAAACACTGTGACAAATATTATTTCTGTTAATTGGATTTTTCCTGAAGTAATCTGTAAATGTAGTTTGTGGTCTAAGCATGCACATTGAGAGACTAAACGTTTGCATACTTTTTTAAAAAATCTGTTGTACAATTTATTATAAGATGGGTTTGGACAGGTGATTAAGCAAGGTTAAGACTAGAAGTAGGAGAGTGGGTTTTGTAGACAGGGGACAACAGGAAGATTGGATGGATGCTGATAACAAAGGTAGTTGTGTAAGAAATACAATTCCCACATAAAATTACTAAATTTCTATTGTTTCTCCCTGCTGTTTGCTCCCAGATTTCCTGTTTTGAAAAAATGTAAAATTTGTGCATTAGCAGTGCATGTCCAACATAATTACCAGATTACAGATAGTTCAGTGACCTCTCTGTGTAAAATAATTTGTGTCTAAACAAATGAAAATAAGTAGCTCTCTCCATTAGCCTCTGTTCTGATTAAAGTTAGGAAATGTATTATTTTTCTGCATAGGGCAAGATTGTCCATTAAAACAAACACAATCTGCTTATTTTTCTATTTTGCAAATTGTTGAGTATTTTCAACTATATTCTTTTAGGCAGAAATGCATTTCAACAAAGCTAGTGTGGTCACAGCTAGTATACTTCGTATACTGACTAAATAGCAATTTAATATGCTAAGGTCATATCAAGTGAGAAAAATAGAATGTGTGACTTGTTTTGGATGATAAAACATTAAAATGCAGGTACTATAGTAGAAAATCAATTATTTTCTCTGTGATTTGTTAGGCTAAACTTTTGACTAAAGAAGTCATAAGGAAAAGCAGACCAATGAATGGCCTTGTAGCTCAAAGAAAAGAAGTTCCTGACCAAATTTAAATCATATGAACTGGGATACAAACTTATTTTGCACAATTACATTATATCCAACTGAATGGATATCAAGTTTTTTCTGTTTTTTTGTTTTTTTAAAATTTTGTTTCACTTTTTAACCACTCCTGATATGAATAGGAGGCAGTAGCAGCAGCCACCACCCCAGGTAAAACTAGATACCCCTTAAACTTATGAACTGAAATGAAATGGAAAATATGCATCCATATCTATCTAACCATAGCCCCCATTGAACTGTCCAGTGAACTATCTAGGCAGAAAGATAAGTCTGTGAGGCTCTGTGTTGCTAGGACACTGGAACTGATAAAGTGGGTAAATATAATCATTCATTAATTTATTCTCTAATTTATAAAATATCCACCGTGGACTTTGTATCTGCCAGACTCTGAGATAGACACTAAGGAGACAAAGTTCACCAAACCAGACATGGACCATGTCCACTTGAAATTTATAGGCCAGCAGGAGTTACTAACCAGGTAAATGTGAATATAAAAGTGCAAATCTTAACAAACGCTATGAAAGAGAGCAAGACCAATTCAGCTCAGGATTTTACAAATAATGGTAATTCAATTACTAGTGCAGCGGACATGAAGGACATTGGTGACTTTTAGAATATATTTTGAGATTTTGGAAAGGGTACATGCATTGTCTTTCCTTATTTTTGTGAAGGCCGTGTGGTTGAATTGCTGCAAAAGCACAAGAAGTTGGAATTATGTAGATTTGCTATTATCTGGAAGAAAACAAGCGTTTTTGGGAAAAATATTTTAATTTTCTTTTTAACTAATTACAATTAATTACTAATGTTGGGCACAACACAACTTCTCAAACCTTGGAATCAGATTGGATACCACCACTTTGTTTCTTTTTCCATATTGATTTTCACATAGTACTTGCTCTTTGGTAATTAAACTTTTTATTTTGAGATAATTGTAGATTCACATGCAATTGTAACAGATTCTGTGTACCATTTCCCCAGTTTCCCCAATGGTAACATCTTGCAAAACTATAATACAATATCATGATCAAACATTGACATTGATACAGTCAAGTTACACAATATCTGCACCATCACAGGATCCCCCATCTTGCCCTTTGATAACCCCACCTGTTTCCCACATGCCTGCATCCCCTCTTTAACTCCTGGCAACCACTAGCCTGTTTTCCATTTCTATCATTTTGCCATTTTAAGAATATTATATAAGTAAAATCTAAAAGGTCTGACAATTAAGTTTGTGAACTTGTTGCAACGATGTTGTTGCTAACCTTTTTTGATATCAGAGAGATTATTCATTATGAATTTGTACCAACTGGACAAACAGTTAACCAAGTTTACTATTTGGAAGTGCTGAAAAAGCTGCATGAAAAAGTTAGACGACCTGAACTTTTCGCCAACAAGTCATGGCTCTTGCATCACGACAATGCACCAGCTCACACGGCACTGTCTGTGAGGGAGTTTTTAGCCAGTAAACAAATAAATGTATTGGAACACCCTTCCTGCTTACCTGACCTGGATCCCAATGACTTCTTTCTTTACCAGAAGATAAAGGAAATATTGAAAGAAGACATTTTGATGACATTCAGGACATCAAGGGTAATACGATGACATCTCTGATGGCCATTCCAGAAAAAGAGCTCCAAAATTGCTTTGTAGGATGGACTAGGCACTGGCATTGGTGCCACATAGCTTCCCGAGGGGAGTACTTCGAAGGTGATATAGCGATATCCAGCAATGAGGTATATAGCACTTTTTCTAGGATGAGTTCACAAACTTCATTGTCCGACCTCATATATAACATTTTGGAACTGGTTTTTTAAACTCTGTATAATCTTCTGGAGATTCAGGTTGTTACATGTATCAATAATTTGTTCCTTTTTATCCCTAAGTATTCCATAATATGTATGTACCATGGTTTGCTTATCCATTCACTCACCGAAGGACATCTCATTGTTCCCAGTTTTTGGTGATTGTGAATAAAGCTACTAACTATAAACATTCATTTGCAGGTCTGAGATAAATGCCCAGGAACAATTGCCTAGTTATATGGTAATTGCATATTTAGGTTTTAAAGGAATTGCTGTAATTTTTCCCAGAGTAGCTATACCACCAGCAATGTAACACCAGCAATGTGTGAGTGGTCCAGTTTTTCTACATCCTCACCAGCATTTGGTGTTGTCTCTATTTTTCA
The DNA here is from genome assembly GCF_036562045.2 of Rhinolophus sinicus. Classification (NCBI taxonomy): domain Eukaryota; kingdom Metazoa; phylum Chordata; class Mammalia; order Chiroptera; family Rhinolophidae; genus Rhinolophus; species Rhinolophus sinicus. The sequence goes on from NC_133751.1 coordinate 72,276,418, forward strand.
TTTCAGCCATTCTGATAGGTATGTAGTGATACCCAAGGATAGTTTTAATTTGCATTTCCCTAATAGCTAATGATTGAACATCTCTTCATGTGCTTTTTGACCATATACATATTCTGTTTATTGAAATGTCTTTGGCCCATTTTCCAACTGGATTTATTTTGGGGAGAGGGGTGTATTGGTCAGAGGAGATTGGGGAAGCTCTTTTAAAATATTTTTTTAAATATTTCAATTACAGTTGACATACAATATTATATTAGTTTCAGGTGTACAACATAGTGATTAAACATTTTCATAACTTATGAAGTGATCACCCCAATAAATCTAGTACAAATTTGATACCATACATAGTAATTACAATATTATTGACTATATGCCTTATGCTATACTTTGCATCCCCATGACCAATTTATATTTCTTAAATTCTTCCTTTTTGTCACCCATACCCAATCTCCCCTCCCATCTGGCAATCATCAAAATTTTCTCTGTATCTATGAGTTTGTTTCTGTTTTGTTTAACTTTTTAAAATTCCACATACAGTATGAGTGAAATTATATGGTATTTGTCTTTCTTTGTTTGACTTATTTCACTTAGTATAATACCCTCTAGGTCCATCCATGTGGTTCAGATAGCAAGATTTCATTCTTTTTTTAATGGCTGAATAATATCCTATTGTATGTATATACCAATACTTATTCATTCATCTGTTGATGGACACTGTTGTTTTTTTTTTTTTTTTAACAGTGGAATTTTGAGAGTTCTTTATGTATGCTAGATACTAGTTTTTTTGTCAGATATATGTTTTGGAAATACTTTCTCCCTGTCTCTAGCTTATCTTTTCATTCTATTGACAGGGTCTTTCACAGATCAAAGGTTTCAGTTTGTTGAAATCTAATATACCAACTTTTCCTTTTACGAATAGTGATTTTGGTCTCATCTAAGAACTTTTTGACTCACCATAGATCCCAAAGATTTTCTGTTTTTTCTTAAATGTTTTATAGTTTTATGTTTTAATTTAAGTCTGTGATCTATTTTGAGTTAATATTTATATAAGATATGAGACTTAGGTCAAGATTCACTTTTTTACTACAGGTGTCTAAGTGCTCTAACATCTTTAGTTGAAAAGGCTCTCTGCTTTATTGAATTGGTTTTTCAACTTTGTCAAAGATAAGTCAGGAATATTTTTGTGAGTCTATTTCTGGGTTCCCTATTCTGTTCCACTGATATATTCTGTTCGTCTTTCTTCTAGTACCACACAATCTTGACTAATGTAGCTGTATGTGGTCTTGAAATTGAGTAGACTAATCACAATCACTTTATTCATCATTTTCAAAGTTGTTTTAGCTATGTCTAGTTACTTTGTTCTTCCATGTACTTTGTAGAACAAACTTGTCTATACTTAAAATGAAAATTTGCAGGGATCTTGATTTCCTTCCTGAATATAGATGCAAAAACCTCAGTAAAATATCAACGAATAGAAGTCAGCAACATATTAAAATAATTATAAGCCATGACCAAGTAGGGTTTATTCTATGTTAGCTCAATATTCAAAGAATCAATCAGCATAACCTACTATGTTAACAGACTAAAGAATAAAAATCACATGATTTTATCAAGTAATTCAGAGAAGATATTTGACAAAATTCAATACCATTTACAGTATTGATATTTTGTGTTTATCCTGTTCAGGGTTCAGTCAGCTTCTTGAATATATAGGTTTTTGTCTTTGCTAAATTTAAAACGTTTCTAGCCATTGCTTCTTGTAGTACTTTTTCAGCCTTGGCCTTTCCCTCCTCTACTTTGGAACCAACAGTAACATTGATGTCAAGTTTTGGTTGTAATCATACAGATCCATGATGCTCTGTTCACTTTTTTTCAGTCTATTTTCTCTCTTTTGTTTAAAAATTACTAGGTAATTTCTATTGTTCAATCTCTCAGTTCGCTTTCCTCTCCTCTTTCTCCTATTGTCTGCATTCTGCTATTGAGCCCGTCCACTGAGGTTTCATATTGACGTTTGTATTTTTCAGTTTTAAAATTTCTCTTTGTTTTTTCCTTGTATCTTTTGTTTCTTTGGTGAAAGTCTCTATTTTTTTTTAATTTGGTTTAAGCACATTTATAATTGCTCATTGATACTTTTATCGTGGCTTCTTTATTTTTTTTTTTTTCAGATCGTTATAACATTTCTGTCATCTCAGTGTTGGCATCTGTTGATTGTCTTAATTTCGTTCCCTTGATATCATCCTGGCTCTTGGTATGATGGTGATATTTTATTGAAACCTGGACATTTCAGTGTTATGTTATGAGACTCTGGATCTTGTTTCAACCTTCTGTTTTAACTGGTTTTCTCTCTTAGTGCCCTGGCAATGGAAGGTGGGGGTGGGCACTGCCTGTTTATTACTAGGTGCAGGTAGAAATCTAAGTTCTCCACTCAGCCTCCATTGACACATGCAGGCTGGTGGTGAGGAGTCCTTGTCGCTGCTGGTTGGGTGACTTTTGGCTCCCTAAGGGTTCACCACTGATACTAGGGTGAGAGTGATCTCATGCCTGTTGGCCAATGCTGAATGTCCTTACTCTCCTCTAGGCATCCTCTGACGCTGCCGAGAGGTGAGGGGAACCCGTGCCTCATTATCACTGGACGGGATGTGGAAGGCCAAGTTCCCCATGTGATCTCCAAGGACACAGTGGGATGGAGGGGCGGACCTCATTACCACACGGGGTGGTAGGGGGAATAACAATCCTGGCTCCCTACTTGGCCTTCTTTGACACCACTCTTGTAGGGGTTTGATGGGGCTTCTTATATCTTTGTGAGTGTGGAAGTCTAGGCTTCTCACTTAGCCTTTGCTTACATGAGTGGAGGTGGGACAACAGTTTTCTGTATGGTACTTGACTGGAGTTGAGCAGTTATTATCCAAAAGTTTACTGTCTTGCTAGGCTGACCCTTTTGTGGTCCTTTGGCTAAAGAGAGCAAGCTTTCTGTCTGAGCTTGTTGGCATTTTTGGGTTGCTGGCTTCTTTAGTTCCAAGTATGGGACATATAAGGTAAAAAGAAAATGCAGGGAACTCACTACTTTCTTGTTTCTTGGGACCCGGGGTCCCTAGTTGGTCTGCTTCTTCTCTCCACCTTTCAAGTCTTTTTATGTTTGTCTTATACATAATGTCCAGGCATTTTAGTTGTACTAAGTGGGTGAGGAGGGAAAAGTATGTGTGCTCCATCTTCCTGGAAGCAGAAGCCAGTCAGTATTTTTTTCTTTTCTTTTTTTTAAAATTTTATTTTATTAAATTTATTGGGGTGACAATTGTTAGTAAAATTACATAGATTTCAGGTGTACAATTCTGTATTACATCATCTATAAATCCCATTGTGTGTTCATCAACCAGAGTCAGTTCTCCTTCCATCACCATATATTCGATCCCCCTTACCCTCATCTCCCACCCCCCACCCTCCGCCCCCCTTACCCTCTGGCAACCACTAAACTATTGTCTGTGTCTATGAGTTTCTGTTTCTCATTTGTTTGTCTTGTTCTTTTGTTGTTTTTGGTTTATATACCACATATCAGTGAAATCACATGGTTCTCTGCTTTTTCTGTCTGACTTGTTTCGCTCAGCATTACTCTCTCAAGATCCATCCATGTTGTCACAAATGTTCCTATATCATCTTTTCTTACTGCCAAATAGTATTCCATTGTGTATATATACCACAACTTCTTTATCCATTCATCTATCGAAGGACATTTTGGTTGTTTCCATGTCTTGTTTTTTCTTTTGATTACTGCATTTTTATTCAACAAATGCTCTCTTCTTGAGTTCAGTAAGTAAGAGTCTAACTAACTTGGAAAGGAACATGGACACACTCAAAATATACATCCAGAATCCAAACACTTTTCACCTTCATCACTGCTACCACTGTTGTTCATGCCACCACCACTTCGCTTCTGAATTATTGTTGTGATCTCATGATTGCTTCTTTGGTCCACCACTATCTATATACAATACAGTAGCCAGAGAGACCCTATTCACACATTAGCCTGATTTTTTTGCTCAATATTTTTCAAAGACTCCTCATCAACAAAGCCAAAACTCATACAATGGCTGACAAGGCTCCACACACCTTGCATGCCCCTCCCCTTACTCTGTTGATCTCATTTCTTCCCGTTCTCCCCTCTCTCACTCTGATGCAGCCATAGTGGCCTCCGAGCTGTTCTTCTCACATGTTGGGCACATTCCCACTTGCTGTTCCCTTTGTCTGGAGCATTCTTGCCCCAGGTATCCTCATGGGTAGCTCTTTCACCTCCTGCAGATCTTTGCTCTAATGTGACCTTTTCAGGCCTTCCCTGACTACCATATTTAGAACTCCAACGATACATTACTCTCTCTACCTTCCCCAGAATCCCCTTCTTGCTGTGTTTTCTTTGTAGTAATTTTACTTGTAGTATACCAGACAATTTACTAATTTGTTTTATTTTCTGCCTCTCCTGTTGAAATACAAGCACCATGCGGGACATGGTGTCTTGTCTGCTGTTTCACTGCTGTGTTGTCAACATCAAGAACAGTGCCTGGCATATCCTAAGTGCTCAATAAATATCTGTTGAATGACTAAATGACCTACATATCTAGGCTTCATTGAGACAGAAATATCTTCATGATACTGCAATAGCTTTGGTAGTCTGATTACAGCAGCTCTGGTGACACAAGATGAACTATTCCTTTAGATGCATTTATACAGGGTCCCCTGTTTTAATGTTATGCCACTATATTTCTTTGATGTTCTTTCTACTTCTTTCTGCCTTTCCCATTCTAGACCCACTACCAATTATATAGTTTTCTCAATAATCTCTAGCCTAAAAAAAAGTCCAGTGAATGTCATCATGCTTTGACTTGGCAAAATCCTTATAACAGATCACATTATAGGCTAGCAGCCATGGTGTACCCCTGAGTCAGCCATGGGTCAAGTGGTTTAGTATATGACTACCTCTGTTGGACAAATTGCCTAGGGCAGTTCTCTCAGAAGCAGCAAGTGGACAAGGCAGAGGCCCAGAGGGGAGTAGATTCTTCTCTAATATCCTAGATAATTCTGTAGCTTGTAAAAATTTTTATACATTTAGGAATAAAATCCTCAAATTCTATCTTTGACTGTTATATCTATAAACCAGGTACTCAGCCCACACCTTAGAAAAATGGAAACAAAATTATAACTCAGCATTTATCAAAGGGTATCCCTGACCTTTTTGATGTTGTCTCCAATAGAGAACTTAGCTCCTGGAACAACTTAAGAATCTATGCAATAAATGGCAAAATGTTTGATTTAGCTCAAGTTTCATTTTTGAAATAAAATTGAATTTCAATACAGAACAAAAACTTCCCTCTTGGGTTTATGTGTTGTCAGAAAAATGACAAATTCTTTGTTTTACACCATATCCTGGAGGGTTCTCACAAAACCTTTGAGAGTTCTTGGGGGCGAGAGGGGTCCTGTGTCCCAGATCTCATGGCTCCACTACAGTGCTTTTCTGAGCTCTCTTGGAAGTATGCAAAAAACAAAGGGGAAATGTCAGAACCAACTGTGGCCCAACATGACAGGTCAGGGACAGCACTTTGGAAGTGGTGTAGATTTTGGATTTGGGGTTTGGGGTAGGAATTTTCTTTTTTGCCCTACACAGCGCATAAAACAACAAATGCCATAATTAGGTTCATTGTATAACCTCATTCTTTTTATGTAACATGATAAATATATTAAACACACTATGCCATGTCAAGCAGCTTTCAAAATATAAAAAAAGTTAGAAAAATAATATTAAGCATATTTTCTTCCCTAGGAAATGTCTATCAAATCTAACAGCTGTTTGTTATTGTGTTGTTTGGTGGGAATTCCCTCCCCCCCCCATACTTAGAGATGAAAGGAAAAAGCTATTATGAATAAATCATGATAAAATTACCAAAGCTCAAAGAACCAGTGAAATGGTTTAGTATATTTAATTTTGAAGCAATAGGACCAATTTCAAATTTCATCAGAGCCTTTTATTTTTACTTCTCTTCAGATTCAATTATTTTTCCTTATTGAACACAAGGGATTCATTATTAAGCAAACATGTATTTACTTTTTATTGAACACCTCCAAAAGTAGAGCCAGAGTTTGCCTTTTGTTGGTGACACATAAACAGATGCTATTAAGCAAAATGCACACACAGATAGCTCAGCTTTTTCTGTTCTCCTACCTTATGAAATTTTCCTTTATAATTGAGTAAGCTTTTAATTCCCTTGATTAGAGTGCAACATTACCCAAATTGAAAGCATGTCTGAGCTAGATGAATTATCTGCTGATGAGAATAGAATGACAAGCGATTGCCATGTTTTTTAAACCTATAATTTGCTCAATTATCCTTGTTTAATTATACTGGATAGAACCTGAGGCCAATAAAATTTTCAAGACAGAACTTTATCATTTTAGTACAGCTTACATTGATCAACAGCAGCCAAATAAAATAATCAGGACACAACAAAGTCAACATTTAAAAAGTCAGTTTTATTATATTGCTTTGTTAATAGTATTTAGTGCACTTACTGTTAGAGCCACCTGGGGCATGGCTAATCCGGGACAATCATTAAACAAAAGCCCTGAACGAGGTCGTGCTCCACATTTTTGTCTTTTCCCCTTCCCTCTGGCTCTAACAACACTGAAAGGCTATAAATTCCTGAGAAATGAAACACCAAGTTGCCCACTAGACAGAAAGAGAGAAGATTGGCACCTCTGCCAACCTCTGCTAATGAAGGTCTGTAGGCTTCTTAGACATCACTCAGTGATGCAGGGCCTGGTACTACCGAGAACGTGTGATTCATCCTTCATCTGAACACCTGTGCCCACAACTGTGCCTGCCACATTGCAGGCAAACAACTAAATTCTGGCAAAAGTTAATACACGTAGGAATGAGTCCTATGTCTCATTCTACATTACAATACTCAGTCTTCTTTTCTGACATCTTTCCTCCATCAAGAAAAGCTTACTTTATATCAATTCTCTAGTGTAAAATTGGAGGGCTAGATAATAAGCCAGTGGTAAGAAAATTTATGGTATGATTTTTTTTTCTGCAAGTGAAGTCCTACTCATTTGTATTGATGTTTCTGAGTACATTAGATGGTCTTTGCAGGCAATAACTGGTAACTACTACATGATCCTGGATAAAATACAAACCTCTCTCACTAGTAAGTTTCTTATTTGCACACTGCAAAGGATGGCTGGTCTTCAATAAGATCATGTAAAATCAATCAATTATTGAAAATGTTACTGAACCATTGTTGTATAGAAGGTGTGGATTTCCTTTATAAAATTTTGGGACAAGAAAAGGTGTATTGCTTTATTTGTGTAAATCAAATTAATTCTGGCTTCATGACTTCACTTGTCAAGGTTGTGTGAAATTCCATTCTGAGGGTTTTGGAGTCCCCTCCACCACCTTAGAGGCGACCTTCCATATTCACACCCATACAAATATATGTACATTCTAATTCCTCCATCCCTGATTTTCTTACACAAAAGGTAGTGTAAATTATACTCTATTTTACACCATACTTTAAAAAATTTTTCACATATCTCCTGAGACCTTTCCACATCAATGTACAGAGCATGCTCTCATTCTTCTTTATGGTCTCATAGTATTCCATTGAGTGGCTGTACCAGAGTTTAACATTTAACAAGATTCCTATTGTTTTCAAACTTTTGCTATTTGCAAAAAATAAATAAATACACAAATAAAGAAATACTGCAATATATGCTGTGTAGAAAATTCATTTCATGTATTCTAAAGTATACCAAATATTCTTTTAAAAATGGGAGTGCTATGTTAAAGAGCAATTGAATTTGCAAATTTTGTAAATATTGCTCAGTTACCCTCCATTGTTACTATAGTGCACTCTTTATCAGTGGGGCAGGAATTCCTGTCTTCAGTAGGAAGATTGCAAACTATTGAGTCAGCTTCTTTAACAATTAGAAACTTTCAGTTTTTTTCTTGAGTTAGTCTTGTATTTTTCTATGAATTTATGCATTTCGTCTAAATGTCTACACGTTTTATATATTTGTTCGTATCTTCTGTATTTAATCTCTTTCTGTATTTGCAGGTGTGACCCCTTTTTCATTCCTAATATTGTTGACTAATGGCTTCTCTCCATTCTTAATCTTTCTATCTAGGCAGGGTTTCTCAACCTTGACATTTTGGGTCAGACGATTCCCTGTTGTGGGGGGGGCTGTCCTGTGCGCTGCAGGGTGTGTAGAAGCATCCCTGGCCTCTGCCCACTACATGTCCGTATCACTCCCCACTTCCATTTGTATTTCCAATCCCAATATGTCTCCAGACATTGCCAAATGTCCGCAGGGAAAAGTTGGGGAGCAAAACTGCTTTCAGTTAAGAACCACTGATCCAGAAGTTTGGCCGTATTGGGCATTTTTGAAGAATAAACTTTGGCTTTGTTAATTCTATTTTTAATTTTTCTATTTAATTAATTGTTGCTTTTATCTTTGTTTTCTTTCTCTGTTTAGACTTGCTGATGTTTACTTTCCAACTTTTTATGGTTGATATTTAATGCTTCAGTTTTCACATTTTTTTAAAAAAATATAAGCATTTAAGGTTCTGCATTTTCTTCTAAGTAGTATCACTTAATTAACTACAATCCACAAATAGCTGGAATTATAGTTTGGATTTAGCTTTCAATTTTAACGAGTTATTTCTTCTTTTATCCATGGTTTATTTAAAAATATGTTTTTATAATTTCTAAATTTATGAATTTTTAAACTTATTTTTTAATTGCCTTTTAATTGTCAAGGAATGTGTTTGTGTAATTTTGATCCATTGATACATATTAAGACTTACTCATATTTATGGTTTTGAATGTGGTCAATAATTTTCATAAATGTTCCATATGTTGTTGAAAATAATGTCCGGGTGCTAAATATAGTCTTCTATAGAAGTCCATCATCCCAATTCTTAAACATTTTTATATCATGTCTTAGTGGTGTAAGTGAATGAAGTTGGCTGAGGTCAGGTGAGAATGATCTGTAAGGCTCAAGACACTCAGCCCACTTCACTGTCAGCTTCCTCCAGGACACAGGAAATTAGGATCTGGGCCAACGCGGAGCCCTTTTGTATACAACACTTTGCCAGAGCACAGCAGCTTATATAAGTTTTGCATTGGGACAACACTACATTTTCCAAATCCTTATTAAATTATTAATTTACTAATTACAGAGAAAGTTGTGTTTTATGTCTCTTATTTTTATACTCTCTCTTTTTGTAGTTCTGTAAAGTTTGGCTTTATTATATATGGTATTAGGTACATAAAATTAGATTGTTATTTATTCTTGTAAATGTTAACTTTATTGCAGTTAATAAACTGTAATTATCTCTAGTATTGCTTTCCGTTTTCATGTTTATTTTGCCTAACATTAATACAGCTATGTCAGTTTTCTTTTATGTTATGTGTTTATTATAACTTTTGTATCCTTATGTCTTAGATATATTACTTGTAGGAAACATATGGGTGGTATACTCCTCCATTTTCACAATATTTGTGAACTATTTTTCCTAATAAGTTAGTGGACTTAATCTTCTTGTTAAAACAAGAAAAGTTGCAGTCATACATTTTAATTTTTCCTTCATGTCTGTCAGAAAAGAGGAAAATGCCAATGATTTTTTTCTGATATGACCTACTAATCTTACAAGTACTTATATTGTTTAAAAACACTGGGATATCAGTTGTATTACCAGGCCAAATAAAATAACCAATCAGAATTCTAAGTGTCTTTGGTTATTATTATAGGGCATGCCAACAATTTCTAAACTCTTCATAGTCTCACAAGAATCTTTTCTTCAAATGATAGTTCCAAGGATAAATTTATATTAATAGAACAGTACAAGTTGGTAACAATTATGAGTATTCACACAAATCCCCTTGTTGAAGAGGAAACAAGATTGATATTCTTGAGAATGTTCTCAGTTTAATGCCTTATCAAATCAGATTGTTTGAATGTGCTTTATGATGCAGAAAACTCTATCTCTGTACCTTCAGGAAAGAGGGACATCTCTTCATCTCTTTTACTCTCTTTGTTAACTGTGAAAACTTGTATTTTTTTTCTTTTTTTTAGGTGAGGCTCTTGTTAACTTTACTACTTGGCATAAAAAGTAAGAAGTAGGACTAAGACCTCATTTTTGTTTGCAGAAATGGACTAAGGGATGAATGAGAGTGAAAGAAGGTGCACGTAGCATTAATCTTCCACATTCGGATTTTGCAAGTGAGGAATGTGTTATTCCCTGTTGCATGCAAAGAATGCAAGAGTAGTGAAATAGACCAAAAAAAAAAGTTAACAAACACAGGCAAGTGTATTTCTTTCTTAAGGCAATCAAAGGTTTAGAATAATAGAGCAGGGGACACTGTGGCACTCCTGGCTAGTGGAGCAAGTTTCCTTACTTTCTTAAGTTCCTTACAAGAGGCTGCAGACATGACTGCTGGTGAGATCTGACCATTTCTCTTCTCCGTTCCTTTCCTCTAACCTGTATCAGAGTCGAACTCGGCAGGCCACTTGATTTACATCTTTGCTTGAACCTTGTCTTCTAGGGCCTGCGAGATTGAGTGAATTTGGTCAGACTGATAGCAACTTGGTAATTAAAAATACAGCAAGTGATATTGTTCTTAACATTTTGATAGTAAGATTTAGAGAGTGGATGAAGTAGAAATAACCAAGGGATTAATTAGTGGTCTTTTAAAAACAGATTGCTTAATATTTATTTAAAATATCAGTAAATGTTTCACCGAATATTTTCTTTTAAGTGATCCCCTTGAGGCACAATTTTATTCTTTTGATTGTATTTCCTCAGTACCTGTGCATATAACCGATAACTATATGCAAGTTTCATTTTCATAGTCATATATAAAATATTCTAAATTTTAATGGAGAGGAAACAAGTTTAGGCATTCGTGAGGAATTTTGATATTCATCTTCCTGAAAAGTGGCTTTTTCATTTTGTCTCTAAATATATTCTGAGTGTTATAGAGCAGATTCAGTCCATGAGAAAATACCAACGAATATCACTCTGCCAACTCCATCTCACCCTAAATGACACTATTTTAGCTTTCCTTATTACCTCTTAAAGAAAAGTTAACTAACAAATTAAAACAATATATTTGTAAATTCATTACTTAGATTAAGTCCACTTGGAAGTAAAGGCAAACTCAAAATAATGGTGACTTAATCAAAAGAGAAACTTCTCTCACACATTAAAAGGCTTGAGATAGTTGGTTCAAGGTTGGATAATATTCCATGTATTAGAGACTTTGGCCCTTCTTATTTTGTTTCTCTGCCATCCTCAGCCCATGGCTTCCATCCTGTGATCTAATACAGCTGCTCAAATTCAGATATCATATCTTTATTCCAGTGGGAGGGAATGAAACCAAAGAAGGTCACACTAAGCTTCTTCAGGGAGAACATTTTTCCAGCAGCTATACATCCAGTGTAATTGCACTAGACAAAGTGAAACAGGCAAGGAAGACTTTATTCAAGACTATTGTAATAGAAGAAGGAGATTAAACTGAACTCCACGGAAACAAAGGACTACAAAGATTTTAAGAGCTGAGGTTGGCATAATTTTAGGCCACTTGTGTTTGCTAGTTGGGCTTACCCAAAGAAAAAGCAAACTCTCTCCTATCTCCATCACAGGAGGTAGTTCTACAGTTTGGAGCAAGAAGCCCACAGAAGTAATGCTTCTAACCTCCCAAGGAGACTGGGAAATAGTGGAACTATCTTCCTGTGATTTTTGCATTTCAAAGAGATGGTTTCCAAGTTCTTGAGAGAAACATTCCTGGGTCATCAAACTGCTAAGAGGCTTTTAAGGAAATTTATATAAATTTCCAAAGGGGAAAAGAAATAATTTGCAATTACATGTATTTTAAGTAAATAGGAAAAGGGAGGTCAGAGACCCATAGTCAGAAAGAAATCTGTCTAAAGTTTATCAAGCTGAGAACATTAAGGCCCAGAGATCACCAGTTAAAAATCAAGTTTCTATACTAAGGAAGAATAAAAGAATGGAAATTGGAGACAACTGGCAATTTGCCTCAGTTGACTTAAGTTTTTTTTCTCTCTCAGTTCTTGAAGAAAGACTATGGAAACTCAGTATTGTTTAATTCAAAAATTAATCATTCTGTAGGTAGAATCTCAGGTCCCACTAGTTGTTGTGTGGTAAAGATTTTGTGAGTATGGGAGACCCTTCCAGTGTTCTAAATATTCATTCTGTAAAGATGACTTGGATTTGTAAAGTAGAAAATTTGTTAACTGACATCCATTTATGTAAGTCACTCTCCCTTCCTTCTGTAAACATACTGATTTCTGGCCACAGCACAAAAAAAACACTCGCGGTAGTAGACTACTCTCTTATAATCTGCTGAATTTCTTCCTCCAGGGTTATGCTTCCCAAGGGTCAGTGTTGTTTGTCTCTAAATTTGATGGTACTAGTGATACTTGTTATTGTAATTATAAGATGATTGTTATGTGCCCCAATGAAATATAGATATGAAAGATAGAGCTTTTTCCGTGATAATTAAGTTCTATGCTTTGCAAGTATCAATAAAAGTGACTTGCTTGAAAATAGCTGCCAATTTAGATAATTTAGATAGGGGAAAAATACCTATAAAAGTCTTGGAAGAAAAGCCAAAAATCTGGAGAGGTTCTGCTTTTAGATTTTATAACACATGTTTCTGAGTTTTTATTTTACCTTAAAAACACTAAAACTGGACCTATAGACAGTGATTTATAGACAGTGAAATTTATACCAGAATGATGGCATGGAGGTTCCATCATAGCATACTCAAGAAAAGAACTTGGACCTATATCAAAATGTTAATGAATAAGTGTTTATACATTTGAAGTTAAAGTGTTTATGGTACTTTTAAAAAATTGTTTCTCACTTGAAGAAGTATTTTAAATTAATCTATCCAATCAACTTAGATCAAAACAAAACAAAACAAAACATCTAACTCTCAAGCTTTATGATGGGTACTGACATGTAGAGTTTTTCATTACATCGGAGGTGGCCAAGGACACCACTGATTGAACTCTTATTCCATTCTCTTTCCATTTGGGTTTAAATAGCGAATGTTTCTCTAATTCTAAACGAGATAACTTTCATCTCCCATGAACAAAATTAGACAAATTTGGGCACAAAATTAGGTTTCAGTTTTAACATTGGAATTTTTTTTAAAAGTTAGTTTTGGGTTTTGTCTTTTATGGGGCGTGAATATGACTTTAGCATTCAAAGTCACTGAAGTGATGACCTCTATTTTTCCCCCTAAAATTGGGATGAAAGCCTAATAAAGAAAAATGTAGATAATTTTAAGCAAGTGGCATTAATAAAATACTTCCCTGTAAAAACATTTTAACATAAGCATTTTGTGGTAGATGCAAGTTTTAGTGTTTATTGAAAACAAAAGACTGTCCTTCAAGTGAACTTATATTTGGATTCTTCCTCAACTAGAAGGGCTCCTACTATGTGAAAGCTATCAAGAATTAATATTATTTTTCAATATATTTAAGGAATACTTTTTTTTCAATTTGTTTTAGTTAGCTTCTTTTGATTTTACATAATAGAAACCCAGTCACAGCACTGGGTTTCTATTTTTTATGATATTTTTTATGATTTAATAGTAATGTGTAAGAATAATTTTAAAATAGTATCCAAGGTGCTTGGAACCAACTGAAGGAATCAGCGGCTCTACAGAGCCAATTGTGGACTTAGACTGCCTGTGTTCGAACCCTGAATTTGCAGTTTATTTGTGCAAGATTAGGCAAATTAATCTTTCTTAGACTTGGTTTTCCCATTAGGAAGATTAGGATTATAATAGTATTCATCTTTTAGAGTTTTATGTAATTAAATTAGGTATGCAGGTACACACTTAGTCCAGAGTCTTGCACTTAGCAATTTCTTAATAAATATTAATTGTCATTATTGTGATGGTTATCTGATTACTCTGATTAATTATGGAGTCTTGAACTCCATGCTCTACTAATATCTTCTTGTGCTTACTCTTAGTTTCTGACCCTTGTAATTGTATTACCTTGCTTCCCAAGGCCTCGATTTTATCCTTATGGCACTGTCCCCACTGATCACTGTTCCATCTCCTGTATATTGATTGGTTCAGAAGATGAATTGATTGTCTTGATTCAGGTATCCACTTCTGATCCAGACAGCCATGACTTCTCAGGTAGTAGGAGCTACAAGTGGGTAGGCCATTTTCCCTCAGAACAGGTTAAAGGAATGGTAAGCAGAATTAGCAAGTTCACCTCTGTTGAATTTGATGTTTCCTGTTTTTAGCGTGTTAATATAAATTGTCTGCTGTGTTCATCAAGTGAAGGCAAAACCTCAGAGATTTAAAGTATATTTCAAACTAATCACCCTGCCTTTACTCTGCTAGAAATAAGCTCTTTAATACCAAAGGGAAATGAGTTATTGCTCCTTTTCTTGAGATTTGAATTGTTGAACTTTTGGGACCTTATTATTAAGATAGTCTCACTAAAAATCTCAATACTTTGAAATTCATTTATTTTCTAGTCAAAAAGTTTTCTTTGTGTTCTTCTGTACATTTTTTTTTTTCAGATGAAATGTGAAAGCTTATCATGATAATCCTTCTGGAACATAAGCCCTGAAAACTGCCATAGGTGTAGTATATACAGAGGGTGACAACAAAAGGTATACACATTTTAAAAAAGGAAAAATTTATTAAAATTGTAATACTCAATATGTACTAATAACAAAAGATGAATACAAGTCACATTTGACTTCTGCAATTACAAGAGGTAATCAAAGTAGTTACCATCAGTGTCCAGACACTTCTGATTACGGCGAACTACTGCTTGGGCAACACTGACCAAAGTGTCCACTTGTATACAGTTTTTAGGCACCCCCAGTATATATTCCCTTAGTAATTGCATGATGGTCTGTAATTAATAACTTATTAATTAACATTTCAAAAAGTACTGGTTAGCTTACAGAATTGTACTAAATTACATGAAAAATATATTGTAGAATTACATTAAATTGTATGAGAGCCTTGGAGTCAAGATGATCAAGATGGAATAACATCTTGGATTTATCCTCTCACTTGAATAAATATACCTTCCACCTTAAACAACTAAAATCCAAACAAAGTATATGAGACAACAGTACCCAAGACATTGAACATCAGGTAATTAAGGACAATGATCCTTGAAAGATGGGAAATAGATGAGAGGAATCCTACTATTGCCTTATCTTATTGCCTAGAGAAAGTTTTCAGGTCCTAAAGCATGTAAAGGGAATGTAGGTATTGCCCACTGATCTCCTGAACGGAAGAGATGAAGCTCCAGGTCAAGAGAGGCCAAGAAGGCCGAGTACTGGAAAGAAGAGAGCAGCCAGCATACAGGGGAAATCTAGAGATCTGTAAAGAGTACCCCTTGAGTATTTAGCTGAATACTTATCAGTGCATATATGTGAGAAAACTACAATGCTTAGAGAAGGACCTATCTGAAAAGATCAGAGAAAATAGTGCCTATGGCTCACACAAAACTAAGCTTGGTGCCTATTTTCAACAGCAGAAGTGGAATACCTAATAATTCATGAGGGCCAGAGTAGTTTTAATCTAAGTTAAACTTAGCCTACTACTGAGGTAAGGCCCTGCTCTGGTCTTGTCTAACAAAGTTTAAAAGCAGACTCTAAAGGACCAAACTGTGTCCAACTATCTGCTGCCAACAAAAGTATGCATTTGAAATATAAAATTGTAAGTAGTTTAAAAAGAGTATAAAAAGATACACCATGATAACATTAACCAAAAGAGAGATGGAATGACAATATTAATATTAGACAAAGTAGACTTCAGAGAAACTAATACTACCAAAGATAAAGAACGTCACTTAATAATAATAAAAGAATCAACTCACCAAGAAAACATGTTTCTAAATATTTATGTACCTAATAATACAGCATCCAAATACATGAAGCAAAACTGGCACCCAATAGAATGTCATGGAGAAACGACAAATATACAATTACAGTCAAGGATTTCAACAGTTCCCTTTTAATAATTGATAGAACAAGTAGGCAAAAACCAATGAGGATATAGACTTGAAAATCTCTATCATCCAAATTGACCTAATTGACTTTTATAGAACACTCTTCCCAACAACAATAAAATATGCATTACTTTAAAGTTCACACAATCATCCAGTAAGATGACTATATTCTGGGCAATAAAGGAAAGCTCAATACATTTAAAAGGGTTTAAGTTATATGTTTTCTGACCACAATAGAATTAAATGAGAAATCAATAGCTGAAAGAGATTAAAAAAATCCTCAAATATTTTGAAACTAAATAACACACTTCTAAATAGCCCATGGGTCAAAGAAGAAATCAAAAGGGAAATTGGAAGCATTTGAAATGAATAAAAATGAAAACACAATATATCAAAATTTGTGAGATGCAGCTAAAGCAAAACAATATTTTTAGAAAGGGAAATTTATGAAACTGCCTACTTTAGACAAGAAGAAAAGTCTCATGTTAATTATCTCAGCTTCCACCTTAATAAGCTAAAAAAAGAACAAATGAAACACACAATAAGCAGAAGAGAAAACAGATCAGAAGGTAAATCAATGAAAGAGAAAATATAAAAACAGTAGTAAAATGATGTGAACAATAACTTGTTCTTTGAAGAAATGAATAAAATTGATAAATTTCTAACTGAACAGATCAGGAAGATAGAAGCAAATTGCTAGTATCAAAGAGAAGTAAAACTACAGATTCTACAGATATTCAAAAGATAGTATGGGAGTATTTTGAAAAACTTTATGCCAATAAATGATTAGAGGAACACTCTCCTTGAAAGATACAAACTATTGAAGTTCACTCTATATGGAATACGAGTAGATGAATGGCCTTAAAGCTATTAAAGAATTTGAATTTGTGATTAAAAACCTTCTCAATTATCAGTCATCAAATATATTTGGTGCATAAAACTCACAATGTTATTGAGTGGAATTCAAATGCTATAAATTAGAAGTAAATTTTTTAAATATATCTGGGGGCTAGGTAAACAATGCAAGTGAGCGATGTGGAATAGTTACAGGAAAAAATAACTGCCCAAAATACAAACTTTAATTTTTACTGAACCATGGTATATATAAAATGTAACATAATGCAAACATACATGATAGCAAAGATTTTATTTTAATTTGAAAATAAAAATTTAAAGTTAAGATGTAATTATTAATTAATTATTAATTTCATTTCTTGTGGTGTTTTGGCTCTTCTTTGGAATCAGAAAGCTGATTCCTTTTCTTCTGCCCTTAGATATTACAATTTTTTGTTTCCTATGACAGTGTAGATAACTTCCAATATTTTATTTTGGCATTAACCTTTAATTTTATACAGATTCGTAATGGAAAATAATTATTGACAGTAGTTACTTCAAAATATGGAGAGAATTCTGACACAACAACATGCTCTTCCTTCTTTTCTCTCACATGGAAGACTTCTTCTCATTTTTCAGTTCTCAGAATTAAAACTTCCTCTTCAGAGATTACCATTATTATTTCTCATTCTTCTGATTTCTTAATAGTAGTTTTCACTACAAGTAGCTACACTTTTCTTTGTTAATCCCATACTCATCTCTTCCATTAGCCTTGTAAGTTCCATGGGGGCAGGGTCTCTTGTATGTTTCTCTTATCATTGTATACCAATGTCTAACTCCATGCCTAAATTACAGTAGGAGCTCAACAAAGAACCGAGGAAAGAGTGAATAAAATCCACTAAGGCTGCCCTATAAAATTTTCTAGTTCGGTGATGATTTGAGACCCAATTCAACTCCTATTCCAAATGGAGAAAGACAACAGAAAGCTTTTTTTTTTTTTAATAGCTTTTTAGAGGGATACTTAGGAGCATTTATCAGAATTTAAATTGAACATATACTTTCACCAAACTGTTGACCTTTCAATAATATGTCCTATAGAGAGACTCATGATATGCACACCTTTTAAAGAAGCAAATACTTTCCTAGGCATTTAGCCTAAAGAAAAAATCAGACAAGTACCAAAACACGTATGAAGATGTTTTCTCATTATAATATTATTTGTAAAAGCAAAAAACAGAAGTTGGAAATAAGCTAAATGTACTTCAAAATTATTTAAATAAATTCTGATGTAATCATCAATGAGATACTAAGCAAGCATTAAAATTATAATATGTAACTGTATTTAGTTATAGTTAAAATCGCAATGAAAATAAATCCACAATATATTAAGTGAAAAAATGTTTAAATAATAGGTATATGAGTAAAGTAATCACGTCCCTTTTTTGGTTAAAAGAAAAAAGAAGCAATTGATGTATATACATGGGCATGTCCAGAAAAATATCTAGAAGGATATATACAGAAGGTTGCTCATAGTGATTATTTCTGGCTCATGGAATTTCTAAATTGTTTTTCGTACTTGTTTGTTGTTACAAGGAGCATGAATTAATTTAATAATAATTTTTAAACTAATAAATATATTTTTATTTGAGAAAAATACTTCTTAAGAAGTTTATCCCATTGCTTTTATGAATATATTTAAATGTCTCCCTTGCCTTTCAATCAGACATTTCTTTACATTAGAGGGTATTTCACACTGGTGAGAAAGGAGAATTTTTTTTTTTTAATTGACTTTTATCCTTCTTTCAAGGTGTTCCAGAACACACTAAAAATGCTTAACATATATTTTTTTGCTTTTATTTCACTGAGTATTAAGTATTTTTGGTCAAGTTGTGACATTGTTATCAAGCTCAATTTGCAAACTTTATTTTATTTTATGTTTTACTATTAGACGTTTTTAAAGTCAATTCAAATAACTAATTTCATGATATTATATTCAATATGAAAGGGCATAAACTCTGGATAACAATTGATCAGATTGTCACCCTGCCAAATCATACTGTGTCATATGGGGATCTTGCTTAACAACCTCCTTCAAAAAGAGCCAAATCATTGAGCTTGAGCACAGCCCAGTTGGTTTACAGGTTCTTTCTTCTCGCGAATCAATCCAAAGAGTCTAATGGGATCATCATGAATGTTTTCCTCTATTGCTTGGCTCTCAGGTGGGAAACTGTCTACCAGAGTATTCTTCGAAAGGCTGGCATGCATTCCATGTAACTGCTCATCTTCATCCTCGTCAGACAAATTAGAATTCTGTTTCCTGGGCTTTCTGCGCTTCCCCTCAAAGTTGTGATTTAGTGAGGCGTAAAACATCTGTGTTTCATCAATTGCCTAAAAAGAAAGGCCATGTTAATTTTTCTTTGTTAGCTCAATCTTTCACTTTGATGACTTCTGGGAATTTCTAAGGCCCATGAAAAACAAGGAGCTTGTCTTCTTGGCTTCAGCTACCTGTTTTTGCCAAACTTGTCAGAATGACAACAAAAAACAATAGTCAACTCAAGATTTTTGAGTGGAAAAGAGCATTTAGATGAACTTTTTGTGTGTGTAGTTTTATTTATTTCTTATACTCCAAGTACATAGAGCCATTTCACATGGACTCTTACTTGCCCTTCTCCTGTCTTTACCTCAGGGAGAGTTTGCCCTATGTTGCTCTTACCTAGTAATAACAGTACTCCAATTTGTTAAACTGGGAACAAGCATCATAGGAAGGAATTTAACAAGTCACAAGTTCTACTTTACATATGTTTAATAATTGATCACTTAATGGTACCCACAAAAGTCCCCAAGTTTTCTACATTTTTGTGATTCAGAAGTATAAATATTGTCCAGTTACATGGTTGGTACAAGGCATGAATTACGTTTCCCATCTTTATCATTTCCTTCTTGCCTGCCTGTCCCCAGATCCACTTTGAGCTCATTTAAGTTGGCCTTGGAGATATTCATTTGCCTCCTAGAGGGTCTGGGAGTCCTCTCTGGTCTAGTGCTGGGTCAATACTAGACTGGGAAGAACAGGAGACTGGGGAAACTTGGGGAAGTATTGGCTTGAAGGAAAGACCTTAAATCTGGTGGTGGAACGCCTAGGGTTGAATTCTAGCTCTGTACTTATCATGGGACCTTGGACAGTTTTTAAAAACTATTTTGAGTCTCAATTTTCTTCCTTATCAAATGAAAGTACCGATCTCACAGTGTTATGAGTAAATAGAGATAATATATATGGAAGCTATCATCACTGTCCAAAAGTGTGGGATTATAATTATTAGAACTTGTAGGCTAAAACTTTAGGACACCCACTGAATAAACTAAAAATTTCTGTATTAATGATTTATCTTTAAGAGTAGGCCAAAATTATATCAATTTTTGGGGGGCAGAGGTAAGAAAGCAACATTTGGATTAACAAAACTCCTAATGCATTGGTAAGAGTCTCTCTGTTGCACTCATTTTCATGCTAAGAGTTAAATGTATTATATTCACTACCAGGCAGAAGAGATGGTTCTATTTACAACCTCTCTGGTATTTTTATCTGACTTTTTATTCCTAAAATAATCATTTCTGGAAAATGGTAATAGCTGTCTACCTAGTATCCTTGCTCCAGTCTTTTCCCGCTGCCAGTTACCTTGTATACTCTCCTCAAATTATCTTCCTAAAGCACAACTTTCATTTTTTACCATCCTAGCTCCAAAATTTTGGCCTATAGACTAAGGTCTGAATTTCATATCCTGGCATTTAAGATTTTCTGTGCTTGATACTACTGTTCCTTTTTTATTCTGATTCCAACTATTCCCCGACATGAACTTTGTATTCTAGAAAAACTGGACAATTCACTGCTCCCTGCACACAATACTTCATGCTTTTACTTGCTTTTGCCCAGACTTATAGAGAAGGAGATGTCATTGAAGTTCAAAAATAACCAGAAGGCTCTCGGTAACATAAAGGGATAGATATAATATTTTGTCTGTTCAGCACTTTGTTCTATTCTTTTTTAAACATTATATATATATATATTTCTTCATTTTCCTTTGGGAAATTCTTCTCTTTTATCTGGTCCTCGATTACAGTGCTGTACCCCAAGCCCAGCACAGGACTAAACCTGTGACCTAGACTGGGACCAATCATACCATCCAACCCCTGGCAACAGAAGTTGGCCCAAGAATGGACATATGATTTCAGCACAGCCGATTATATGGCATCTTTGGGATTGATGTATAGATGCAGGAATAGAAAAGGTGTTTTTTCCTGCGGTTGGGAGGAAGAAAATCTGGGTTTTCCAGTGGCTTGCTCAGCCTCAATGGAAGAGACTATTGGTAATAGAAGAGAATAAAGTCAGTAACAGAGGGAAGCAGGAAGGAAAAATGCAGACTCCTCATATTCAGTCATCTCAAAAGCAATACACCCTTCCAGCTCCCTGCCATATGAGCCAGTAATTTACCTCTAATGTTAAAGTGGTTTAAAATGGGTTTCTGCATTTACAAATGAAAGCATTTCCAAGTAATATATGTCTGGTCAACAATTGGTCAACTTTATCAAGTGTTGCAGAGTTAAAAAAATGTGATCCTGAGAAAGAACCACAAATTGTGCATGTGACTTCCAGAGTGTTGTTTCAGCTGAGTAGATGGGTGGAAAATATATTGCCAGGGGTAAAATAATGCGTATCTAAGGAAAGAAATGGAAACAGTAGAGGAAGTAAGAATCAGTGTAGGAATTAGAGAGATGAACAGGTTGAAGTAAAGTATTGTTTCTTTTTTTTTTTTAAATATTGGGGTGATTTGTACATATTGGTAAGCAAATAGTAATAATTCATTTTAAAAACATGAAAAATGGAGACAAATATTTGAAAGAAGTGGGAAAAATGGTCAACAGTGTAAATAGGAGTATTGGCTTTGGAAAGGAGAGAGGATGTTTCTGACATAAGAGGGAAAGGGGAGATTGGTGAGAGATTTTTGACGGGAAGATAACAGAAGAGGAGCAAGCTCAAACTTGTGTCCCTAAATTTTTTTAGGACATGGAATTCTTGTGGACTTTTATTATTAGGTTTCCTGATGAACTCTTCCTAGTTAATAGTAAACTGTGATACTGAAATTATAAGTTCTGGACTGTATGCATCACTTTCAAAAGCAAGGAACTTATTTCCATTTTTCTAACAAATAAATGCTTTACATGCTTTATGCACAGTATTGTAGATTCCTTAACAAAATTAGTATTGTAGTAACACACTGGGTAGTGTTTTTGATGATAATGATCATTGTAATAAAATGGAATTGAGCAAATACAAAGAGATTACTTCTAATTTGTGAAACTAAATTTGTAAGAAGGATGTAATTAAAGCCTAATCTCCTTAGAGTATCTTTAATTATATCATTTATAAAATAGCACACTTTTAAAGACATCTTAAGGCTTTGTACAATTTCCACTTTAGTAAAAACCAGATGCAGCTCATATAAAGCTGACCTGTTCAATTCATATGTATTAAATTGCAACTTCTATTCCGAATTCTCAGTTCTTTTACAACTAAGGTGCTATGAATCTCTACATTTCTTTTAGAGCTTTTCTTATTGTTATGGATTTAGCAGTTCATATTATAACATGCAGTTTTTCGTACCTTTTATTAAAAAATACATTTTACAATTAATTGAACATCAAATGACAGAGGGCAATTGTCCATCAGTGGGCGATTTTACATTTGCTTAAACTTCAGCACATTTTGGTTTCTTAGTGAAAATGTCAAGAATTTTGATTTTGTAAGGGATTCACATAAGGAAAAAGAAAAAGAAAAATTCTACCTTAATAGGAATTTTCTAAGATGTGTAGCCCATTTTCGGGGGAAGAACATTTTCTATTAGGACTAAGTTTAGATTCTGTCTCTGCACCTAGTACTAAGTGCTCCAGGACAAGTTTTTCATTCTTTGCAAGATTCTTTCAAATGGGAATAATAACGCTGCCTCCCTCATAGGAATCTAGAAGATAATGCATATAAAGCACATAACACAAGGCCTGACACATAGCAACCACATAGGAAATGCTGGCCCTATTACTATTTCAAGGCAGTAGCGAGAGGGCACTTAATTGATGGGACAAGATCTGGGAGGAAAAGGAAGAGCTATTTTAACTGAAATTTATAGCACTTCAGGAGCGTGTAGGCTAAGAATTGTGAATGGCTTTTGACGAAGTCAGTTGACTGACTGAGGAGGTTGAACTGACTGTGGTAAGAAAAAGAGAAACTATTCAATTCTTCCTGGGTTTTTACCCATATGTGCTTTTGCTTAGGTTTTTGTCCTGCCTATGTCCACACAAGCTATGTGTAAATCTCTTGCCATAAGACCAGGGCCAGAGGATGTGTATTCACATTTGCACTCATTTGCCTTGTAAAATAGAAGTATGGTCTTTTATATCCAGCTAATTTATCTTTTACCTAAAAGTTTCTCTCTCTCTCCTGCCCTGCCTCCACCCCCCTGCCCCAAATTCCTGACATCTAGGTCTCATGAACATTATACATGGGTTAACCTTTCCATTCACCTTTGTGAAACACATAACTTTTTCAATTTGGAAAAAAAAAGGCTTAATTGATTATTTAAGAAGAGAATTCACTTTTCCCTTCAAATTTATTGACCTGTATACAGTTTTGGCTCTTCAAGTGTGGTTCTGAGTACTGTTTACTTGCCTTCAAGTTTCCCTTTAGAGCTCAGGTCTGAGAACTTGACATTGATTCAGACTGCAAAATTTCTAACAGGCTGCGTCAGATGTGCATCAAAATGCACTGCTTTTATGCTCTTGAAACCTTCAGCTGTACTGTGACCTAGGCTGAACTTGACCCTGATGTAGAAAACAAAACTCACCTGTACAGGTGGGGTGGCTTCTTTCAGTTCATTCACAGATCTCTCTGGTCGGGCTTTCATTTGTTCATAGCAGTTTTCATCTATCGGTTCTTGGAAATTGAAAAGATCATGATTGATAATAGAAAAACAAAAAATGCTGGCACAAATAAAAATGCACAACCCAGACAACATTTAGCTATAAGTGTGAAATCCACAAGGATCATTTGAGTAGTCTTTTTCATGGAGAAACAAAGAGATAAGAAAGCACTAACTGTTCTCTGCAGATCAGGCAGTAGAGAAGTCTTTTGTCCCATAGCATTAACGATAATACAAAAGGAAGTCATTTGGGATAAGGACTAGATCATATGCATTTTTTTAAAATACTACTGCAGAACATGACAGTCTCAACTTAAAATACTATTTAGATGTTGTAGAGAGCCCATGAGATAAAGGATTGCCTGTGTTCTCTTCTATTTCGGTATGATTGCAAACGGTGCATGGTGGCACAGCACAGAGCACGTACATTGATGGTTACTATTTGAATTTTTTTTTCTGTGAGTAAGAAGTTTTACTCAGAGGAATCCTGAACCCTACATCCTATTTTTGAAAAAAAAAAAAAGGGTTTAGATTATGATATTTATCTCATAAATCAGTGAGAGGACAGTTCAGTCAGGCTGTTCTGAGGGTCTGGGACTGTACAACGCTTCTCCTAATTACTTGAAGTTTTTGGTTGTATCCAACAACCAGCAGATCTGCACTCATTTCATTCTGTAGGGACATGCTTATTGAATCATTCATACCTTTCTATCCCCGGATACACCCATTTAACAGGGAGAGGAAAGACAGCTAGTGACTGGTGAGATGGCCAGTAACCTGGCAGAAATGTGAATTGCACCAATTTGACCTCATAGAAAAGATACATTTACTATAATACAAGGTCCCTCGTAATTATTCAACCTATTCTGAGAAGCAACACAAAAGAAAGGGTCCATAGACTGATATTTCTCAAAGCATGGTTCATGGGAAACATGCTTTAGAATCACCTGGGAGGTTTGGTCAATAGCAGATCCCTAGGCTGTGTCCTGGACCTACTAAACCAGAACCTGTGGGAATCACTGCTGTGCTCACTGAGATACGGAAATTATAGACATGGTGGGCTTTGACACCAAAACACATCAGAAATTAAGTCCTCAAATATTATAGGTGAGCACCTTGATTCTGCAAGGTGAAATGGGGTGGGGAGTTAATTTTAGTAGTTCACTCCTGAAAAAACAGTTCCTGATTCCTTAGAGTGCAGAGATCAGAGGACGCTTTACAATGGAAAAAAGACAAAAGTTAAATAAATTCTTGAATCCTATAAAATTCTCACATTCTTAACTTTAGGAGAATTTCACACTGTTTGATATACAGAGGTTCAGATAAGTTTAGTCCATTCCTGGAGATCTTTGTGTTTGAGACTCAGAGATCCACAGAAGTTAACTTCCAATTCTCCTGTCATAAATTAAGTGAAGTGTTTGCAGGGTAAGGATGGGGTTGAACGCTAGCATTATTCTCGTGGCTTCTTTCATCAGAGCTCTGGGATCAGATTACAGTTGTCTATTTTGAGGAATTTGGAGTGTATTGTTTTGGAGTGGTTGGAATGTTTCAAGTAATAAAGGATGCTGGGAATTAAAGAGTACTTGTTACATAAGAACAAAAATGTATAACCCACTTAGTGATGATTTTGTTCTTCTCTTTTTCCCACTTGCCATCAATGTATCCCTAGGTTCTCCACTTACGAAAAACAAGTTAAAACAAGGGAAACCAGAAAAACATGTGTAGTGTTCCAGATATTTCACTGTAGATTTGCTTTTGTATACAGCACACAAAGCAGTTTCCCTGAAACATTTTCTGTTCTAGAAATAGCTTAATTTCATAGAATTCTGTGGTTAATAGAGCCTTCCTGTATTCTCATTACTACTAGAGTAAAATGAAGAGAATATAGTAAACAGGATGTTAATTTATACTGAATGTTGCAATACAATTTGCAATACGCAGCGTTGGAAATGTATACTAAATAATGTGCTAAACATACTTGAATTTATGGTTATTATTGCGATATTTAAATGTGATTGTAACAAAAAATAAATAAATAAGCCCCCTCAAATTCTTTGTGGAATTAAATGGGGGGTGTTCATTTATAGGTAAATTAATTTTTAGAAAAATAAAACTTACCTGGGACCACATTATTTAAGTTACCATAAATTGGTGTGTCTTCAATATAATACTCATCTTCCCTATAATAAGGAAAAATAATTCACTGTATTAGAATCCACTTTACACTTAGTTCTTAACTATTTTTTCAGCTAAATTCAATATTAGGTAAACTATTCTTCTTTGGCCAACCAAAGTAGATATGCTTATGTGCGAATAAGTAAGTGAATGCAAGTATGTAAGCATGTCTATATGCACGTGTGTGTGTGTGTACATTTGAAAAGTTGTGTTTTGGACCTTTTTACAAGGAATAATGATAGCAAATATTTATTTAGCACTTACTGTTAGATGCTACTTGAAATGCATTTTATATATTGATCGATTTAATTCTCACAATAATCTGACCGGATAGGTACTATAGTATCCTCATTTTTAAAGGCACAGAGAGGTCAGGTATTTACTGAAGGTCACAGGAGTAGAAAGTGGCAGAGTTGGGATTAGAACCTAGGTTATCTGTGCTCTTAACTATACGTTGTACTACCTATTTATTTGCCCTGAATATCACTGTGAACAATCCTCTAAAGCTATGTTTAGTAAATAAATATTAATT
Organism: Rhinolophus sinicus; assembly: GCF_036562045.2. NCBI lineage: Eukaryota > Metazoa > Chordata > Mammalia > Chiroptera > Rhinolophidae > Rhinolophus > Rhinolophus sinicus. The sequence continues at coordinate 72,302,989 of NC_133751.1, forward strand.
AATAAGGATGTTTAAAAATGAAAGGCCAAAGAAATATTATAGACTCAGCTTGTCAGATGCAATAAAATGATTGATTACCTATTACATCCAAATGCTGTGCTATTTTACATACGTTGCATCAAACACCCAGAAAAATTCTGCCAAAATACTATTATTATTCCCCACTTTACAGGTGAGAAGTCTGAGATTCAGGTAGATTCATATATTTTCCCCAACTATATGGGTAATATCAGAAATAACTACCAGTTGTGAAAGTTTTTTCTTTACAGTGGTATTCATTTAACATGCAGATGTATTTTGTTTTTATCCCCACTGTAACTGGCAATGCTAGGACTGTAATGCAGCTCTGGTCTTAAAGCCCTGAATACCCTTTGTTCTTGATGTTTTACTGTTTCCTTACAGCCTCATCTGAATAATCCTATTAGGATTACAGCAGACATTCCTCTATTGTTTTCAGGCAGTAAAGATGGCCCTAGTGACTAGCTTTCACAATAGCAGTCTGACAACAGACAGACATATCAGGCAGTGAGAGTGGCATTTCATAAAAGAGTAGCAACTGCTTTAACTTTGAGATTACATATCACCTAGAGCTGGAGGGAATTGCATCAAAAGAAAAAAAGAACTCTTATCTCAAGACATAACACCTATATAACTCCCCATGCTTCTGAAGGGAGACACAGTATATGGAAATAGTAAGAAGCTGTCCTTAAAAAAAAAAAAAAAAAAAAATTGCAGATCAAATGATAGCTATATTAAATGGTTTCAAAAATCCAGATGCTGGCATGTGTTTTGCTTATCTTATAACAAAGGAACTCATCCAAACCTTTCATTCCACAGGTAATTCAATACAGCTTAATATTGGGATATGAAGGAATCCCTGCTCATGGTTTTTCTCTGGTTATGCAGAGAATATAATAGCAAAAGGTGAAGAATTTTTAATAAGACAACCCATCCATTTTCCTAGCCCACGTAGAGAGCAGATACAACCTGCAAATGATAAATTTCATCCAAAAATTTATCATTTCATTCCTAATGAATAAAAATAAGATGTGATTTATAATACAGTACCCTGTGTCTACAGGCAGGTCTCAAATGATTAACTCAAACTATTATTCAGGAATATATATATATATATACATATATATTATATTATATTATATATATATAAATATAATGTTTTATTTTATATATATATATATATATATATATATAATACTTATCAATGCCAAATAGCTCCAACCTATTGCAAATATCTAGTAAACTTCAAGCCCACATGCTTGGCTGTGTTTCATGTGGAAGTTTAATTACTATTAAAAATAAATTAATAAATAAGCCCATATCCCAGGCGCCAGTTCATCTCTGAATTTGGGACCAAATCAGATTCTTCATTCCTCAGCATATATCTAAAATGGCCCTCTAACCAATAAATACATTTAATGACACTCCAAAATTTAAAGTAATATTGTCTTTTACTTTCACATATATTTTCTCTAGTTTCCATTTTTAAAGTATTTATTTATATTTTATTTTATTGTGAAGTTCTTTTTAGAAAAAAAAAAGCCTCAATATTTTATTATCTAAGTAGATTAAATAAATTCAATTCATAAAAAAGCATTATTTCTGCCTGGGTGACCTTGGATGTAAATTTTGAGTTTCTATTTCCTTATTTATAAATCAAGGATATTAAACTATTTAATCCCTACTGTTCTTTTCAATTTCCTAATTCTATGATATAAATACAGGGTTCCAATATCCAAATAAAAATAAAAGATATTTCCACAAAACTAAATAAAGCTATTTTGAGGGGCCGGAAAGTTGTCAGATTGAGGAAAGAACAAGCTTGGGGCCTATCATAAGTTGGTTTTGGTAAGTGTTAACTTGATTTGCTTCATAGATACTTATTTGAATAGGCACATTTGAATGTGTTTGAGCTCCATGAGTGTATAAACGTTATTTAAAGCCATGAGAGACAGTGAAGTTACTTATGGAATGAGTATCAATAGAGAAGACATTCACTAGACGAGCTTTATGCATTGGTACTCTGATATCTAAGATTGAGGAACCAGCAAAGGAAAAGTAACTGCTGGTTTGTGAGGAGAGATAAAAAATGGGGTGGTCCACAGCCTAGAGAAGCAAGTGTCTTGTCTCAAGAAGTAGCAAAGTCAATGTATCACATGCTACAGGGGACCGCATACAATGAGACCTAGATTTGGCCACGTGGATTTCATTGGTGACTTTGACAAGAGCTGAGTTGGTGGATTATCAAGGACAGAAGATTCAATAGAGTAGGTTCAAGAAAGAAGAGGAGAAGAGGAAGAAACTAGTAAATATGGACAGAATGTAGACGGAACTTTCAAGTTTTATTGTAAAGGGTACAGGGCAATAGAGAGGGAGCTGTAGGCAATCTAGTATCAAGGGAACTTTTTTTTTATAAAGTGTAGGACAATACTGTTTGTTTACATATTGATGGGAGTGATACAAAAGGGAGAGAAAAAGCAATAATACAGGAAAGAAAATACAAAGTTGTTGGAGCGATGTTTTCCAGAATGTATGCTTACCACATTTTTGCTTTCTTTGGCAGGGATGGTGCTATGGGGGTAGATGTCTTGCATTTGGGGTGAGATGACATCACAGACAGCTGGCCCAGGGAAAGAGTGTAAATCTAAGCCATGTTTTGTATGGCTATGGTTAGTATGGCTTGTGTTCACTAAGAACCAGTCGTGTTCCCTGCGAGCAGGATGGTAATGGGCTCTCAGAGCAATGACATCTAACGCCAAATTTTTATTTTCTTGATCTGTGTTCAAATTCCCTTCTAATGTGCCACTTCTTTGTAGACTCTATTAAACACAGGAGCTTATGTTGCCAGTGCTTTGAAGCCCTTAAAAAGAAGGGTCTTTTGCCAAAGTGTGGAGGAAAGAAGACTGGAAAGATCTGTCAGAATGAAGAAATCTAAAGAAATAGGGGAAGAATTCTAGATCCATGATAAAGAGCTACGGATAACAAACAGGCAGGCAAGAGTAAGATTTTTGGAACCATAAGCACTTGTCAGGGATTCCCAGAAATACTTAGGGAGGAACTGGATTTCTTGCAGTCACACAGCCTTGGAGCTTGGGTTATGGTTATTCATACACAAAAACAAATAAACTTGGAGGTATTTTGGTTACATGTGTGGCAGTGATCACAGTGAGAGCCTCAGCTACATATCTACTTGGAAGTCTGAGATGTCAATCAAGAAAGGCTACTCAGGAGTTCTGCGGCCATAAAAATCCTCAACTCTGAGAACAGGTGAAGAGGACAGTGGACACTAAAAATCTGCTCCAGGGCACTAGGATAGTCTGTTTAGCAAAGAGAGGAAGTGCAAGGGAATCCCTGGGCTGGAGAGCTCCAGATATCCAGTAAACCATCTTACTCTAAAAGAACAGTTGAGATAAGACATGCTTTGTGATAAAAGCACCTTTCAGTGCCACCCAGAGGCAAATCATGAAAAAGCTGCTGGGAATTTGACCTAAGTGTTTGAGAGAGACTCTGAAACTGAGAGGTCAGGATAACAGTAAAGTAATTGTCAAACTGAACAGCTTTCTTAAATACACTTGGGTAGGAATTTTCTTCGACCTTAATTTTCATGCAATAAAGCAGCATTTTTTTTTTTTTTACTGACTACCCTATGTAAAGAAACTATCTGTATTTTTCAGAGGATAAAATTGAAGTCCAAAGTGCTCATTTTCCCGAGACTACAAATCTAGACATTATAAGAGTTTGATTAAAATCCAGAATTTTCTGGATCTCAAATCCATGATATTCCCTAAAATGATATCTCCCTAACACAGATCAGAAGACAAGAATTGTGTAGAATTATGTTTTAAAGGAAAAAGTAAAGTGACTCAGGGGAAAAATACCAAGAAGTGTATATCTGACTCTGTTAAATACAGGTGCTGCACTGTCCTTAAAGTGATTGTGTTTCTGATCTACTAGTGCAGGAAGGTCAGGGAGTTGTAGAAGCAGATAGACAGGCTCAGAAAGCAAATTTCTTTTCCCTCCAGCATAGCTTCCCACCTAAACCAATGTTGAGTAGGGGCAGGGAGAGGGTGCAGTGGGGAACCCTAGCCTCAAACCATCTAAGAATTGTGGAGGCATCAGTAATTCTAGTCATACTTAAGAAGATAGTCCTTATTTCCACTTGCTGTTTTAACGTTTAAGTTTTAATGGCTAGAGATAGTTTAAGGTTTATTTGTTTTTCCTGAGGCCTCTATGCCCCTCCTACAAAAATGATTTTTGTTTCCCAAACTACATAATCAGAAGTAGAGAACCTGTGAAGTATAGACATAAACATGTGAATTAACATGCCAACCACTTTTTATAGATCAAATCTGCATTTTATATTCAAATTTTGCCTAAATGGAGATTTATTATAATAGAGTATTAAATCCTTGAGGGAAAGATCTTTATCTTTCCATCTTTGCAGCTCTATTGTCTAGCACAGTTCTTAATTTGCTGAATGAATATTTATTGGATGAATTAATGTTATAAAGGAACCAGCCTCTTTTCTGCATTTGCCCTACAGCTAAGAGCCAGTTTGCTTTGAGATGGGTATTATACCAATTTTCCCTTCTGACTTTTACCATCCTCATCCAACAACTACCAACCCAAATCATTAGCAGAATGATCAAGTCACAAGACTTTCTATCATATTGCATCTTAATTGCCTTTCAAATGACAAGTATCAAACCAATCATCAGATTAACTTCTACGTGGTTATATAGGATTTTCTTTGTCACATTGTTTGTTGTAACCAAATCAGCAAATTACTCTTGATTTGAGCTAATGGCTTGAAAATTATCTCACGTTATAGAATCCAGTAGTCATAAAAATGAAAGGGTGTATGTGTCTGTGTGTGTGTCTGTGTGTGTGTTTCTGTCTTCGACTCAGATCCTGAGTCTGCCAGAGATAGTTCCACATGGAAAAGAAAAAAAAAAAAAGACCGTTTAGAGGCCAACAAAAAGCTTATAATCTTATCTTACCCAGTGAGAAAGCTCTGTGTTTTTGAAAGGCCTTTCAGCCTTTTAGTCTATCATTTCAGAGAGGTCTTGAAGAATCCTCCAGGAAATTTTCTATATTTAGATCTTTTTTATCCCTAAAGAAAAATCTCCAATCTGATGATACATTTGGGTCAGAATATACTGTTTAAAAAAATGAAACTTCTTTACTATGACTCACACCATAAACCTTCTGTTTTGTTTGTTTGTTTGTTTTAGTATCACACTATACAATATCTCTGCAACTATCTGAATAAGTATTAAAGAGAATAAGTTATATTTATAACCACATATTATTTTAAAGCTGATTTATCACATTTCCCTAGTGATAAATGGCATTACCCTTAAAAGCAGCACACCATGAAACATCTTTATGCATGTGTGTAAATATATCTTGCATTTTATTAGATATCACCAGATTTCTTTTCACCCTGGAGTATTAAGGACTACACAATTTTATATATAATTAGACTGCATTCTTACAATCTTATCTGAATCATAATCTAGGATATAGCTTCCTGAAATTGATGAGAATTCTGTAGATAACAGGTTAGAGTCTCATTCCGTCCATCACCCAGTTCTCTCATGGACTCAGGATGAATAAGTAACTAGGGAAGATAATAATGCTATAGCTTTTAATTTTCAGATGGGAGTAAAAGTAATTAAAACTCATTTTTCATTTTATTTTTACCCAAATACAATATCCCTGAGCCAAATCTATAAGCAACATAGCATTTGTTACTTTCCCTTATTACTTGGGTATCACAATACATAATTAATTTTCAACATACCTGGGAATGTAGTCATCAGAGTACCTGTATATTTTATCTGAAAGATATTCAAAATAGGCAAATTAAAAGAATTTTTCGTTAAATCTTCTAGAGAGTGTCAAGGGGAGCTTAGTCTCAATGTCAGTTAACATCTTTAATCAAGCCACTCGGCCACCACTGTTTAAATTAGAGATAAAGATCTCTGATTTGGGTTAATCATAGTCGGAATTCTTTCTTTGTGATTTGAGATGGAAACACAGCACAGCTTGAAAATGATGGAGAGCCAGATGTGTGGCCATTTTATGGAGGGGACATACCAAGCCAAGAATGCTGGAACCTTGTCCCTGCTTGCCCTGTGGTTCCAGTCCACTGTGGGACAAGGCTGTACTTTCTGCCTTAGATTCCATGAAGCACCTCTGACAAATTTCTTCTGACAAATTTCTCTTTTTGCCCTTGCTGGTTTGAATAGGCTTTTCTTCCTTAACCCCTCCCCACCAAATCCCTAAAAGACTCTATCTGTCTGTCTGTCTATCTATCTATCTATCTATCATCTATCTACTTTTAATATATCTGTTAACATTTCTTGGCATGTGAACAACAACATAAAAATGATGTTCAGGAAGTTGCTGGTGATGATTCCATTTTGTCCACATGGTACAAGTAGAGGTAAGGAAAGATGAGGGCTGTAGGGAGAAGAGATCTGGAAATAGTTGGAATTAGTCTCTAAAATTAATCCAAACAATAAAATGTCTTTTAAAAGAAATTGTATGCTGGTCTGTAACAGCAAGATTGACCAGAGATCTAATGTAAGATTGTAAAACCATGAAAAATTTTTGCACCAAATCTCAGAAAGTAACCCACTATTAAACCTTGAAGGTGGTGGTTCAAAGATAAATAAAAGGAAGTATTTTTATTTCAAATTAAGTACTCAAAATTTTAAAAATAATTTCAAGAATTTTTTAGTGAAAGGCAATAGATTTATAATGAATTATTGAGAGAGAGTAAGGGAAATTCAGAGTACAGTTTTAATAATTAGGACCAATATTATGAAAAAGTGTGTATTAGCCATTCATCAATAAATATTCTTTGATGTTGAACTGGATGGATGTATATAGTATAATATTTATTTTATTTTGATTTTGATATTATATAACCTGGCATAAATAAGAGCCAAAATCTTGCAAGAGTTATTCCTATAAAAATGAAGCTCAGTATCATCTAAATCTGACGACTCAGACACAATAGTAACCAGATAGTGATATTTCAACTTCAACATATGAAAAACATCGTGTATTTGTAAGGAACTAGCAAAAACATTTCTAAATAACTGAATAAATCACCAAACAACTGCAAAGATCATTTTTAGGTAGATTTATGTTCAACAAAGTTAAGTTATTCTCCAGAGAGTTCATTACTTGTTAAAGAAACATTACTGGAACAAATTATTAAAATCATCACATTGGAGAATGAAATAGACATGTCACATGTAAATGTATTTGGAATAATTCTGTGAAAGACCAAATGCAGGAAGTCTTTGCAGAGCATATATACCATGCAGCTGTGGGACCAAAAATGATGAATGTAATCCATTGGGGATATATTCAAAATACCCTCGTCCTAGCTCACAGGAAATGCCTTACCATGAGCCACATATAAAAGATGCAGTTATTTTCAACTAACTTCAGATTAGTCTTGTGAATATGAATGTATAAGGATGTTGGAAGAAAAGTAGAGTAGTCTACTGTTGCACATAGCCACAAGTTAATGAAGCCCAACAAAATAAAAAAGCTAACAACATCAATGAGCATAAGAATAAAACTCAGTTACTATAGACCAGAAAAATTTAGACTGGAAAATATAAAGTATACGTTGATTTTATATGACAGAAAGGTTTATACTCAGGTCATTAATTATTCTTCAGGTTTGCCTGGAATTAAAGTGCATGCACAAGAATTTAGTCCAACTACAGCCTGATGTATCATGGAACAAATTCAGGGTGAGAAATCAGAAGACATTGCATTGGGTAGCAGCTGTCCAATGCATTTGCCATATGACAACATGTAAATCACTTTAAAACTCTGATTATCAGTCTATTGACAAAATATGGGTAATAATGCCTATATCATGTGAGTAGATGTGGAAGACAAATGAAATACTTTTTGTAAAAAATATTTAGAAAATGATAAAATTGATTTTCAAATTATACATTCTAAATCCATAATATATAACAAGTCACAATTTAATTGTGCTGATTTGAATTGGGAAGTTTCTTCATTAAATGGATTAGCTGACAACAAGCTGATATAATTAAGATGCTATTTAAAAGGCAAAAAGATTTATGAGTAAAGCTTGATTTGGAATGAAATAACCAAATTTCACTTTTGGCAAGAGGATTTTCACTAATTGAGTGTTAAATTGAAAGAAAGGAGAAAAAATAAAGAATTTGAAAAGAAAAATAGAGTGACATTATTTAAATAGAATAAGAAAAAAATAGGTTTGGAGTAAAAATATTTCTCCAAACAGACTAATATTTTTGAAAGATAATGTGGATTTTCCAATTGGAGGTGCTTAGAGTACGAATGTCAGTGCCTGGCAAATATTCTCATATAATGTGTAAATGGATAGCTCTACAGAAAGAAAATGTAGTTGGATATGTTATCACTAGAGAAAAGCAAAAAAGGTTTTAAATCAAAAAGCTTTGTGGGAAAAAGGAAGTAGAAGCAATTACATAAAGGATATAATATAATGTGAGGCTTAAGTAGAAGGAAGGAGAACTAAAACAATGTGAAGAAGAAAATAAGTAACAGGTAAAAAACATATGGCAACACCAACTATATTGAAGAAGCACCCTAAAAGGAGACAAAAAAAAAAAAAAAATTTCAAGGACACCACCATATTCCACTCCACTCTTGCAATTTAAATGTCTAATCCTGAGGTAGATGCTCAGTACTTTGCGTGGTTTTAGTCTTACAATACTAACTATAGGAAGTGTGATAGAATATTATCTCCTTATGAAGGGGAGTAGCAATCAAAAGTCTAGAGTAGAGATTACAGCTAAGGAGATAGTTCAGCAAACTCAGGCTCCTGAAAAGAGCTTTCTCTGTCTCAAGGACTTGTAAGTTTATTTAAAAATAAATGGAATGATTTGAAAGCTACATAATCATTTCAAAGATAGTAAAACAAAAAGCAGTTTTAATTTTGCTATAAAGCAGTTGCATTTGCAAGACTCTGTGTGAGAAGAGCTGGGTAAATTTTCATAATCCTCTCCTGTGATTCAGATACCAACATTTGTGGTTCAGGTTCATGGCTGAGAGGGTGTGAGCAAACATTTGCTTTTATATTTTCCCCTTTATCGTGTTCACCCTTCCATGCACAATACGTAACAACAAGGGAACAACAGCACATGGCTGAAACTCCATAATAAAACAATTTTGATGCATTTTAATGTGAAAATTGTACCACAATTTTCTAGTGAATTGGAGATATACTGATAGGACTTTGATGTATGAGGAAACCGTACACTTGTTTATCCTTCTTCTCAAAATAGAGAAGAAAGGCTGGATAGAGAATATTTGTTTGGCTTTAAAGGAGGAAAAAAAGCTAATGCAATCCTATCAGAAAAAAAATAAATATAATCCTCCTAAAGAACAGATTTGGATAAAGAATCGCATAAACATGAAAGATTTATTTTGGGAGGAAGGAAGAACTCCATTTCAAAGCTTCTACCTTGCACGGCTACAGAAAACATCAAGGAGAGGCTTATCTTTTCTATCTGATTGAATGTGTAGATATTGTATTGTTGCTGGGATAGAGATTGTCTTTTGTATGCTACTTAATACATCAACAAAACTTACTCACTGACTGTTTGCCAAGGTGGAGTCATATCTTGCAAGTTTCATAGCCACAAAGAAAAGCACACAGATGCAAAAATAAAAAGTTACATGAGGTCAGATACAGGGGCATTCATTGTGTTCCCAGACCAAATGGCAAAAATGCTGACTAATATTTGATGGATTATCTTCTAGTCTGTCTGTCTAGGAGAAACAAAGCAGGCAGGAATTTGCAGGAGGACTGGAAAGGAGTCAGTTTGCAGAGCTAATCCCAAATCCACCTTTGATCTCTGGGTGAGAAAGAAAGATTATGTTATTTGCTCAAGTATAACAGAAAGGAAAGCAATTATTAGTAATACTTGGGAAAAGATGTCAGGAAAAATTGTGGCAGTTGGGCAGGGACTATAGAAATGAAAAGGGGAGGTGGGATGAGAACAAAGGGCATTCTTTTGGCATCAATAAACATTGCTCCAAGGCTAATCTTTGGTTTGCATGCTAATAAAATGCAAGACCCAGAGTTTATGTTCCACCTAAAGAGGACACATTACTGCTGAAATAAAATAATTTGAAGTAGGCTAATGTTTAGAATCAATTCTATGAAAACCTACAGAAAACTCTCTGGAATGAACCTGTGTGTGATTTAAATGAACACAACAGTTATTGCTAACACTCACGTAATTGTACAAATGTGTGAAACAATATAGAGATGGGAGCAAGAAGCGAGATAGGAACTAGAGAGGGTCTAGAGGGTATAGGGATGGTGGGAGTGGTGAAGAAGCCAGAGGAACTAATGTTCACTGAAATAACAAACATTAAAATTAAATAGAATGACATGTAACCATTGTAAGGCCTTAAAAATTTGTTTGTGGGATGAAGGAAGGAAGCACGAGGGCCACAAGAATGGCGATATTCCCTACCCAGGAACAACGTACTCAGTCCCTAGCCTGTGCTGAGGTAGAGTAGTTCCTCTTTATCCAGGGTTTTGCTTTCCATGGTTTTGGGTACCCACAGTCAACTGTGGATCAATAATATTAAATAGATTATTACAGAACTAAACAATTTATAAGTTTTAAGTTGCACACTGTTCTAAGTAACATGATGAAATCTCGAGTGGTCCTGCTATGTCCCACCCGGGACGCAAATTATCCAATTGTCCCGTCTACCCACAGTGTATATGTTCTCCGCTCGTTAGTCATTTACTAGCCATCTCCATTATCAGATCGACTCTTATGGTATCACAGTGGTTGTGTTCAAGTAACCTTTATTTTATTGTACCTGTTTTATTTTATTATTAGTGATTGTTAATCTCTTACTGTGCCTAATAAATAAATTAAACTTTATCATAGGTACATACATATAGGAAAAAAATGACATATATGTGTGTGTGCACACACACACACATGGATAGGTACTATCCACAGTTTCAGGCATACACTAGGGTCTTGGAATGTCTCCCCCATGGATAAGGGGGACTAATGTATCTATATAATTCTCACAAGAACCCTACAGTCTAGATGATGTTTCCCATATTTTGTAGGTAAGCAAACTGAAACTCAGAGAACTTATACTACTTTATAAGACCTCCCAGGTAAATACTGAAAGCAGAGTTGTAATTCAACATCATGTGGACTTCAAAAGCCATGATGTTAAGAACAATTGAGGGAACTGAAATTGATTTTTAAAAATACATCAATGAATTTAATTTATTATTTCCTGTTTTTGTTTTTTTTTAATGTTATTTCCCATTATACTACTTTTAAGCGATAAGGGCACTTCTGACATGTCTGAGGCAGTAAGGATTTGTACAATTAAAATGAAATATGTCAAGAAAAAATTTTAAAGACTGCTTTATTTTATTTTATTTTTAGTTAGGTTACTGTCTGTCAGCAGTGATCAACTAAACTCCCGAAAGGAATTAGTATGGTGGCAAAATGATATGGATGTGACAACATGAATGCCAATGAACAAACTATCAAAAATGAGGATTGGAAAACCTGCTAGTTCCCTGGCTCCACACAAAGCTCCAGAGAATTAGCACTGGAATCAATGGAAGAGTGAAGTAGTAGTTCAAGTGCTTATTTTTGTCCTGGTTTCCACCTTAAATTATTTCACCTCTATAGCTCTCAATTCACTTTTTTTTAAATTTCAGGTGAAAATATTATCTGCATTCATAAAATATTTTAATAAAAAATTAAAATGTGTGCATTTTAATCTATTATATAAAGAAAAGTGCTGGTCTTAGCTTAGTTTTTTTTTTGGTCAAAGAAGGAAACTTTTTTAGAAGATGTCTCATGATAGGTCATTCGTACATCTGACATAAACTTTATTTGAAAAATATTTGATTTGAAAGTAATTACTGAAATAATTGCTAAAGAAAAAAACGTTGCTTGCCTGGAATTTCATTTAAGGCATAGACATTATATAATAGAGATCCTAAAAGAGTGTTGGGATTCTGGCTGAGGACATTTGGTCAACAATGCAAAAGCAGCACGTGCTGGTAAAAATTGTTTTGGACAGCAGATTAGAAAAACTGAGCACTTAGCCTTGATTTTGCTATTAAATAGATGTGTGACCTCAGCTCTGCCATTTCATTTTCTAGTGCTTCTCATTTTTTTCAAACCCGCATGACAATAATGACTTCTTCATATTTTATATTAGCGTTATCAACTTTTAAGAAGACACTCCTAAAGAAAATCAAGGACTTTCCCCAGAATCTGACCATTGTTCTAAATTGGCTTCCTGCAATTTTTCTTGGTCACATGTGTCTAACTTAGTTTTGCTAACTTCATTTTATTTATTTTCATCTGTTAAAAGAAAATGAGCTTATTTTTTATTTTCTGTTCTTTGATTACCACTTAAATGTCCTGCCTCCAACAGTTTGGTCGTTCTAGAATATTAAGGCCTCCTCCCCAAAATAATTGAACTTTTATTTTTCCATCCATCCATCCATCCATCCATCCATCCATCCATCCATCCATCCATGTATTTACAATACATGTATTGAATGACTACATTGTGTAAAGATTGTGCCAGTTGCTGGGCATTACACATCATGCATGTAAGTGTGAAATTCATACGGTTAAAACTGCTGCCCAGCTTGTTGAAGAAAAAGTTAACAGTGATAGGTCCCTTTGATCTGCTCTTGTAGACCCTGGGAGTGTATGAAAACAAGCTCATGGTTCAGTCTATTTCTTTTCCAGTTCCCTTCTGATCCCTATCCTGACAACTGAACTTTAGAGGCCCTGATTGAAGCTGAGAAGTTTGAGTAGGTTTCAGCGGAAACTTGAAGGCTGGTTTTCAATTTTCTCATCATGAATCACAGAGAACAATTATGGCTGCTCCAGAATAGACTAATTTCGTAGGTTGTTCAATTGGAGGAGGAAACATGCATTTACCAGAATAATCCCTTTCTATTCTATACACTAAGGAAGAGATGAAGCTAACATTGGGAATCTGTTTACATTTCTCATACAATTGCATTCTTAAATTAAGAGAACCCTCAAAATGAAAAAAAAAATGTATCAAATAGATTTTCTACAGAAAAAATATCCTGTTGGGTACCATGTTATAAAGTTGTCTTCTTCTGTAGGATTTCCAGTGATCAGTTTCCATTAAAGCAGGTGCCATATGACTATTTCACAAAATGTCTTACCTTGTCGCTTTTTTTCCACATAGTGGGAAACATTGAAGATCAGCGATATAACCAGAGCTAAAACCAGGAAGACTAGAATTGCCCAGACATAAAAATCACAGTCAGGGTTTCCTGCAAACAAAAACAAACATACCCTTAATATAATAGTTGCTTACCTATTTGTTTTAAACTGAGTATTCCCACAATTTAAACCATTGTATTTATTCACAATGAATGACACATCCTCTGCCAAGACATTAATTAACATTGAAACCCAAAGGCTTCATACAGATTTCAAAATGGATATTGGTGAAGTCCCTGCACTCAGCATGAGCAAAAGGAAGCATTTTCCCACATTTTCAGTGTTAATGACATGGGAGACATTTTTAGTTTAGCTACTAAAATTTGACAACTGGTGACTGATTATACAAACTCCAACTCAAAATCAAGAATATCCAAATTACCCAGAGTCAGACTTTGCTATGCTTTTCTTTAATCCTCAGACTATAATCATACTTGCTCTCATTATTTACAGAAAACCACTTACTACCTTCTATTAATCCCAGTTGTATAGAATACTGTGTTGGGATAAAACAATAATTCTGGAATTATAGTACCCCAGTTTTGTTAAACTGGCCATAAGGAGCTTATCACATACTATTTGAGCTCCATGAATGGATAGTGGAGAGTTAATTATGCTTTTTTCTTCTGTGTAAAGGCCTCTTTTTTCATTCCTGAGCCATAAAGAGGGTTCTATGGGATATTATTGCCTATGAGTTGCTCGTAACTTTTATGGCAATCTTCATATTGAGAGACTACTACAATAATTAGCTTGCTTTTATATATATTCAAAATAAATTATATAATTTATTTTACACAAAAGTGTTTGTTATTTATATAATATATGAATATATGTATACATTATATATTAACCTAATTAGCCTATTTATTATATATAATATACATATTATATATTATATGTACATACATGTATATAATTAGGCTAATTATCTTAGTAGTCACATACCCATGTGAATGCTGACCCCAGAAAAGTAACTTATGATTCTATAATACTGTATATTCATATATCCAACCAGTATCAACTAGACATCTCTTCTGTGCCAGGAGCTATGCCCTATATAAGGAATCAAAGATAAAGAAAACAGAATTTTTGCCCTCAAGGAATTCTCTGTTTAGTTGGGGACATGGATGTGTGAAAACATAATTAGAAATGCAAGAAGCGCAATGTGTAAATAGCTGCAACAGAGATCGTGTTCCTTCACTGTCCCAATTCTTTCTGTGTGACTGCTCAGAATCAAAGATCATTTTAGGCCCTTTCAAAGAAATCCAAATACCTCAGGTTAAACACAACACACAAACAGAATAGGCAAACCTTAATAGGAGGGCAAGTAGTTTTGCTTCCCTAATCTGTCTTTAAATCATCCAATAAAGAATACTTAAACCCAAATGTTCTTTGCTCTATTTTATTTATTTTCAGTATTTCAATTTTTACATTTGAGTTGCTAATTATTTCCTTTGAATACTTGTTGACATTGTCCAACTGCCTTCAACGGTCCTGTGTTTTTTGAGTTGGTTTGATTTATTTATTGGCACAGTTTAATTTTATTTATTTATTTTTATTTTATGTATTTATATATTTATTTATTTATTAACTTTTTAAAAATTAGTTTCAGGTGCACAAAACAATGTAATAGTTAGACATTTATCATTTATATCCCTCACACAGTGACAAACCCCCGCCCCCCCATCCACTAGCCCTTTAACATCGCACACGGTCATTCCATTTCCACTGTCTCTATTCCTAATGCTGTACTCCGCTTCTTTGGCATTGTTTAATTTTAAATGAGCATAGTTAGGCATATAGATAATTAAATACATAAAATGTACACATATGTATTTATGATACAGTGTACATATATATGCATATAATTTGCATATCACTTATTCATATATACATTGCTTTTGTTAGAACTAGTCTGTGGCTCTTATAACACCAGCAAATGTTTACTAATGTGTTCTATCTCCTCTTTCAATTTTTGTACCATGTTATTTAGATATTCAAGATACCATAAGCTCCTCGGAGAATAGGACAATTTCTGTCTTCCATTCTGGATTGCCAGACATATAGTACATGACTTATAAAAACTTTTCAAGAATAAATTAATAAATAGGAAAAGTTCATTGATAATGGTAGGAAAATGTGTGGTTTTCTTTTCTTTCATTTTTTTCTTTTTTATTACTAAACTTTATTGGTTTTCTTTTCTTTAAATAAATTTTTGTGTTTCTTAAAGTATAAGAGAAGACTTGAACAGTATTTTATTTTCGGCAATAGCTCTACCAATTAATTAGGTTAAAAACACTAAGGTTTGGAGGGGGCTAATTTATTCATTATGAACATAATCCCATAATTATTTATGAGAATTCCACAACATAATATTTATTAACTATTTGAAGTATACTAATAATCCTAGGTATTGTATGATACTACATATTCCTAGATTTATTTATTTGATATTTATGCTTAATTATTTACTTTAAAAACCACAATTACCTGCTGAGTATAAATTTTAAAAATTCCAGCAATAATAAAATATAAAATAACATGTAAGTTTCTCCATTAAAACATAAATGGGACACTTATATTATACTAATTCACCGTTTTAAAAACCACTGTGTTGGGGGGGATATACCATTTAGTATGTTAATTTTAGTGGCTGCATAGAATTCCATAGTATTTTCTGTAATATAATTCATCTACTCATTTCTCTGAGATGGACATTCTAATTTTTAAAAATGATTTTCTCTTACAAACAAAATGCAAGAAACTCCATTGGACAGATATTTTGTGCATATGTAGGTTATTTGTAGAAGAGGTTCCTGGGAATAGAATTGCTGTGTCAAGGAAATTTTTAAGGCAAACTTTCAGAGAGAGATTGATCCCCAACCACCGTTAATAGTAATCCTTTTCAGGTAGGTTATTTAACTAAAATTGTGGAAAATGGGCCCAGCAAGCTATCTCACTTGCTAGATGGGCCTCAGTTACTCCCTTTGTTGTCACAACACAGCAAATTTTACAGAAATATTAATTTATTTATGTTATTAAATTAACGGTTTCTATTACTAAAGACTTTTCTCCTTCTTGTGTATGTCACTTACAGTTCTAGTTCTTCCACCTTTTAAAGCAATTTGAGGGCATATACTATATTTTCTATTGGGGTATATCACAACAATCATTCCAGGTTTATTCAATCAGCCAAATCATTCTAATCATTCTAATCATTCACCCTCTACAGTCACTGTATTTGGTGACATTTAAATAAATGAACTTTAATTGTTACAAAGAAGCCCAACTTATTATACACGTCATCCATGTTCAATGTTAAAAAACAATTAGTAAACTCAGATAAGCAAAAACAAAAACATAAAAATCAGCCACAATCTTATTATCAAGAGATAATCACGGTGAACACCTTAGTTAATATACTTCCAAATTTATTATTCTCTGTGTAGAAATTGTTACAAATGGAGACATAGGAATCAATTATAGTGACTATGTTGTTATCTACTTTCCCCCCAATAACTTCATGGTGTGTTTCTTTTTCAACAAATAAAATATGCTTCCATTTCTGTTAGCTGCCCTATATTCCATTGTGCATGTTTCCCATAATTTGTTAAAACAATCCTTTATTATAAGGCATTTAAGTTGCTCTAATTTTTAGTTATATAAACAATGTTGTGATGAATACCTTTAGCTAAAACTATATACACACCTTAACATTTTTTTTAAGATAAATACTCTTAAAGATGAATTGCTGTAGCAAAGGATATACATATTTTAAAAGATTTGGATATCTTGATGCCCAAGGTTTTAAAACACAGTACTAAGCAGAGCCTTCTCAGGTCAGTATGGCCTCTTTCCTATTGGTTTAATTGGCCCTTACATTGTATTTATGGCCGTTTTGGTTAATCCACACTACATCAACTACCACTCATAATCTAGCTACTATCCTTCCACATACTGTCCCCATATACTCCCCTCCTCTGTGACTTCTGGAGAAAGTTTGTCTTCTTTCTAGAGCCTGTAACATAGGGCCTTCAGGAGAAGGTACCTGCTCCTATCTCTCACCTAAATATAGAGGGCATCACACTTTTCTTTCCTTACCAGAACTATGTTCACAAAATGTTATTTTAGGGTTTCTGCCTCTTTTAGGACTTATCTGCTATACCCACCCAACAACACACCATGCTCCAATCATTCTGAAGTACTTGTAATTTTCAGTGGATATTATACTTACCATTTCATGTCTTCATGCCTCTGCATATTTGCCCCTTTGCCTGAAATAACTTTCTCCTGACCCATCTGATGAACTCCTACTCATCCTTCAAGATTACCTTTTATTTGAAACATTAACTCAATGCTTCCTGTCCTCCCATCAAATGACCTCTGATATTTCCCTCTACATTTCAACAAATATTGACATACTCATCTATGTGTATCTCTCCTCAGTAGACTGTCAACTTTCCAAAGGACAGAAAGAATGTCATATTTATCTTCATCTTCATGCCTCATATGGGGATTAAATGAATTAAGACATATAATGAGATTTGTAGATAGTGTTTCTCCTTCTTCTTTTTCTTCTTCTTCTTCTTCTTCTTCTTCTTCTTCTTCTTCTTCTTCTTCTTCTTCTTCTTATTTTACTAGTAGTAAGACTTCCACTATTATTTCTGCAACCTATTCAGCACACAGTAGGTGCTCACTAAACATTTGTGAAAAAGCTAAATAAATGAAAAGAGGAGTGAAGAAAGGGAATGTAATGATCAGGGCCTATAATAGAAAAATTCTGATCAAGTATGATGTCTCCAAACATCTGCAACCCAGGAGAGACTCATTGAAGTGTCTATTACATTTGTCTCTAGTACTATTGAGAAAAGACCTACCTTCCAGTAGCTGGGAAATAGATCCTGTGCAAGAAGAGTAACTCATTAGGCCACTGTCGTTTTGGTGAAAGTACTCTTTAACAACATCCTAATTCTCTTTGTCCTGAATCTATATTTACCAAAAAACATGTGGAGAATTAGTTTGTTTCCCAGGAGACTTTATATAAGAAAGTTGGTGCTAACAGCTAGTATATGATTAGATTTACTGGGGATGGTCACGACTATAAATGAAAACTTTGTTTTCTTATTTAAAAATCAGTCTTGGGGTAGTTTAATTAGTGTCAGTGAAAGCTCTGGGAATGGAATTTAGGAAATACCACTAGTTGAGGTGAGCTGTATGAGCCCAACCACAACCCTAGGAAACATATGCTTGTAAAAAATTGAGGTGTTAATAACGTGAGTCAGCGGGGGTAGCAACAGTCTCCTCACAGACCACATAATAATTTTCAGAAGCATAAAATGGGATGTGCTTTCATTCTCTTCTTTAACTTTTACTTTAAAGACCTACTGTGCTTATCTTTACTTATAAATACACATCCTCGAACTATGAGAACAAAAAAATGGATGTTTTTCTATATGCTGGTATCACGGTTCTACCTTCATCAAAGAGTAGCCTTGTGAAATAGTTGTTCTGTCTAATTATTATTAAAGAAAGAATAATTGAAGGGGAGTTACTTAAAATTAAAACTATTGTTTTTGGCAGAGGTCCATTTATTTCAGCCTAGCAATTATATACCATAGTATAGTATAGTATAGTATAGTATAGTATAGTATAACTTATCTAAGAACACATTTCACAGCTAATTTATTACTATAATGTTGACCATTATGACTATAATGTTGCATTGCTTAAAATTAAACATTTAGTGGATATATTAATAGTTTACCTTTGGTTAAATTGGGTGACTTGTAGCCTTGTTTTAGGAATAGTCCAGTCTAGAATTATTGCATCAAATTTCTATGACATATGCCTTGGGACCTTGATCATTCACTCATACACATGATAACACAATGAAAAACTGATTTTGAAAGGAAATTTTGACCCTATCTATAAGTTTTTCCTGGCTCTACCTTTGAATGGAGATAAAAATGGGCTTCAATGACTTTCTATACTGGGACATGTCCTAGTTATGTTCCCAAGATTTCTTAAGAGAATATCAAACTTGCTTCCATCTCAGCTGATCACCTGCCCTAAAATGGCAACAGATAATTGAACTTCAAGTGGCAGTCAGAAAATAAAAGTTGAAATTCTCTGTTGCTCTTTTTGTTCTCTTCCATTTTCTACTTTTGCTATTAAGCCAAAATAGATCCCATTTTAAGAAAAAAAACCAATTGGATGAAACTTTCCATTGATTTCATTGATTATAGGGATGCTATGAATTAAAAGATATTGCTTAATACATCATTTGATGTCTCAGGTATAAAAAGCTAGGGATCTCCTCAAGAACTGACACATTTTTACTCTTATAGTCCATGTAAATATTGTCATTGGTTATCTGTCTGTATTTGTGTATCATTTGAAACACAATCTACCTTAAATCTGTAGGATTATATGATATTCATTTTTGTGAACTAATTGTATCCTTTGGTCCTTATTTTCCCTTTGTCTTGATTTATTTGGTTATCATTTATACTGTTCTGTGTATTTCGAATACCTGTCTTTCTGATGAAAGAGTAAGAGATTAAATAAATACACAGAAAATAATAAGAAGTCTTTAAAATTTATCATATTTGAGAGGACTTATAAAACCATACTTCTTCCTACTTAGTGTTTTTTATTTCTTTCCATTTCTCACAGCATCTAGTATTTAATATATACTCAATAAATAGTTGTGGTTTGGGTAAATAAAATATAGCACAGTATAAAAAAAGCATACAGTGGTACCTTGGTTTTCTAATGTAATCCATTCCGGAAGACTGTTCGAGTTCTGAAACATTAGAAAACAGCCAACAACTAGGCCTCAGGATCTTGCTCTCAGTGGAAGCCGCGTGACATGTTCGATGTCCGAGGCGTGTTCGAAAACCAAAGCATTTGCTTCTGGGTTTACGGCATTCATAAACCAAAATGTTCGTCAACAGAGATGTTTGAAAACCGAGGTACTACAAGGCAGTAAGCAGAAAGCCCTAATCCTATTTTTTTTTAAATGCACTGATTTTTAGCTGTAAATTACCCTATCGTTTGTACCCAAATTATATTTTAGTTAGAAGTTTCCCTATCATCTTTTTTAATTAAAGGAAGCACTAAACAAGTTGTATTAGTCCATTAATTGCTACAAGAAGATAATTTTTCTCTCAGCTACAAAGAAACAGCTAAATCTATATCACAGGCCTTCATTTTATATAAAAGCTTTAAGGAAAGACCTATACTTTTCATGAACTATGTCAGCTATGTATGCTAAGGCAAGAACTTGGACCACACTGTATATCTCTCTAGGGCTGAGTTTTGTCATTTACTATAAGAGTAAATTGGTTTTATGTAACCAATTGGAAGTCTTTTAAAACACAGGCTAAATTCTAATGTGTGAAGTTGGGTTAGCCTGGTCTCTAGTTTTCCTCTGATGTTAGGAGCCTATCTATATTCATATCTAACGCTTTCGTTTTCTAAGACTTTTTCCTTTTCTAATGTGATCTGAGTTTTACATAGGAATATTTTCATTTAGAAGCCTTGTATTTCATGATGTTTCTGATATCATTCATAACTTTGCCAACAATAAATGCCTCCATTTTGAAAAACCAAACACAACAGACAAGAAGAGAACATATTGAATAGCTAAATAGTGAAGATTTTGAACTTGAATGGCAGATCTGTATAAATGTTCTCTCTCTCTCTCTCTCTCTCTCTCTCTCACACACACACACACACACACACACACACACACACGCTATGCACTTCATATCTCCCTTATCCAGTTATTTTCCATATGCAAAATGAATATCTCCAGATCCATGTGGATATCTATTCAGTAAAGACTGTACCTCTTATAATATTGAATGCACAAAGTACTCAAAAATTGTTGCCCAAACATGGATGGACCTAGAGAACATTATGTTAAGTGAAATAAGTCGGAAAGAGAAAGACAAATACCATATGATCTCACTTATATGCGGAATCTAAAGAAAAGAATAAGTGAATGAACTAATCAGAAACAGTTTTGGAAACATGGAGGAAAAACAGAGGGTTGCTAGAGGGGCGGGGGGGGTGGGGATAAGGGGAAGGTGAGAGGTTTTGGGAACGTACAGAGGGATAGTGGATGGGGGGGAGGGGGGTTCACACAGTGTGAGGGATATAAATGATAAACGTCTAAGTTTTGCTTTGTCTTGTGCACCTGAAACTAATTAAAAAATAAATAAATAAATAAATAAATAAATAAATAAATAAATAAATAAATTGTTGCCCAACAAATGCAATCTTTGGTAGTATTATTCATTAATTATAGTTACTTTCATTTGCATAGCTTTTATCAATTTTAAAAGAACTCCCAGACAATTTGAATTTAGCTATTTACACTGTTAAAAAAGCCAAAGGCCTCAAGAAGTTATTAGAGAGGCATTGACAGCTAGGAAAACCATGGTTTAAATTTCTATCTAGCTTTCAACCACCAGGGGCTAATAGTAGTAGCTTTAATTATAAGACCTCTGACTCCCTTAAAGCCAACAGTACTTGACAGGCACTGTATTTAAAATTCAGAATTACATGTGCTCTGGAAGGAAACTCAGCTAAGCAAATGTAATGTCTTTCTTCTGGAGGGTTGGATTCTTACAGAAACCTTTTCTTAAACATTTAACAATAGAAAAGCAATAAATACAATACCTTAATTGTTTCTCCTTTAGGGAGTCTGTAATTGAGACAAGTATATGAGTTTATAGTGTAAAGTATATGGCTTTGCTTGATGGTGTCTCTTCCTTGGCTTGTAAACTCTATCAGAGCAGTGACTGTCTCTTCTTTGCATTCCACAAATGTGTATATTTATTTTAAGCACCCCAGAAAGTTCAAAGAAAACATTCTGCTGTAAGAATCCCTATGGATTCAACTTGTGAGTTTTTCTTACTGTGGTGACGCCTAGTACCGAACTAGGCACATTCTTGACTCTTTGAATGTGGCACTTTGTCACTATCCACACAGCCATCCCCGCCCCCCACTAGCCATCCTCATTACCCCATCACTAGGAGGCATTACAGTCATAGACAGGCAGGCTGGAAAGGATTCTCAAACCCAGCCCCAGGCTTTCTAACAGATAAGGTAATTGTTTTTAATGCAAAATTTGAAATCTGTCAACCTTAAATGAGTGTCTGTAATAAACAGGGTTATTTGAGAAGTGGATGGTGTATGTCAGGGAGAGGCTGTGACGGGAAGAGGGACAACAGCATTGGAATATCTATCTCAAACTGTGTGGAGAAGGGGAATAAGTATATCACTCATTAATTGTGTAACTTTCTGCAAATCACTGAACATCACTCCCTAAGCCACTTGTAAAACTAAAGTTCAGATGCCCATCTGTGTGACATCAAGGTTCCCCATTTCTAGCACATCATGATTGCTCTTAACCAATTTTTTTACTAAAAATTTTTACTAAATTTAATTGAGGAAAGCATACATATCGGAATGAGGTGGAGGATAGATTTTTAAGACAGTATGTTACGATTCCTCCATGTCACTTTTATAATTTATCTTTAATTGGGATTGGTAAACTTCAGAAATCCTATTGGGCTTGAAGTAATACCAAAATTCCTGTGTAGATGAATCTCTCTTCATCTTATTTAGCTACTTCATCTGTATCTTATTGGAGAAGCATCTTGGTAAAACCTGAACATGACAGGGGAATGTAGAAACTTTCATCCAACAAAATACTTTAATTACTATGCTTTTCTAATGGCTTAAGAAGGTCTGTTAATTTTTTCTCTCTTTTAAATGCAGGAAAGCTGAGAAAATGAAATGAAATAAAAAATGCCTAGAAAAGTGACCAATGACATTTATTATTAACTAGAAATTTGTGGACATTATTTCCCAGCTATGACCTTTAAGTGAAAATCTTTCCTGGATTGACATTCCTTAAAATCACTGTCAAACATTATCTAAATTAAATGATGAAACATCATCTCTGGCCTATCATTAGCATAAAGATTATCTGAGTTTAAAATATAATTCATAAATTAGTCCTACCTACCTAGTTTCTAAAAGAAAGGATTTCATTGTTCTCAAAAATGTGACTGAGGCTCAAGGGAAGAGAAAACTGAGTAAAGACAATGAAAATTCTTTTTTAGAAAAATAGCAATGTAACTATATTGTGAATTATTGTTTAAACTAAATTAATGGTAGCCCAAAGGAGCTACTTTCACCACCTGACTCAGCTAATATTGATTTTATGGGAAGACAGAAACATAGTACAAATTATGATACCAGCACATTTATTGATGTAGTGACTACAAGGCATACAGGTAGGCGAAAAGGGAAGGTTTGGGTTTTTCTTTTCATACGCTGCTTTAAGTAACTAGCAATAATTTCACTTTTTTGTTGTGTTCACACATTTTCTTTTGTACTTCACTTATCTAAATGTAAAATATACTATCATCTGTCTTCTTATTTCACATTAAGTTTTTTTGTTTTTGTTGATATTGTTTCTTTTAAAATCTACGAGGCTTTCACGGCAAATACTTTACATTTTTATGTCTTTTGTGGAATTGTAGAAAGTCTTAATTGACAATGGAAGAGCTCCTGTATTATACCTGGAGGGAAAATCTAAACTACAAAATGCTATGGAGGAAATTTTACCGTATCCCTTATAAAATTAGAATTAATTAATCCTGGTAATAGTTGAATGTCATGTTCACTGCCTTCAGCCTTCCTGAGTTCCCCACTGCCATCAGCTCATGGTAATTATCTATAGTATCACTATGTCCCTTTCTTGAAGAACACTAGCAAAACTGGAACAATTGTTTTTGTTCTTTGCTAATCTATAAACCCTGGAAAAGATAGAGGTATGAAAACAATATGTCACCTTATGCTCCCTGTGTGATGAATACAATCAATTGATTTTATAATCCAGCTAACAAATAGTGGGAAGCAAATTCACAGAAATTATAATATACATCTTTACACTATAAATGGTTCATACAAATTTATATTAAAAGTACGTACTATAAGCACAATAAGTAAGCAAGATATGATCAGACAATTCAAAATGATAGAATTATAAACAGTTTAAAAATCAATGCGAAAATGTTCAACCTCATTATAGTCAAAGTAATCCACATTAAACAATGGGTTAACATGTGTGCTTTTTATTAGTAGAGATTTTTAAAAAATGAGACCAGCCTGTTAAGGAGAAACACTGTTTATGATGAGAGTAAATTGGCATCACTCTTGGAAAAACAATTTGGTAATAATGAGACTTAAAATGTTCATAACTTCTTATTCAGTAATTCCCATTCTAGAAATCTTTTTAAAGAAAATAACTCTTTTATAGAAAAAGCTATAGAGATGTTCATCTTTCTGTCATTTAAAATATAAAAAAAACCTGATACAACATAAATGTTCAGCAATAAACAAGTAACTAAGTAAATTATAATTAACCCAATAGATGTCATTTTGTGCATTCATTTACAATAATTAGGCAGAAGTTATTATAAAAAGGGAAATGGTTATGTTATAATGTTTGTGAAAAAGCTGGATTATGATTTTAGTATATGTGCTGCCGAAGCGAGCCTGGATTGTGATTTTATGTACATTATTATTTCAGTTATGAAAAACAAACCATGTAAAATGTATGGAAATAAAAGTTGAAAGAAAATACAATGTAATATGTTGTGTAATTTGTTTCTTTTCATTTATATTTCACAGTTTTCACCTTTAATAAATATGCATGTTTTCTCTTACCACAAAAAGATGTTTATTAAAGAAATAAAAAAAATACGTAGAATAAAAGAAGAATGAACTATCAACATGGAACAGACATAGCTTCAACCCTCAAAATCCATTCCATAAGTGATGGTATTTTCACTGGCTTTTGCAAAATTGTCATCTCTCTGAATGTTGACAATCAGATTGATTCCTGGGAAGATAACATAGTTCCTAAACTTTAAAGAATTACAATGTGGTTACTCCTAACCTGCTTTTAAATTAAACTAAACTGAAGCGGAATATGTGTGGTCAATGAAAATTTATTTAAATGTAACAAATACTTAAAATGGCATCATTATTAAAAAACACTTACTGAACAGTTACAACTAGGTTTATATTATAAAACACTTCCCAATTTTTTAACAGAAAATAATAATTTATACTCATTAATAGTTCAAAATGTTTTAATTATACTAAAGGTTACCTCACTTTAAAAAATAATGTGTAAATTAATTTTCTTTCTAAATGTTAAGTGTCTTTGTTGGAGAATTGGAAATTATTACGTGAAATTTTAGCCATAGGAGTGGAAAAAAAGAATTTAAAATGCCACTTACCTGACATACTTCTTTTCTCAGAGAAATCCTTACGTAGCCATAAGGCAAATGCGTGGATTAAAAATGTTCCTACAAACTTTCGTTTCTATGTAATGTTGCTCTGTTATATTAGAAGCAGTGTGAAAGTAAACTTGTCTTTATCAGTACCTCGTTTTTTTTCTCTCTCTTCTGTTTCTTAAAATCCTTTGTGTGTACTTTGTTCAGTTGCAAACAGGAAATGTGGTGATGGAGGCTTCGAAAGTTTTGATCTGAAACCAGTAGGCTCTTACATTTTTGTGTAAACGTGAGAAGAAAAAAATCCCACGATCTTCCGTACTCTGCTATTTGAATTTTTATCAATACCTGAATCTAATGTAAAAATAAATAATGAAATCAAGGTATGAATTAGATTAAACAGTTTCTCCAGTCTTTCTAGAGAAAATCCAGGCATCTCCTCACAAGTGAGTTCATACGGAAATAGAGCAAAATATGTTAAACAGGAGGAAACAGTGAGAAGCCCCGAGTTGTGCTCAACTGTTGGTTGTGTTTTCTTTGAGGTGTGACAGAAGAAAGGGAATTAACACTCTTGAATGCTACTATATATCAAGTACCTTCTCTACATTATCCCAGTGGAGATTGGGTGCCTGCTTTCTTTCCCACCATACTCACTCCAGCCAATGTGAGCCCCTCTGGTCAATCTAGGCCCACTTGGCAAGTAAGCTCAGGCTCTCAATCCCCATCCCAGAATCTCAATAATCAGGAGTTTTTAAATGTTAGTGTGCAAAAGTATGTTATGCAGCACTAATTTACCAGGCATATTCCCAAGCCTTTGGGAACCGCAGTATTTGAAGTAGAGCCCAGGAATCTGCATTTTCACAAGCACCGTCCTGGTTATTTTAATACAATTCTGTGAGTACATATATATATATATATATATATATATATATATATATATATGTATGTATATGTATATATATATATGTATATATGTATATATATATACATATATATATACATATATATGTATATATATATCAATTGTAGTGTTTTATTTTTAACATTAGCCAGATAAAGATTGTCTCTGTAGTATCTACATATATGGTTTGCATGTGTTTCTGTGTATGTATATCTGTTACATATTGTGTGCCTGTGCATATTTGCTTTTGTAGCCCACCAACTTTTTTTAATTATAGAAGAATGACAAAACTGAATCCAGATTATTACAAAAGGAAACGTAATTAAAATTTAAGGGAAATTTTAAAATGAGACTTTTGATGCACAGACTCAGAGCAAAGATATTAGATGGCTTACAGGATAGTTTACTCTAGCTAATTTCTCTAAAATTCTTGAGGGCAGGGAGAGTTTTCATCTTATCCATCATTAAAATTCCAGCTTCTGGAATAATGCCTGGCACACTATAAGTCTCAATAAGCAGTCTCACAATGATTGAATAAATAATAGAATGTTTATCTTCTGCTTTATCCTTGCTTCATTACAGAAAACAACTCCCAGTAACCAAAATGCAGGGCTTCTTTACTCTTCAGACAGAGTTAACTAAACACTAACAGATTTTTCTACTTCAATCACTTTCCCCAAAAAATATTTCTTGTGAGTCATTGAATCAGGATCTGTAAAACTGAAAAGAGACCATGGAGATTTCCTAGTCTAATCTTCTAAAAAAGCATCTTCAAAATATGTTCTATAGAACGCCAGGTCTTTAAGAAACTCTCTGAAAACAAATTTCCTTCAACAAATATAATTGGGAAAACGATTATTTTGACTTTTGTGGACATAAATATATTAAAGGCTTAGGTAAGTCTTACAAAAGAAAACCCAGAATAACCATTTTAACGGAGATTTTTCTAAAGCTGTTTGGCCAGAGAACTTTTTGTTCAGCTGCCAGCCATTAGCAGGGTAGCAGGTTGTGTGAAGCAGACCTAGATGCCCACAGACTAAGAGCTCACGGGAACAGAAGTCTCAGGGACCTGTAGGGAGCAAAGCACAACAAAGAATCAGTAGGATCCATCCAAGAATTAAGTATAACACAGGAATGGGGATTGCTGAAACACTGAATCCCAGACTTCAGGTAGTTTTGAACACCTGAGACATCATCAGTTCAAGAAGAGAGGGCCCAGCTGTGGGGCAGCCTGGAAGAGTTGAGCTTTGGTCCTGAAATAGGCTAACTGGCAAGGAGGATGGGAGTCCCAGGCTCAAAAGGGAATGCATTGATTACCAAAGTGGGAGCTTGGAACATAGGCACAGCAGATGGCCATTTATATTAACTGAGACATACAGAGGACATGGGAGAGAAAAGGGGTATCGGAATTGGAAATTTAGGGGCAAGCACCCCCTTGTTAGAACAATAACAGCGCATAGGATGGAAAAAAGAAGGAATGAGGATACCCCCACCCTAGCTGTTCCATAAAGCACAAATCCAGAAACAATAAGGGTATTAAGTAGCTGGCTTTGGATGTAGGGAAGGTCAGACTTGCTAAGAAGGATGCAGGTAAAAATGCAGGAATTCTGTGGTTAGCCCAGGAGGTAGGTATACCTCTCAGGACAGCCCAACAGGGACAGAGACTCAAACTAAACCCATCAGTTGCGATAGTGCCCGAAGCTGCCTAAGTGCTTCCCTTTTACTTCCCTTATAAAGTCTGCGATCTTGTACATACAAATCTGCAGAGACTTGGGGAAGGCAAGAGCAGAGGAGACAGGCAGAGACCAAGAAAGGATATATCTTCCCTCTGCAGGTCAATAAGGCAGCCTGTGGTCCACATTGAGTGATTATCTAATGGCTTAAAAGAATTAATGAACACGGTACATGATTGGTATCTCCAAAGCAGTAAAACTTAGGCTGATAAATCCAAACTACTTCACAATTTCCAATTATTATAATATTTTTGTGCATTAGATAGTTTCACAGATGTTTGAAATTTTCCAGGAAAAAAAATGATAACTTTTCATTAAATATAGATGGCTGAGCACATGGAGACGTTATCAGAATACAAAAAAGTCTATGAATATATGTTTGTGATGAAATACATTAGCGAGTGCATTCAGAGATTTGAATAATGGCTCCATGAACCGTGTTCAAATGATAAATAAACATGAGGCTTCTGTGGTACGTTTTAATGATATGGGTTATCAAAATGAAGTTTGGAAGATGGCTAGACGAAGCAGAACTGTACTGACAAACTGGAAGCGGTTAAAAATGCTGTAGGATATTTTGGGAGAAGTTATGTCGTTTTAATGGGCACCTGTCAAGAAATGGGAATTTTAAGGCCAACAAAATTGAGGTTTTGTTGCCAGAAGAAAATGAAAAATATATCAGAATGACAGCTGCCATTCACAGCTTCACATGCAGAAAAATGGGTCATAGAGTATAAAAAGAGGTCCAGTTTTCAAATCCCCTATATTATGGTCATCTATTATTTTTATAATTAATCTATATCACTATAGTGAACTTATTTATATCTCTGTGTATATCTATATCTATGTATATAGATATATAGATGTACACACACTCAAACGTATATATTACACACACACACACACACAACACACACACACACAACACACACACACACATACATATTTTCTGTTTTTTTTAAATCCAAGGGGCTCCAAACTGTAAAGAGTAGTTATTAGCAAGTGATTACCTGGGACTTTGACTTTACATTTTATATACTTATCTATTGTTTAAATTATTTACAATAACATGCATGACTTTTATAGATGGAACAAAAGATCTTTCTTTATTTTAAAGGCTCTTTAGAATACTTTTGTTTTACAGAAACAGGGTCTATCTGAGTGACTTTTCTTTCTTCTGTTGAATCATTCTTTAGTAAGCCTGAAGCTAGTACAAAACAAACAACTTTATAAAAGACAGAAGGAGGGCCCCTGTGCTTCCAATTATACTGTTAAAAGGTAAAATTATTCAAAATTAATTATGGTATTACAATTGCATCTGGTTAGACTATTTTGATGATTCATATTTTCGTTGTGTTTACAGTATAAGACCCCACAGAAAACATAATTATTCAGATGGAAAAGTTAAAACCAGTAGAACAATGCATGGATTTGGTATAAGATTTAGAGATCTTTTTATTACACGTATAGCCTTACAGAATCAGAATTCCTAAAAAATCAACACTAAAATAATAGAGTAGATCATAAAAATTCAAAAACACGAGAGAGAAATGGCTCATAGCAGGTACAGTCTATTTCCCTACGCATGAAAGACTTAAGCATCCAAATTTCCTAGAAGAGAATTGGCCCATTACACAGATTTCTGTGTGATGTCCTAGAGGGAGTGTTATTATTAGCAAAGTCAAAGAATTCTGAGAAATTGTGTTATTTGAAACACAACTGGCGTAAACAAAGTAAAACCAATATATTTACTTTAGGACTATTCATAACTTTAGTGAACTGATATGCAATTTCTTTTCTCAAGAGAAGGATGTGTTATACAGTATTTCCAAAAATTCTTGTATAAGAGAAACATAGCTTCATTTTTAAAAAAGCATTTTGCAGGACTTCTGTTTAGGAACCACTGAATCAAACCAATTTTTCTTCCTGTTGAACTGGCTCTTTTCTCCTACCACATTCAGGGCCTGACTTACTTGAGGGACACCACAGATAATATTAACTTTACCACTTATGTATGAATTTCCATCTTCTTTAGAGATGTGTTGCTTGAGATTATAATGTCCCAGGACAGGTACCACAGTCAGCATCCTCAGAATAGCTTACACAGTGATACTAATTCTAGCGAATTGTCCATCAAATAAGACATACAGTAGATTAAGAGATTTGGGGCCAAGACATTTCTAGAAGAAGGAAACTCTAATTGAAGAACTCTAGGAACATAGAGTGGGAACAAGAACACCAAGAAGTGAGGCAACCATTAGGGTCCTGGCTAGAATCAGATGCAACATTCAACAGGGGTAGTTGAGTGAGTTTAATGAGGGACTATTTACAGAGGTTCAGGCAGAACTAACGGGAAGAACAGGGATAATGATGCACTTTCAGGTTAAGAGCAGAGAAAGCCCATGACAACTCCTAGGCTTGAAAGTAGCAGAGGAGCATCAGTTACTGGAACCCAGTGAGATAAATAGCTATAAAAAAGGGCTGTCTGACAGGAACTATGGACTTCAGTTTAAGAAACAAAAAACAGAAAAAAAAAAGAAACAAAAAACAAAAACCTCTCAGCCAGTTATGACCAGGCAAGGAGAGAGTTGTGGGGAAAACATCCCAGTTTTCTCTGCCTTACAATTCTCCCACCCATTTTCCTCAATGGTCAAACTCACTGAAGTCAGAAAGAAAGGCAACTCTCATGCTGCAGTCCAGCCTCACATGGATCAAAGAGGGGTGAAGAACAGACTGGATCTGGAGTGATAAATATGTGAGTAAGGGGTGCTGAGAATGAACTTAATTTTGAAAGGTACTGTCTGTCCAGCCAGACATGGACTTCATAATTTTTTAAGTATACTTATTCTCCAGAGTATAGAAGAGTAAATAAGAGCAATTAGCTTTGAGATTTTTAACTAGATTCATCAGGGCAATTTTCTTGACCCTAAAATAGTACATGAAATATCCTAAATAATATCAAGTTGGCTCTTTCATAATAAAACAAAACTAAGGATAAAATTTATCTAGAGATTGTATTAAAATGATGGAATGGAGGATATAATAAAAGAAACTATATTTGAAAATTCCCCAGAGTTTAAGAAAGCTATGAATCTTTAAAGTGAAAAAACTCAGAGAGAGAGAGAGAGAGAAAGTAAAGCCAGTGTGACAAATGGTTAAT
This sequence comes from Rhinolophus sinicus, assembly GCF_036562045.2. Classification (NCBI taxonomy): domain Eukaryota; kingdom Metazoa; phylum Chordata; class Mammalia; order Chiroptera; family Rhinolophidae; genus Rhinolophus; species Rhinolophus sinicus. The sequence goes on from NC_133751.1 coordinate 72,334,452, forward strand.
ATTTAAAGAATCAAAATTAAAGGTATATGAGAATACTTTGTGCCATTCTTGAAATATTTTGTAAAGCCTGAAGTGATGTCAAATGTAAACGTTTAAAAATATATGTAAATTACTTACAACAGTATCTGCTACATGTGAAATTCTCCATAAGGACTAGATGTTGAAGCTGTCAGTATTAACCTGATAACAAAATTAGAAAAGATATTACAAGAAAACTGCAGAAAAAGTTTTCCTCATAAACATAAATGGAAAAATTCTTAACAAAATTTTAGCAAATCTAATCCAGCAATATATTAAAATAATAATATATCATCAATAAGTAGGATTTATCACAGGTATACAAAGATAGTTTAACATTGAAAAAAATAAATCAATCTAAGTAACCCGATTAACGACTGAAAAATCCCCCAAACCAAAAAAACAACCATGTGATCATTTCAATAGAGGAAAAACGATTTGACAAAATCCTAACATGCATTCCTGGCTAAAAAATTAAAAACTAGGAATAAAAGGGAACTTCCTCAACATAATAAGAGTACTTACAAAAAAGTTACACCTCACATCATCCTTAATCAATGATTATGGGCATCATCCTTGTCAATTACTGAATGGTTTTTCCCTAATATAGACATAAGTCAAGGAAGGGTATATACAGAGGGTGCCAAAAAAATGTATACACATTTTAAGAAAGGAAAACAGTATTAAAATTGTAATAATATATACCAATAACAAAAGATGAATATAAGACACATTTGACTTCGGCAATTACAAGAGATGCTCAAAGTGATTATCATCAGTGTAATTTGAATAGTTTTTTTCCTTTCTTAAAATGTGTATACATTTTTTTTGGCACCCTCTGTATATATTTTCAATTGAATTCCAGTATTATTCAACATTGTACTGGAGGTTCAAGCTCAAGCAATAAGATAAGAAAAAGAAATATTAACTACATCTGAATTGAAAAAGAAGTAAAACTGTGTTACTCACAAATGGTATGATTCTATAGAATCTAAAAAGCAAAAACAAACAAAAAAACCCACAAAACACAAAAAACAAAAATAAAACAAAACAAAAAAAGCCCTGCTAGAACTAATTAGCAAGTTTAGTGGGTTTCAAAATATAAGATTAATATACAAAAACTTAACTGTATTTTTATATTAACAACAAAATAATCAGAAATTGGAATTAAAATGAGACCAAATGAGTTCAGTAAGTTTAGGGACTAAAGGTTGGGAAAGGGATTGACTGCAAAAGGACACAAAGGAACTTTTTTGAGAAAAAAATTAAAATGATTCATTTTTACTGCATGTAAAATATACTTCAATAAATCTAACTTTAAAAATTTGGAGATAGAAAAGAGAAAAATAAGAATCTATGAATCCATGATGATAAATAAATAAACAAATAAATGAATGACTAAATGAAAAGTGAAAATTCGTTCTTAGATTGCAAACTAATAAATGTGGAAGAAATGAAGGAGTTAGAAAATCCACCATTTTGGAACTATCAAATTAATAACTGATTCAGAAAAAATTGTCAATAGATGCTAATATGTGTTTTGAATGACCAAAAAACAAAAGGATATTTACCTACTTCAAAATTACAAACTTTGAATAAAAGTTCACAAGTTATTTATTAATTTAAAAGGAAAATATAAATTTCTTGGTAAGGAAAACTAGCAGATATAACATTAAATATCAAAGTTAATGTTATCAAGAATGGAACAAACTAAAATCACATATCTCCTACTATATTGTACTGAGTGGTATTTTTCCAGTATTCTTGTGGTAAATTCAAAACTTTAATCAGTCATGAGGAATATCAGACAAGTCCAAACTAAGAGGCATACTACAAAATAACTGGCTTATAGACCTCAAAAACATCAAGGTCAAGAAAGACAAAGAAATGCTAATTAACTCTTCTAGATTACAGCAGACCAAAGAAGCATGACAAGTAAAAGTAACATGTTATCCTGCATTTGATGATAAGATTTGGGAAAAAAATAAATATAAAGGACTTTATTGGGATAATTGTTAAAATTTGCATATGGCCTGTCAATTAGGGAGCGGTATTGTATCAATGTTAAATTTATTGATTTTGACAATAGTACTGTGGTTATGGAATAGAAAGTCATTGTTTTTAAGAAATGCACACTAAGGTACTTAGAGATAAAGTGGCATAATATCTGTAATTTATAATCAATTTATAAATCCATGTGCAGAAAGGAAGAGAGAGCAAGCAAATAATAAACGTAAAGCAAGAGGGGGGAAATGTTAACAATTGGTGTATTTGATGACAGGGCATACATAAAATATTTATTTGTACTATCATCTTATGGGCTACAGTTTAAATAGGGCTCAGAAAAAAATTTTATAACTTTAAACTGTTAATAAGTAAGAAAATAATTAAGTGAATTGAACATCCAATCCGATAAGTTAGCTATATAACTATAAAATAAGTCCAAAAAATAGTCAAATTAGTAAATGTATCTAAAAGCTAGTTCTTTGAAACCTCAATATTAAAATTGATGAATTTTTGGCTATCCAAATCTTGTTAAAATTCAGAAAGTACAAATATACAAAATAAGAACTAAGAATGCAAACAATAACTTATAAGTATAGAGGAAACTGACAGGATTACAGAGAGTACTTTGTTTAACTCCAGGCAAATATATTTGAAGACCTGGCTGAAAAATACCATTTCTTAGAAAAATATAAATTTCCAAAACTGACCTCAAACAGACATCAAAATAGGCAAATTCTCAAGGAACTGAAAAAAATAGGAAGGATTCTCCCATAAAAAAGTGCCAAGTCATTCCTATTGGGAATATTTCCAGTGTTTTGATATTGAACATTATGGTGATTTGGTTTGAAATAGAGGTATAGGTATATAATTAGATATAAATTTAATTAGAGAGATAAAATAGATATTTAAAAAGGGATAAGTATATTATCATGTTAAGGAAATAGCGATTGAATCCTCTGATGGTATTTTTATAAAAATCCATCATGTATTGTTTTAAAAGTCAAAAGGAGGGAGATCTAACAATGATATGAAGAGGTTATAAAGTTCCATTTTGCAAAGAAACAAGTATGAAGCAAGTATAAAGGGGGAAATGCATAAAACTACCATCTGAAAATTAACAAATGCTTATTCTTGGAAAATTGCTACAGTTTCAGGTGGAAATGACAGTAGTCCACGGTTTTCTGGCCTCAGCTGCTCTCATCTCCCTCTCCTTTTGTTGTTCTGTAGGTGGCAGGCTTGAAAATGACAGCAAAAAGCAACTGCCTTAAAACCAGAGCAGCAGAATCCCTCAGGTGGTCACTGCACTGTACACCTGAAGATGAATCTGAATAAAAATAAATGTCAACTACAATTATATGTATGTACACACAGTCACAAGAAGTGGAGTACAGCATTAGGAATAGAGACAATGGAAATGTAATGGCTGTGTGCGATGTCAGTGGGTAGTGGATGGGGGGAGGGGTGTTGTCACTGTGTGAGGGGTGTTGACACTGTGTGTCACTATTACATTGTTTTGTGCACCTGAAACTAATTTTAAAAAGTTAAAAAAAAAGAACCTATAGCTCTATTAAAAAATAAATAAATAAATAAATAATAAATAAAACCAGAGCTGGCTGACTTGATATGGGGCAGAGGGAGGCAAGAAGTGCGGGAAGATGGGTGTGAAAATTCCATACATTGCTGGCTAAACGTGGTGGCCTCATTTCAAAATGAATGGGAAAAGACCACAACTTCGTAGTCCCCGTTTGTCTTCACTTAGAACCAATGATGTGCAAGACACAGATTTAATGGTGAAAGCCATAATGGCATTGAGATAAGCTGATCCCTGCCTGACTGCTAAACTATGCACGGTGTCTAGGAGAAATCAAAGTCAGGATAGACTTCAGAATTGGCTGCAACTTTGAAGATACTTTTCAACATATACATACCTCAATCAACAACATCTGGGGAAGCCTTAGAGAATTAAGGTGTCTGCTCAAATTATTGGCTGACCACTTAACTATGTAGCAGAGGGGGAGCCCAAAACAGGAATGCTAAGGGGGAAAAAACAACAACTCTGAGCAGAGTTGGCTTCAGAAAAGAGAATCTGTATTTTAAGTCCAGACAAGTTACTAAGACAAACAAACAAACAATAACAAAATCCCACAATACAAATGAGCCTTAGAAAAATAAAACAGAATGCACAGGTGCTATATAGTATGTTATCTAAAATTTTTATTTTCACACCACCTTACAAGACATGCTAAGAAACAGAAGACTGCAACTCATATTCAGGGGGGAAACAAAAGCAGTCAATAGAAATTGACTCCTGAGAACCCAGATGAAAGAACCAAAGAAAAATTCTAGATTTGAAAAGTATAATAGCTGAAATAAAAAAAAATTCACCAGGTGGACTCAACAGCAAATTTGAAATAATAGAAGCCTTAGTGAACTGAAAGGCAGATCAATAGAAATTGTCTAAATCAAAGAACAAAAATAAAGAAATTTTAAAGAAAGAATAAAGTTTCAGAGATCTGCAGGACAAGTTCAATAATTCCAACATATATTTATTGGGAGTCATGAAAAGAGGGCAGAGAAAGGGGCAGAAAATTATTTAAAATATAATGGCTGAAAACTTCCCATTTTAATGAAAAGCATTTATTTCCAGACCCAAGAAGGTCAATGAACACCAAGTAAATACAACACACAAAAGAAAACGCTACTAGACACGTCATATTCAAATTCATGAAAGCCAAAGGAAAGAAAAAATCTTGAAAACAGCAAGAGAAAACAGCTCATTTTATAGAAGGAATAACAATGTGATTAATAGTTAACTTCTCATAAGAAATAATGGAGGCCACAAGAAAGAGGAATGGCATATTCAAAGTACTGAACAACAACAAAAAAGGAATTCTATAGTCTAGTGAAATTATCCTAAAAAAAAAAGTAAAATAAAGACATTCCTGGATAAACAAAAATTGATAGAATTCACTGAAGACCTGACTTACGAAAAACAAAAACAAAAACAAAAAAAGAAACAAACAAAAAAAACAACAAGGTAAATCCTTCAGGATGAAGGAAATTAAACCAAACAGTAACTCATATCCACAGGAAGGAATGAAAGTCACCATAAATATGTAAGTAAATGTGTGTGTATGTATAATTTTTTCTTAATTTATTTAACATCAAAAGATTGTTTAAAGTTATAATTTTAACACATTATTGTGTTTTATAATATATACAAAAGTTTTTTATATGTGACAATAACACAAAGGAATGGGAAGAGATGAAATGGAGCTTTCCTGGTGTGATATAGTTTACTAAAATTAAGTGAGTGCTAACTTTAAGAGAATTGTGAAAAATAAAAATTAATATTTTAATCCCTAGGGAAGCTAACAACAACAACAACAAAATCTCAAAGAATACAGCTGAAATAATCAATAGTCAATATGGCAAAGAGGATTTAACATGAGTCAACCCCTCAGATATTCCTGAGACTAAAAAGAAAAAAAAAATAGTCAAAGAAACAGCTGTTGACTCCTTTTAAAAGTCTGGACAGATATCACTCAAAAATAATAAGTTATGTGTTAAGATTATAGGTAATATTTTTTCTTTCTTATTTAAACTTTCATCTGTTTTGTAATTTTGCAATGAGCACTAATAATTTTATATTCAGAAAAATAAAGCAATTTCCAAATATAATAATTTTTTTATAAACAAAATAAAATATTTGCTTAATTGGGGAAATGAACAGTTGGTGTAGATGACAAATATTTTCATATTTGTCAGTGTTGAAAAGACAAAGAACTTATTGACATGTGGCAGTTTTAAAAGTTACATTTTAACCTTAATAACTAATTTTTAAAAATGTTACTTCAAAATTCCAAATAAGCTTTGAAACTAAAATAGAGGAAGGAACATGTTTGAATACATTTAATTTCCTATTCTATTTCGGTAGCAGGTTGGGTTCCCCAGGAAGAAGACTCTGCTATGGACATGAGCATGCAGGGGGTCTGTCAGGAGTGCAGTTGGGTTCACATGCACCTGTGGAAGACACGGGATGAAACCAAGATTGGGCAAAGGGAAAAGTCAAGTTGTAATGCAGTCTCGACAGAAGCTTCAGCCAACCCCCATCTCTAAGGATGGGATGACCTTTGAGAGCTCTTTGGGGGTGCGGGAAAGAAAGGGGAAAGTTGGCCATGGGAAGGGGACATGTCCTTAGTAACGTGACTCTCTTCAGTTGAGGCAATACCTGAAGGAAGCTGATAGCTTGAGGCCTGTCAGCCTTGGAGCTACCTTCCCAGCAGCTGAGTAACCAGGCTTTTATCCCTGAAGGGAGATGTAGGCACTACATTACAGTGTTCATCACAATTTGAAAATGACAAATGCATTATACTAAGTTTGTCTTGTAACACAGTCTGTGTAGCAAACACTGTTAGCTGCCTACCCAAGATCCAACTACTCCTGGGGGTCTAATTTGTCTGAAGCAGTGATGTGCCCAGGCCAGATGAAGTAACATGAGTATCTAAACCAATTATGAGAATCCTGTGCTCTGTTTCCTAGAGCCTCTACCTACCCTCACACCCTCTGCAGCAGTTAGATGTGGTCAAATAGCTTGATGATAAGATGACGAGACCCAAGGAAATGTCTGCTACAGGAATTCTGAAAAGTATTTTGTTTTCCTTGTTAAAAGGAACAGATGAAGCTGATATCCTCTGACCTCCTCCTAATTCCCTCTTCCTTTTCTTATATACAGCTGTGATACTTGTAGCTGCAGAAGTTATTTTGCAACTAAGAGGAAAAGGTCAAGAGAATTACATTTGTTCCAACATTCTTGAGCCACTGACTAAAGTCACAAACCTACTTCTGGGTTTCTCGCTCTTTAAGAAAAATACTTCCTAATTGTTTAAGTAGCTAAAATTGGAAATGTTGTCATGGGCAGCAAAGCATAATCCAAACTGAGCCAAGAGTTATGATATAGGATGATGACTCTATTGAAAATATATAATTGATACATGTAATGTATTTATATGTATTAGTATGTTTACCAAATTGTGATGTGTTTTCAACAAATTTGGAAACAAATACAATATCTTCCTTCTGGGATTTCATACTGCATATTAGCATGAATGATATTGGTTATTAGCATTAAGATGCTCTGTCATAAATAAATCTATTTGAACAAAGTTTATGCTTGTTAAACATATTTGACCAAAAATACCTGTTAACATTTCACTCACTAATATGGAACGAATTGGGGAACTTTATTTAGCATGTGTTCTGATCCATGATTCATTAACTTGTTCCCCATTTCTTTGATTATTTTCTGCAGCAGTATTCGTAAGAGCATCCAGTTTAAGTTGAATTAAAAACAGTGAGACCCAGTTAGGTGAGATTACTAAACTGTGAAATGTTGACATGTTGAATTGTGTTTTAGGATGTGGTCAAAAGCCCAACAGAGAAACATGTGTAGCAGCATATTTGCAGATTACAAGTAACCTGCAAACTGTTCGCTGGTCACAATTAACATCCTGTGTCTTTCCACACTAGTTATTTTTATCTGCCTGCAATCAGCCCCTTTACACTATTGCATGGGCTTGCTTATTGACAGTGCAGAAAGAGAGACCTGAGGTGGAGGCATGCAGCTTTCTATGCTGAAGAAGTTCTCCCTCTATTTTGACTCAGGAAATAATTGTCATGGCACTTTAACAAAGTCCTAAGTTGCATTCGCTGATGGAGCTTCACAGCCCGTCATCTATCTATATCAGGAGGGACTCTGGTACACTCCCTCCAAGGTCATTCTAATGTGAATGACTGGATACTAGCCCTGCTTCTCTCTTTGACCTGCTTCAAAAATGGTCCATCTTTCCTTGCAGTTATTTATTCAATTTGTCTTCTTCTGAAGGATGACTCAGAATGTCTTGCAGACATGTCAAACTAAAACTTTCTGATATTGAACTTCTGGTTCCTTCTCTGTCTCCTACATTTTGATAACAGTGCTGTCATTACCCAGAAACCTAATCCAAGTCAGAAACCTAGAATTCATTTTTTGCTGCATTGGCATGTCTCTCACCCTCACATCCAATCCATTTTCATGCCCTGACTTCAGAAGATGTATTAATTCATTCAAACTATCTCTGTGCTGCCCCCTGTAGGCCAAGCATCATGACCTCTTGCCTAGACTAGATCACTTCCCTACTATTCTGATGGCTTTTATGATCTCTTCCCCATACAGCATCCAGAATAATGTTTTAAAAACTAAATTAGACCAAATTACTCCTTTGCTTAATGGGCACTCTGAATGGCTTAACATTGCCCTAAGAATAAAATCCCAACTACTTACTATGCCCTCAGGCCCCACATGGTCTGGTCACCACACTATTTTCCAACTTCAATGGTGTAATACTTTTCCTTTTGCTCTATAGTCTAGAGCAGGGCAAACTACAGCCCAGGGACCAAATCCACACCATCACATGCTTTTGCAAATAAAGCTTTATTGGAACACAGCCATAATCATTTGTTTCTGTACATCTATGGCTGTTTTTGTGCCAATTGTTTCGCCAAAGATCATGTGGCCCCAAAAGCCTAAAATATTCACTCTCAGATCCTGTAAAGAAAAAAGTTGCTGACCACTCCTTTAGTGTCTCACTAGACTCCTTTCTCCCTCGATCACCATAAACTCCTTATTACCCAGCCTTTGCATTTGCCCTTCTCCCTTCTTGAAAAGGGTAAAATGGTTCTTTACAAAGCTTCTTCCATCTTGTCCTCAATGACTCAGCTCAGAGTTAAGTATCCAGAACAGCCTTCCTTTATAACTCTAACTAAAGTGGGGCACCCATCTCCCCATGTACATTCCACTCTATCATATCCTGTTTCCTGTATAACACATTAAAGTAGAAATTATTTTGCTTACGTTTTTGTTTATGGTCTACTTTCCTCCACAAGACTCTAAGTAGGAAGTGAGACCCTGTGTTAATCTCTTTCAGTACTGCTTGCCCAATACCTAGAAAGTGACTGCACATAGTACGTGCTCAGCAAATATTTGTTGGTTTAATGAAATAACTACTGTGACTAATTTTCCTAAACGACATTCAATCAATATAAATTTCCCACAGGAAAGAAAACCAGTACTCTTTCTCTCCTTTCAAAACATCCTAGAGTGCATGAGGGGATAACAATAAACATTGTAATTGCACAGGGAGTCAAGTTGTTCTTTTTATTAATTCATTTGTGCATTTATTCATTCAACAAATATTTAATGACAGCCATCTGTGAGAAGCATGGGGCAAGACAAGATATGATAAGCTTGTTCATTGGGCAGAACTGTGACTATCATTATTTTAATATGACTAAGAGATTTCAAAAGTCAAAGATTTTGATGAGATTTTCCCAACCCACTAGCCTACTTGTGGGGACAGAGCCAGGAGTGCAGTTTCCAGGCTCTCGGCCTCACGTGGAAAGGTTCTGGCTCAGATAGTAAATGGCCATCAGCTGTGATTGGATTACCATCAGCTGTGGCTAGTTGGCCGTCACCTGTAACCAGTGAGCCATTGGCCACTAATATAACTGCTGTGGCTACGCTAGCAGGAAAATGGGGGGCTAGCAAAGAGATGGTGGCTGAGCTAGCAAGGGCGGATTGCAGTGAGCATGGCGGATTGCAGCTAGCAAGTGAGGTTGGATGCCAGAGAAGTAGACGGTAGGTTGTGGATAGTGTGGCTCCTGCTTCCTGTGTCTCCAACCCAGCCACCGGCGAGAATATAGTGGTATGACTCCCCTATCTATGGCTCCGTGGGTGTTCCTTTTTGGCCTCACCATGTCCTGCGTTCTTGTGTGGGGAGCGAGAGCTGAGACCCTGTATGACACCCGGCATGACACTACTCATCCTACTCATCCAGAACCACTGCCTCAAAGATTTAGCAAGAATTTTACTGTTAACCCCAGGACCAGAATAGTCAGCATTGGTCTTACAAGCCCCAGTGGAAACTGTCCCGTAGCACTAAGCATGTTTAGATAGATGTGGCTGACGCACTGTGTAAACTGTATAAGCAGGGATAAGGGAACTGGGTTTTCTTTTAGTGATTGTGAGTCAGGTCAGCTATGGAGAGGGAGGAGAAGCTAGGGATGGAGGACTTTTTTGGGAGCTCAGTGATATTGGGATTGGATGTGGCTCTCTAGTAGAGGGCTTTGGACAATGTGATCACTGGGTATTTGTGGAGTTAGACAAAATATCATCTGACAGCTGTGGATAGGGGAGAAAAAAGCAAAAGCACAATTTTCCTACCTTGCTTACACACATATGACAATTTCTCCATTACTACTACAAATCATCTAACTTCTCCTCTTTGGCCATGGCCATAGCTTACAGTATCTTACCTTATTTATCTTTGTAGCTCTTAAACTGCCCAACTCAGAGAATTTCACATACCATTCTTTTAAATACTTGCTGAATTGAATAGTAAATATACTTTCAGAGAAGGGGTTTTCCCTGTGATTTCATCTGCAATAAATGCACCAAAAACACGTACATATTTTTTTGTTTTGTTTTACTAGAATAAAGTTGTAGTTCCATGTTACTAAACCCACTACTGGATAATATGAGTTTTTGAAACTTTTTGTTCACTGTATGTGTAGCTAAATTGTCAATGGCAGTATTGAAAGATTGACCTAAAAGCTTTTGGTGTTATAAGGTAAAGGTACTTGATAATTGACATCTTGTTTAAAAACAGAAAATGATGGGTTTCAGGATGAATAGCAAGCCATCATCCCATAAACTCCTTGGAGACAGTTTTACTGCAGGCTGCAAGATGGGTTTCCTATGGAAAACCACCACTTTGTCCCAACCCTCTGGCTCCCACCATGAAGTCTTAACTGGCATTATTTCCAAAGGAGCTCTGCAGAGTTAGCGAATAATGATTAGCAAATACTGAAAGTGATTATTTTTAAGCATATATATATTTCTAGACAAGAAGGGGAGAAAAGAGGTGGAACATATAAGTGTTATGGATACAGTTGGCATTTATTTAGTTTTATTGAAGTGCTTTGCATACACTGGAATAAACCCTTTAACTTTGACCTATTCTCACTATGGAGAAAAGAAAAAAGGCTCTTTTGCTTATTTACATTTTCATATTTGAGAGCCTCCCCTTGCTATTATAAATTATCCTAGTTAGTACTCATACATATTGTTTCTGTTTGCCTGCATTCTTCTTATGTGAGTGAAACATATTTTGCATTTAAAATATCAAAACAAATTAATAAAAATGAATGATTTATACAAAAAGCTCAATATTGCCCTGTTATTCGTAAAAGCAAAACTGTTTGCATAGAAGAGGTCACAGCATAGGAACATCACTTGGCTTAGAAATCCAGGTCTTCATTTGGTACCAAAAAGCTGCCAGATTGAAGTACTTAAAAACATCCAGGCAAAATAAAAGGCTAATAAATCATTTTGAGAATCATGGCTAATGATAAATATTGAAATTTCACAGCTGTTTCAGGAACTGTCATGTATTTGAACAACACTGAATTAATTATGTCCAAAAGAAAAATGGGAAAATAGTTTTAGTCAGGTAACGCAATGCAGATAAATTTTTAAAAATTATAAAATAGTGCAATTAGCTCAATGTCAACTGAGCCATGTGGTTGAGAAAAAATTGACAGTTTCTCCCTTACAGGTATAATGCAAACTCACTGTCCAGGAAAACTCTGCAAGGCAAAGGTCCGACTGATTTACTGAATCTATTAGAATAAAAAGAAAATCGGGATTTGTAGAAAAGGGTAAATGCTCTAGAAGTTGTGTACAAAGGCCTTTAGACTGTGCTATATAATCTTGTTAGGGCAGAGATTATTTCGTACGAATTTTTGTGATTCTCCATACCACATAAAATGGTTCCACAAACATGGGAGGTGCTCTATGATAATTTAATAACAATGGAATTAATGCAAAATCAAACTGGTAAACCCAGATAGTTCTAAATTATTCAGCGACTTATCCACTATTTACACTTAAATATTGTGAAGAATTTTATTCTGTCACATACTCTTAAATTTCTTTCTCTCCTGAAATTGAATTGTATAAAAATGGATAAGTTCGTTTCAGTTCTTGATAAACAATAAGCAGATTTTATAGGAGACTGGCTTTTGAATTATTTATTCTATCAGCCTAATATATGGTTACCATTTATCATTTAGAGCATTATGGCAAACAAAAGATGCTGTGATCTTTAATATGCACATTTCAGAGCAGCTCCTTGTTTTTAAACTCAAAGGTAATTTATTTTTAACTTTAATTTTACATTTAACTGTTTGGCCTTATTTCTTACTCAAATAACTTATTACCCAATCATTTTTATAAACTTTTGATTTAGAACACTTTCAGATTTTCAGAATTATGAAAAGACAGTAAAGATATGATAAAGATATGAGAATTCCCATATGCCACACACCCATTTTCCCCTATTAACATCCTACATTACACTGGTCACAATTAATGAGTCCCAGCATCGTGTATATTTCTTCATCCCTTTACTTTTTTAGCCTATCAGTGTCTTTATCGTTAAAATTATTATTATTATTATTTTTTGTAGATCACACACATATTTGGGTATTATTCTGCAGTCTCTGTCTTTTAACTACTACGTTTAAATTATTCACATTTAAACTGATCATTGATATATTTGAATTAATATCAACCAGTTTTGAAACTGTTTTCTGTTCATGGCCAGAGGCTTCTATTTCTGCCGTCTCTGCTTCAAATTGAGCATTTTATAAGATTTCATTTTCTGTCTTCTCTTACCATGTCTATTATACTTTTTAAAAACAAAATTTACTGTTTGTTCAAGAGTTTACAACATACATATTTAACTCAGTCTGCCTTCAATAAAACTATTCTACTTGATGTGTAGTACTGGAACCTTAATTCAGCCTTCGAAGATTGTATGCTTGTAGGAATTTGTCCTTTTCTTCCAGATTGTTCAGTTTGTTGGCATACAGTTACTCCTAGTGTTTTCTTAATTTTAATTTTAATTTTTTTTATTTCTGTGGTGTCTATTGTCACGTCTCATTTCTGATTTTATTTATTTGGGTTCTCTCTTTTTCTCTTGATGAGTCTGCTTTAAGGTTTGTCAATTTTGTTTATCTTTTAATAAGATCAGCTCTTGGTTTCATAGACCTTTTGTATTTTTAGCCTCTTTTTCATGTATTTCCACTCTGATCTTCATTATTTCCTTCCTTGTGCTCACTTTGGGCTATCTTTCCTTTTCTTTTTTTTCCAGTTCCCTTAGGCGTAAAGTTAGACTGTTTATTTGAGATTTTCTTCTTTCTTTTGGTAGGCTTGCATTGCTATGAATTTCCCTCGTAGAGCTGTTTCTGCTTTGTCCCATAGACTTGGGGTCATTGTGTTTTCATTTTCATTTCTCTCAAAGTATGTTTTGATTTCTTCCTTGATCTCATTGTTGACCCATTCATTATTTAGTTGCATGTTATTCAGTCTCCATATGTTCATGTGTTTTCCAGTTTTTTGCATGTGATTGATTTCTAGTTTCACATCTGGGAAGGTGCTTCAGATGATTTCAATCTTCTTAAATTTATTGAGACTTGTTTTGTGGACTAACATACGGTCTATCTTAGAAAATGTTCTCTGTGTACTTGAAAAGAATGTATATTCTGCTGCATGCTCTAAAAATATCAATTAAATCCATCTGCTCTAGTGTGTCATTCAAGGTTGCTGTTTCCATGTTAATTTACCATCTGGAAGATATATCCATTGGTTTCAGTGGGGTGTTTAAGTCCCCTATTATAATTGCTTTGCTGTTGATCTTTCCCTTTATGTCAATCAATATTTGTTTTATATAGTTATGTGCACCTATGTTGGGTGCATAGATGTTTACTAAGGTTATGTCCTCTTTTTGGATTGATCCCTTTATTACATGTAATGTCTTTCTTTGCCTCTTATTATGATCTTCATTTTAAAATCTATTTTGTCCAATATAAGTATTTTTACTTTAGCTTTTTTCTCCTTTACATTTACATAAAATATCTTTTTCTATCTCTTTACTTCTAGTCTATTGTGTGTCTTTCAATCTGAAATGAGTCTCTTATAGGCAGCATACATAAGGGTTTTATTTTCTTATCCATTCAACCCTCCTATGTGTTTTGATTGGAGAATTTAATCCATTTACATATAAAGTGATTGTTGATAGATACACAGTTATTGCCATTTTGTTATTCATATTTTTGATTTTTGCTTGTTTGTTTTCCCCTATCTTCTGCTTAAAGAAGTCCTTTTTAACATTTTTTTTATAACACTGCCTTGGTGATAATGAATTATTTTAGCTTTATCTTGTTTGGGAAACTCTCCTTTAATTTCTTGTCTGGGAAACTCTCCTTCAATTTTTTAATGATAGCCTTTCTGGGTAGGGTCATCTTGGTTGTAAGGCCCTTGTTTTTCATAACCATGAATATTTCCTCCTACTTCCTTCTGGCCTGCAAATTTTCTGCTGATAAATCAACTGATAGTCTTATGAAAGCTCCCTCATAAGTAACTAACTGTCTTTCTCTTGCTGGTTTTAGGATTCTTTCCTTGTCTTGAAACTTTGCCATTTTAATTACAGTGTGTCTTGGCGTGGGCCTCTTTGGGTTCATCTTGTTTGTGACTCTCTGTACTTCTTGGGCTTGTATATCTATTTCCTCAGTCAGGTTAGGGAAATTTTCAGTCGTTATTTCTTCAAATAGGTTCTCGATCCCTTCATCCCTTTCTGTTAACAGGCAATTGTTAACAGAAATTTGGATGTGTACATTTTTACTGAGAATTCTGTTTGCCTGAGTCATGGTGGGCTAAGCATTGGTCACTGTTGATCCATTGATCATTCTCTTTTAATTCTTCAAAGAAGTATTTCTCAACAGATTTTATTCAGCCAAGAAAGGTGACTAATGGTAGTATCTATTTTCTTATCCATCCCTGTAAATGAAATGAGTCCCAAATTATCCATTTTTTTCTATTATCAAAATTCTTACCCACCTCTTAAATGTTTTCTTGCTGGCATGTGTTTTGTCTTGAGCCATTGAGCTGTTACATATACAAGTTATGTATTGAAGATTCTGCCTTGAAATTTACCTGCTAAATAAGGTAAATTCATAAGTGACTATTCATCCTTAAAATGAGAAATAAATCCATACACTTTTCCTAGTTTTACCCTATGCCATGGTGGCTCTTTCTTTTTATCAATGAAGGAAAAATAGCAGTTCCAGCCTGAGTTTGAAAACTCTGACCAGCAACTTTCCCTGGCTAAGAAAAGATATATCTTTGTGCAGTACACATTTTTTGAAAAAGTCATATGTAAGTCTTTTAAATTGATAATTTTTACCCCTCTGTGGAACATAGAAAAGCTGACTTTGAGGCAAAGTGTCTTACTGCTACATTCAGGAGGCTTAGTAGCCATGCAAGTCTCCATTTTGGAGTTTTGTTCCTTGTAGATTTTGCTTCAACTTTCCCCATATGTGTACATACCTTCCATTCAATAACAGGTTCATAAAACTCCTGCTGAAAATTTTATCAGTTATTTTATTATTAAATACATTATAAATTAACCTGATTTCCAATGTTACTGGAATAAATGTAGTAAATAAAAACAATAAAGCAAACAAATCACTAATGTCTACATTGTCATCCAGCTGCATGGTAAAGAATCAAATTCAACTTTATCTCTCTGGTACTTTTCAAATCCAGCCTTATCTATAGCACAATGCCTCATCAGATTTTCTTCTATGAGGTTTACTTCCCAAAGTAACCCCAAAATCGGGCTTAAGGGAAAATATCAGACAATTTTCTTTTCTTGATTGATTGTGCATTTTATGGTATGAATCCTCATCAAGATTTTTTGTTTGTTTGTTTCAAAAAATGTTTTACTAATGAACAAATAATTAATTTATGAACATTCTCAATTTTCACTTTTTCTCAGGGATTCCAACGATTTTTTGCATTTTGAGTCACCTCTTGGGTACTTCGTGGTTCTAAAGAAATGGCTGATGGGAGGGAGTACTAAGGAAGTTAGAGAATGCACCACTGGTGTATCTACCAGGGAACTGAAGTAGAACTAAGGTTGTGTGTGTTTGGGGGAAGCTCCAAGAGTTGAGGAGGGGGAGGAGTTTGAAAGAGCTGAACATGGGAAAGAGAAGACTGAAAGGACTAAACATTTTTTGGATGGAGGATATAAAGGGGAGAGTGATGATGAAAGGTTTTTAAAGATGCTTGCTTTGTTTAAAATAGACTTTCCTCTTACATGTTCCATTGAGAGACTGATTAATTATTAAATCTTTTAAATTAATTTTAGCTGTCAGAATCAGACAATGTGGGCTCTAAGATTGGATTGATTTATACCAGATTGATTTTTAAATGTCACCTCGGAAGGGATTGCTTCATGCAATTATTACTCAGGGCTTTTTCACGTAAGAATCACAACAAAGAAGAATGGAAAATGACAAAGAATAAGCTCTTCCCAAGGATACAATTTGGCAATGGCCTGATTCTTCACCAGCTGGTTTCCTTTCGACCATACCAAACCACCAAACTCCTTACCATTCCCTTTGGTGGTTCCACCAGGCTTTTTGTGAGAAGCCTTACCAGAGAACCTTAGGAAGAGTTCATCACAAGTAGGCCCTCCATAAATACTTCTTAAATGAATCATTTAATTTAAATTTATATTCATCTGCTTTCTGCTATCGTGCTCCCCATTTGTTTTTCTTTTGTTTTATACCAGTTTCTTGGTAAAATATTCCCTTGTGTCACCACCATGATAGAATAGGGAGATCAGAAGGTACATGGGATGCCCATACCTGCGGGCTGAATTAGCCATGGGCATCTTAAACAGAGCAATGTCTCCCCTCCTGCTCATAGTGACAAGTTGCTTCTCAGAAGCCCATAAATGAATTGTGATGAACAAGGCTTCAGGAGCTGCTTCCCAACCCCATTCCAGCTTCATGGTGCTCTGGGGGAAGGGCAGGATCTCAGCCTAGCATATGTGGAGACAGGCCACTCTCCTCCATTTCCTCAGGGGCAGCAGTGCTATTGGGACAGCTGGTTATCAGCTGCGTGGGATAGCTCCCGGGAAGTGGGCATGGGAGGATGCACTGCAAACCACACTGGCATGTGAAGCAGAGTCTGTCTCTGCCTACGTGCCTGAGTGGCTTGTCTGGATGCTGCATTTTAGTCAAGAGTAGGATAACACTTTGCTTTGTGGTTGAGTCTATATTTACCTTCCTCTTGTCAACCCAATCTTGAAATATCTCGAACCCACCACATTCTCCACTCGGGTGCTTTTATCTTTATTCTCTGATGCCATTTCCTTGACAGATGGGAAAGAGCACTTCAGGTAAATGTACTATTTTGAGAAGGAATTAAATCATCTCAGTATAATGGCCCTGCTGTGGATTCAAAGGGCTTACCAGTGAGTACACAGACTGTGGCTTTTCCCCAGGCGTGCCTCACCTCTGTTAATGAGCTTTAACATATGAGAGTAAATGGTCTTACTCTTGTCTCTGCTTTATACTGATAGAGTGGGCTATAACTTCATTGCCATATCATCCCTTCTTTCAACAATGATTTTCTGAGTGCCCATAGCCAGCATCTACAGTGGTAAATACTAGGGCTGCAAAGATGAGACGATTACTGCTGCCCTCATAATCTACCAAAACCAGACATTGAAATAACCAGAAAGCACAATGAAAAAACTCTAGGGAAAGGCATATGTAAGATGCCAGGTTTAATCCTGGCGACAAGAAGATATTGCTGAGAAATTGACATTTGAGAAAAGACTTAAAAATGAATAGATGGAGAAGACAGGAAAGGACTTTCTAAACTAATAAAACTGTATAACTTAAAGCAAAGAGGCATCAAAGAGCATGGCATCTATATTCTATACACATGCCTGTCAAATCAATTAGATTAACTACTTTTCAAATTCTTAACATTCTTATCATTATCATTATTATTTTATCATTTGAAATATCAACCGCTAATAGAGGAGTGTCTCCTACTCAAAGTATCTCTTTTCCCCCATTTGTCTCTTAATTTTTTTACAATTTTAGGTATTTTTAGGCTATGTTAATTAGTATCTAAACTTTCATAACTAGTGTATCTTCTTGATGGATTGCATTTTTTATGAATACGCATGAATTTATTCGTCTTTGTCTGGTCTAGTGTTTTTGGCTTAACTTTCCACTTTGTCTAATTTGTTAAATTACTTACACTAAATAAAGTAGTTGAGTCTATAATAAGGGAAACCCAGTCTTCTGCCTGGGTCTTGAGAAGGAATAAGGCAATAAAAGATAAGTCCAATCTCTGATATTTCAGCCTTTCAACCCACAGAGGGGAGTGATCAATGAAGACATGGTGTTGGTGTATAGAAACTAGGGAAATAGTATAAGAGGGAAAATCTATAAAAGTTATGAGTCCTGGACACATAACCAGAGACAATACTGTTAAGTGTGACAATCATTTCTTTTTTGATACTTCTTTGAAACCCAAACTTACTTAATTACTTCTTCAAAAGTATGGGATGTAATGCCCTATAGAGTCGACCTATTGTCCAAGATAAATGTTAACATTTCCTCAGTAAGTTACATGTCCTCCCAAGAAAAAGAATGTTCCTTCAGTGAAGTTATTCTACCTTGGGACCAGAGGTGGGAAAATGGAAGGGAATGCAGTTCCTTATACTTTCTTTTTGTTCATAAATAAATAAGCCTCTTTAACATTTTGGTTGCATTGGGTGGGCTGAGAATAATTGTTATTTAATTCAATTAGACTAGAAGCCCGTACTCATTACTCCTGCCCAAGAGGACTGGCTAGGAGGGCAATAAGATACCAACAGAGTGAATTTGTGAGAAGTGGACAGTCCAGACACAAGAGCTGCAGTCCAAAGGGCCAGTATGGGGGACTGAGGACTCCACCAATTGCATGCAAAGCATTAGACATCTGCCATGCCCAGAGAGAACAAAACATTCTTAAGACAGTAGTAGACGTAAATATTCTGCCATAACTGTACTCCCTGCTTAGGTAACCAGAAACTGGAGGGCAGAAGTGGGTTGGAGGAGAAGATAAAGAAGCTAGAAAAGAAGAACTGTTCCCAAAGAGCTATGCTTGAAGAACTACACCGTGAGCTGAGGAGCCTTACCCTCCCTTGGATTTGATATCAATGACCGGATTCGGGGCTGATGAGACTTTGGAAGTAATTGTATTTTGCATGTGAAAAAGATGTGAATTGTGTCCAGGTAGAAGGCTGTGACAAATTGTATTTTTCAAAGATGGATGTAATAAGATTTGCCTTCCTATTAACCACCTTTTGCTGGCCACATCCAATCAGCATGCTATTCTGTAATACAACCTTGTCACTTCCCATTAGTCTCCCTCTGCTTGAATCTGATTTCACTTTAGCGACTTATCTGACATATAGAAGTTGGTGGAAGTGGTATGCATTTTCAAGTCTAGGTCATAAGAAGTCTTGCAGCTTCCGCCCTGGGTCTCTTAGAATACATGGACTTGTGAAACGCTTTTTGTCAATCCACCAACATGCTGAAGGAAGCCCAGCTGAGCCTTCAGATGCCAACGCCTGGCTGCAACTGCATGAGCAACCCCAAATAAGAACCACCTAGCTCAACATGAGAGATAATAGTAAACATGGCTAGTATCCTGAGCCAAAATACTGAGTTGGTAGCTCCACAGCTGATGAAAAAACCTGCCTTTTCTTTTCCCTTTCTGAATATGACAAGTGCAAAGAATAAAAGATTTATTTTTCTTCCATCCCTTTCCTCACACCTTCCTTTCTTAGAAACTTGATTTCTGCCACTCAAAGATTGTTTTTGCTATCTGCAGTTTCTATTTATCTTGATATTCTTGCTTAATTTTTCTCTATCTAAGAAATCATTGAAGAAAGATAGCTGTTTTAATAAATTATTTCCTGATATAGCTTTACAAAGTTCAAGAACTGAGCCCCACGTGAACTCATTATTGCTCAGGGGTACAAGTATGAAGGGAGAGCAGTTAGCGGAATCCAAGTGAATTTGTCCTTACATGTTATGTAGAACTTACACAACCAGTACAATGAAGGAAAAAAATTCAAATTCTTTTATACATATAAGCAACTGTTGGATATCAGCATGGCTTTTACTTTAAAAAAAATAATGAGAAAAGTGGGATGGAGATTAAAGTTTTTCATTTGGCAAATATTTATAAAGGATATTTTCCATTCTGCACTAGATTTCTGTTAACCCACAATCAATTATGGGTGTTTGGTAAGGATTCAGTTCATTCACATAATTTTCTAGAACATGTTATGATGAATAGCACACATGCCTAGTTTGATGAGAAAGGATGCTCTCCTGGCAAAACTGAAATGTATTGATAAATTGATAAATTGAACATTTCTTCACTTCTTAAAAAAAAAATCTTCACAAAGTGTTCAGTTTAACTTAGTGAGTTAAATGATGGGGAAGTTGGGTATAGTTTCCTTTAATGTAGGATGAGATTTAGATAATAGAAAAAAACCCAAAAAAACTGATTTACAGAATGTCACCAGAGAGTAAAATGTAAGGTCAGAGTAAGTATTCTTAAGAGGAAATATAGAAAAACTTGTTACTGAAGTAAGTGTTCTAATTTTGTGAGTAGAATTTACTTAGGCTGAAGTACTGCTTTTTAATCAAGTTTATGCTATCCACTATTTTTTGATAAATAGCCACAAACATAAAATTTAATCAACCATAAATAATATGCCTATGCATATACCATTAATTAACTAATTGTGTATTTAATTTAACATAGAGTACTGTAGTAGTTTCCTCACTATTCTTATCTTACTTGAAAATCCCTTCTTTATTTTTATAACAACAAGAAGAAGCTGGATAGTTTTGAAAAGCTTCTTTAAAAAATGTTGATTGGTATTTTGGGACAGCCGTAGAAAGCAGATGAATTTTGCAACTAAAGGTATCTGGTTGGTTAGATTTCATGTGG
The DNA here is from genome assembly GCF_036562045.2 of Rhinolophus sinicus. Classification (NCBI taxonomy): domain Eukaryota; kingdom Metazoa; phylum Chordata; class Mammalia; order Chiroptera; family Rhinolophidae; genus Rhinolophus; species Rhinolophus sinicus. The sequence goes on from NC_133751.1 coordinate 72,355,456, forward strand.
GCTTGGGTAAATCACAGAGCCTTTTGAGACTAAACTTCCTCATTTAAAAAATGGGGACGAGGCCTTGTCTACTGTGGAAAATTAATTGAAGTATACAGCATGCTCCAAATTGTAAATCCCCAATCGCTCTTACCCAGGTGGGTTAGAAGTCTCTCTATGCCCTTTTTTAGTCACTTGTAACCAACTAATTGTCTCATATTCTAATTATCTGGTGAGTTGTCAGCTCACATGTTCCTTAAAGGCAGGGATTGTGTCTTGTTTGCCATTGTATGCCCAGTGCCTCTCTATATTACCTGGGCCAAATTAGGCTCTCAACAAATGTTTGATGAATGAATGAATGAATGAATGAATGAATGAATGAATAAGATATTCAAGTCTGGCTCACTTCTTTGCATTTGTGTTTTATATATTAGGTAGTACAGATATTATAGAAAATGTCCATCACCACAAAAAGTTCTATTGGACAGTGTTGCACTAGATGTAATAGGAAACAATAACCAGATATAGTTTGGGATGAAGAAAGAATTTTTGCAGAACAGTGCAAGAATTACATGTTCTATTTCTTTAAATATGTGACAATTATCTTCTGAGAATGCTGCATACCCATCTTAACGTGACTTTAATATATTTAAATACTATTGTAAAAGACTTTAATAGTATTTAAATATTATTGTACAATATGTAAATCCCACCTGTTTGCCATAAGTAACAATAAACCATCATTACAGTGAGTGTTAGAGAGGTTTTTTTAGATTTATAAAGGATATTGTGACCAGACCAAGATCTTCTAGAACAAATTGAAGTGCAGTACAAACACAATGCAAATGTGAGTGCTAAGGGAGCTCCAGCTAATCTTCTAAAAACTCTACTTGTGAATAATTTTAAATCAAGGTGAAAGTTGGACTAAAGCTTTGACCTCCTTCCTTTTTTAAGATTCTGTGATTTTATGAATTAAATATTTTAATAACAATCCTCAGGAAGACTGTGTGATATTCAGCTAAGTGAGAGATGCGAAAATGATGATATTCCAGTCAGGAAGAGATACCAAAATAACTTTCTAGGAGAGGAGACAGACATTGAACTTGATATTCAGATGTCTGGCTAATGTTGATTCCATTTAAGCAACCAGAAGAGCCTCTCCTATAGATGAAAGGATGTGGGGTCATTTAACACTAATGTGGAATCTTTTTCAGTCTCTGAAGATAATGCTTGCAGCAGAGAACTTCCCCACCCCTTTTTGTCAGTACCTGTATCTCAGCACAAGTCCTACACTGATTGAAATTTAGAGGACAATATTTACTCAGCATAAACAGTTCATTATTTTATCTTCTAGGATGTGAACTATCCGTGAAAAAAAATGTTTATATCACCAAATAAAACATTCTTCTAATTTATTTTCCCATCCCAAGCAGTGTAATTCCCCTTTTGACATCCAACTTGTCTGCTATTTTTGTTGTTCTATTTCTGTATTCAAAACAAACCTTTACATATTTTTATTAAAGTAGCTCATTAAACTTTTATCACAATGCATTATGAAAAAAGATGCTTCTTTTAAAAGTTCCACACTGAGTTGCTTGCCTGGATGCCCCATCTGATCAATAGCAACAATTGATTTTTAATAAAAGCTATTTCTTCCTACTTTCCCCCAATAATGGTGTCATGGGCTGAATTGCATCCTGCTCAAATTCATATGTTGAAGCCATAATCTCAGGACCTCAGAATGTGGCTGTATTTGAAGACAGGCCCTTTAAAGAGGTAATTAAGGTAAAATTGTTCATAGAAGTGGGCCCTAATCCAATGACTCATGTTCTTATAAGAACAAGCAATTAGGGCACAGACACATACAGAGACAGCACCATGTAAAGACAGAGGGAAGAGTCAGCCATCTAGGTTGGTGCAAAAGTAATTGCGGTTTAAAAGGTTAAAAATAATTGCAAAAGCGCAATTACTTTTGCACCACCAACCTAGTACAAGCCAAGGAGAAAAGCCTCAGGAGAAACAGCCCATCTGACTCCTTCATCATAGATTTCCAGCCTCCAAAACTGTGAGAAAATAATTTCTATTGTGTAAGCAACCCAGTCTGTGGTACTTTGTTATGGCAGTCCGAGAAACTAATAAAGGTGTCAATAAACAGAAACATATTATTTCTAACTGTAGAAATTAAACACGTGTGACCAAATTTAAAACTCAAATTCAAAGCCAGGAAGTAGACTGAGGATAGTAAATGACATTATCAGTATTTTCCTTTTCCCTGTATGTGTTTGCTGTCCTTTCCTTATGACAATGAGAAATCTCTAAATATAAGAAAAACTTGTCAGAGAAAAGCCAAATGAATAAGACCAAATGAGGAAAGTATAATTTTAATTAGGGGATCTTATACATAAGACAAAAAGCTAATTTTTACAGTGACTAGAATAGCAGTAGAACAACTGAAGTCAGAATCAGCTCAACGGTTATCATTTCCAACAATGAATAATGAAGTTTGTTTTTGTAAACCCAAAGTAAACAATATGCCAGCATAGAGGAAAGAGCTGAAAGCTAAATATGTGACTAAATTATCCTGCTATTCACACCACAAAAATGTAAAGACCAGGAACATTTCATTTTAGCAATAATTTCTGGAAAAAAGTGTGTGTTGGGTTATGAGGTTATTATCTGGGTATGAATTTGGGTGTGATTTATTAATTATCTGAGCCTTGGATATGTAATAAAATGAGATATTTTGAGGCTTCATTTTTCAAATCAAACTCACTACCTTGAATGCAAAGAGTTTGTTTCTTTATCTTCAAAATAAGCCCTTTCAGCCCCAACAACCTGTTAACCAAATGCTTGGCTTATTGAAATGTGATTTGGAAGAGGATAATAATGAAATAATATAATTCACTAATAGACGTATGTCATGCAGGATGTCACATGGGGTCTCAGATCCCGCTCCCCACATAAGAACGCAGGATATGGTGAGGCCAAAAAGGAACACCCACGGAGCCGTAGATAGGGAAGTCATCACACTATATTCGCGCTGGCAGCTGGGTTGGAGACACAGGAAGTAGGAGCCACACTATCCGCAACCTGCTGTCCACTTCTTTCTGCCAACCAACCTCACTTACTAGTTGCAATCCACCGTGCTAACTGCAATCGGCTCTTGCCAGCTGAGCCACCATCTTCTTGCTAGCCCCCATTTTCTGCTAGCGTAGCCACGGCAGTTATATTAGTGGCCAATGGCTCACTGGTTACAGCTGACGGCCAACTAGCCACAGCTGATGGCCATCCAATCACAGCTGATGGCCATTTACCACCTGAGCCAGCACCATTCCACGTGACACCGAGAGCCTGGAAACTGCACTCCTGGCTCTGTCCCCACAACGTAATATTAACTAATAAACTTCCATGACAATTTTGCACACATACCTCATTAAATCTTATCACAGCCCCTGAACCATTATTTCCCCATGTTAGCGATAAGGAAACTAAGATCTTGAGACGATAAGTAACTTCGTGTCTCACAGTCAGTAGAGAAGGAAGTGGTGTCATCTTCTGAGACAGAATCAAAACTTTTGATTTAAAGATATTGTGCGGAATTTAGGGCAGTTTTGAGACGCATGTCGTAAGGAATGACAAAAAGAAGGTCAACAGAAGTTATTCAGATTCAATGTTTTGTAGAACAGGGCAGTATTTAAAAAAAAAAAAAATGTTACCTAAAAATTTCAGGAGAGAGATAGAATGAGAGAGAGAGAGAGAGAGAGAGAGAGAGAGAGAGAGAGAGAGAGAGAGAGATTGAGAAATGCAAGCCTGGAAACTGGCAAGGCAAAAAGGGTGGGAGGAGAATGGTGAGAAAGCATGTCAGAGAATGGTAAATCGGAGGGAAAATTTTTCACACAAAAAATAAGTTTTTGTGAATTTGATATTCTGGAAGTGAGAGGGATTTATAGGAGGACAGGAGAATAAGTAGAGATATTAGATGAATAGAAAGCTGGAGACATTCATAATGAGATATATCTACTCTGCTTCAGTGTCACCCAACTCTGAGTCTCTGAGTTAAGTGCAATTAGGAAACCTCAGCATTACCGAAGAGACCCACCATTCCCCGCGAATCTCAAGGTCCATCCTGAATAAATAAAACGTACATATTAAGTATGTGGCAGCCATGAGAATGCCCTCACAGCCCTCCTCCTCCAAGCACTCTTTTGCTAGACTTGGAAATTCATCCACTGTTAGCGGGAATGTAAATTGGTACATCTGCTATGGAAAACCGTGTGGAGGTTCCTCAAAAAATTAAGACTAGAATTACTATATGACCCAGCAATCTTTCTACCCAAAAAATCTGAAAACATTTTTCTGTAAAGATATATGTACTTCGATGTTCATTGCTGCATTATTTACTGTGGCCAAGACATGAAAACAATCGAAATGTCCTTCATTGGTTGATTGGAAAAAGAAGCTGTGGTATATATATGCACAGTGGAATACTATCCTGGCATAAGAAAAGATGAAATACTGCCGTTTGTGACAGTATGGATGGATTTTGAGATTATTGTGCTAAGCAAAATAAGTCAGACAGAAAAAGTTGAGAACCATATATGACTTCACTCACATGTGGGATATAAAACTGAAAGCAACAAAGGAACAAGAGAAACAAACAAACAAAAAAAAGTCATAGACAAAGAAAACAGTTTAGTGGTTACCAGAGTGTAAGGGGGTAGTGGGGTGGTAAAAGAGGGTAAAGGGGGTCAAATATATGATCATGGAAGGAGAACTGACTCTGGGTGTTGAACACACAAATATAGATGATGTATTACAGAAATGTACACTTGAAACCTATGTAGTTTTTGTTGATCATTGTCACCTCAATAAATTTTAATTGAAAAAAAAAAAAGAAATTCATTGGTGTGTGGGGCTAAGGCTGAGCTTCCCGCGGGCCCCTCCCACAAGGCTGTGTGCAGTGGGGCTACTAAGGCAGAGCCATTCTTGGGAGACTCAGCCTCCTCCATGGGCGAACTTCAGTTCAAGGACTTCTCAATACCTCCACTGCATTGGAGGACTCTGCCACTCAGACTTCTCTCCCTCTCTACTTCACTCCTGGTCAGACTTGCGTTTGAGTCACAGCTCCCCCAGGCTTCCCAACCCCTCCTTATTTCCTTTCTTTAGGTCTTTCCCTGAATAAAAATCCTGGCCTGTTTAATCCCATCTTGGCAGCTGCAGCTCAGAGAACTTCAAACTACTATTTTTTTCAAAATACTGTGCAAGCCAAACTCTTTAGCCAAAAATTTGCATCCTTTGTATTATTAGACCTTCCTTTGCTCCCATCTTACTTTTGCCACTTACTCTGTCCCAGGATCTGCTCAACACCTGACTTCCTAGGTTCTGACTCCTGCTGTAAATGCCGCGCTTGCCCTTGACCTTCATGAAAAATCTCTCCAAAATCAAGGGTTATATTAGGTTAGGCTAACGAGGTTTCCAGCTCTTGCCCAGACCTCCAACTCTAACACTAGACATCCAGGCCAGACCCCACAAAGAGCAAGGGGACAGGACTCCATGCCAACAAAGAGTGATAGACCCCAAAATATCCTGGGCCCTTGCCACATTTGTGCAAGCATAACCCATCATCTTGCTGGCAGAAGAATAAGATGAATGAGAACTCAGAGGACCAACAAAAATAGGAGGCTGTCAGGACTAAAGAAAGCTCAGACATCATGGAGACTTGTGCCAAACTTGATGTCAATAGGGAATGCTGAGGTCCCACCCCAGATGTCTTGGTTGGCATCAGAAAGCTTCAGAAAGAGCCAGTGACTTAAATTCTTACCTTAACTCGGGGTCGGAAATTCTAAATTCTAGGGAGGAAGTGTAGCAGGGAGAAGGCGTTCTCAGAGCAGGACTAACTCCTAGATTCTGATCTATGGGTACAACTGCCAAGTTTGGGCATGTTGACAATAAATCATTATTCATATATTTGCTAACACAGCTTTGAAGCCTCACACTCAGCTTAGGTTTCTTGGCCAGGGCTCAGCATGGAAGAGACAAAATAATAATAATGGAGACTGATTGCAGAGGAATATGTCAGCGAGTGTGACATCCGTGAGGATTGTGCTTGGGGGAGATGAACTGTGAAAAATAGCATATTAAAACTAACAGTTGTCAGAATTCTTCTCCCCAAACCCCACATGCTCCTGTTTAGTTTTATAATAAATATCAATTACCCAGTAGGAGAGGAGAGAGTCAACATCCATCACCAGACATCTGGCTTTGGAAAGAGCTTTGCTGAGTTGAATACAATGTGTGAAACTGAATCTGTGCAGCCTCCATTCTCTGGTGGTCTCAGGCAGGTGGTTTCATCCAGAGAAAGGAATAAGTTTGCTATTTTATTTTATGGTTACATTTACAGTACTGCATACAATTTTTGGCTGCAGAACTTTTTGGACTTCCCTCTTTTACAACCGATGATCCCACTGAAATGTGAAATGTACGTAAAATTAGTAAAGGCCAAGTCTCATGCCACCTCTCAGATTTCATGTGGGCTTGGAGAAGTGGGACAACATTGTTCAAAGTACGATGCAAAGGAGCAAAGGGACCTGGGTTTACTGCCGGCTCTTTGCCTACAAGTTCACTCGTTTGTGACCTGAGGTAAGCCATGACAATGGTCTCAGTCTTGGACTGAGATGTACTTTGAATGATATGGTAGAATTAGATCATAGCCAAGGGCTCTAAGATTCTAGTACTGAAACTGAGCTGATCTCTGAGACAGATTCATGGGCCTCACCTTCAAGTTTTTTTATTCCTATAACGATATATAGGTCACTAAATAATGGAGTGTTGGGAAGATACTGCCCTCAGAGAAAAAAGTTAACAGAGATCTTTGTGCCATTTCTGCCTAACATTCCTGAGGAATTTCTCATTTCTCTGGACAAGAAATGAAAGTTTTGAGAATATCTTCAAAAACGGTGTGGAGCCCTACCTCTCTTCTACTCCTGGAGGTCCCACTGGGGAACTCTGAAAGAGTCGTGGGAGTGCAGCCAAACTCTCCTTTCCACAGCACCATGAGGAAGGAAAATCCAAGATCTCTGCTGACAGCTGGCGAGGGGTGCATTTTGAGCCATCTGCAGCTACTTTGCTTAAATCATGCTCTTTCAATGAGGAAAAGACATGCACATACAAAAACATACTCACTACCTATTTATTGACCCATTGCGAACCACCCCAGTCTCTTCTCAGCAGTCATTCTTCCAAAATATGAAGCTTCCATTTAAATTTCTGAGGTGATATTTTCAAGCTCTTTGGAAACTAGATTAGCAGCCTTAGTTAACGTATGACTTCCATTTTTTAAAATGATGTTTATGTTGCTGTTTCAATTATCTATTTCTGAGTAACAATTCACCCCCAAACTTAGTGCTTAAAACAACAACAGTTTATTATTTCTCATGATTCTGTGGGTGGATGGAAAGGTTTCTCTGCTGAGCTCACCCAGGCTCACCCATATTGCTATATTCATCTGGAGAGTTGATTGGCCCGGAAGGTCCCTGATACCTTCATTGATGTCTGGCATTGGTCCCAGCTGTTGGCTGGGGGACCTTGGTTCTTCTCTGTGAGGCCTCTTATCCTCCAGTAGTCCAGACTGCCTTTCTTAAACGGTGGTCAGGGCAGCACTTTGAGGGAAAAGTGGAAGCCGCAAGACTTGTTATGGATGGCCTAACCTCAAAAGTTATACATCATTTCTGCTACAGTCACTGGTCAAAGAAAGTCAGAGGCCAGATCAGACTTAGCGGGCAGGGAAACAGATTTCATCACTTGATGGGAGTCGCAGCAGAGTCGCAGAGGCATGTGTGCAGGAAGAGGAGGGCTGGTTGGAGGGCTTTTCACCTCTGTCTACCATAAATACCCTTTTAAAACAATAAGAAAGTAAAACACTTTAACCACAGAAAAAGTACAGTGTATCAATAATTATAAATAAGGAAATAAAAATCACCCTTCATCCCATGCCCCAGAATGACTGATAATATGATCACTATTTGTACTCCCAGCATTTTTCTATACATCTTTAGATCAGGTCAAAAAATGCATACTGTTTTGTGCCCTGATTTTTATAACCTGACAGTATGTCCTAAACATTTTCTCATGATATATCTTATATCTCATGTATTTAATGTGCCATAATTTATTTAAATATTTTGAATATTTTTACTATAATAAATAATATAACTAGCTTCTTCATATAAATCTTTGTGCATATCTCTGATTATTTCTGTAAAATTGATTCCATAAAGTTGAATTGCCAGGTCCAAAGAAAGATACATTTTAAAACTTTGAGATATTTTGCCAAATGACCTCCTATAAAAAAATTTAAAATAATTTTATGTTTCCTGCTGGAGAATATAACAACCCTGGTAAATCTGAGAGGTGAAAACTGACATTCATAGCTATTTCTTCAACCCTGGTAAATCTGAGAGGTGAAAACTGACATACATAGCTATTTCAATTTGCATATCATTGTCAATTAATAATATTGAACATTTTCTCCATTTTCATCAGTTATTTGTATTCTCTCACCAATCTACTGCTCATCCCTCCATCTGGAAATATAAAGGAGAGAAAACGGAAAGGAAGGAGCCTTAATGAAAGCCCTTTTCTTAATTGTCACTACATTAGTCTCTTTTCCTATAGACAAGTAGTTAACAAATGTAAGTGTTTAAAAGTGGTAATAAGAATTATGACTATGTCTCACTAGTCAACAAGACCAGGTCTGGTAGGGTAGAGGAAAAGAAGAAAGGAAGGGAGGCAGAGAAGAGAGAGAAAAAGGAAGGAAGGAAGGAAAGAAAGAAAGAAGGAAGGAGAGGGAGGAAAAAAGAAAGAAAGGAAAAAAGTTATGTGGTTAAAAGGAAAGGCAGAGAGAGGTTGGGAAAGAAAGCTAGAATTAATTTTATTAGCAGAGATGGATAAAGGAGGTTTAGGAAACTAATGCTGGCTGGATGTCTTTGTAGAGCTAGATGAGGGAACATGGAGTATGAGAACCAGGGAGACTGGAATGCATTACTGCCTCTGGAGTACACCAGAGTTGATTCTGTTCAACCTAAACTCAGTGATTGTCTTTTTAAAAGTGACAAAATGTCCAGAATCTGCATGGTATATTTCTACAGCATGAGAAACTCTAGCTTGGCCCTCAAATTGAGGCAAGATAGAAACAGATAGAAAGGTAAAATAAATTATTTGGCCAGCATTCATCCATTCATTTATTCAACCAACCAACCAAACAACAACTATCAATACCTGCCATATGCCAAACACTGTGTGGGTGCTGTAGGTATAGAGAAGAATTAAGAAACGATTCTCACTCCCAAGCAACTTAAATTCTAGTGACACATCAGACATGGGGGAAAAGAAACAAATAGGCAGGGAAGAGACATCTGCTTGTGTCTAATTATTCAGGTAATGGGTCTATGATGTGTCCATAGTGAGACCCTTGCACTTTAAGTTGTTTGAGGTATTAAGCTTGTCTTACTACTAAGAATAAACAAGTCAGAAACATGACTTTTTTCCATGCATAACTTAAGCTGGCACCCCAATCCAGAATCTTCCAAGTTATGTTTGTTTTCAAATCATGAGCAATACCAAAGAGGATTCCAGGCTCAGCCACAGACTTTTCCAGAACCCACCTTCAACCGTGAGTCTCTAATTCCTGGTGTGAAGTAGGTCACCCAGTCCAGACTTCCTCCTCCTTCATATTGGGTTCTCGTTTGGGATCTTGGTCCTTTTGTGTTAGAACTCAATGAGGACCATCTGAATCCTCTAATTTTGAGTCTAAAGGGTCATCTCAGTCCTAAAATCTGATTCTAAACATAAGATTCCAAAGTGTTTGAACTTCAAAGTGAATGTGTTGGATTCTCTACCCCTTTCCTCCCAAAAACCTCTTTGACCACTTTATAAATTTGCCTCCCTGCTCCCAGTGACCAGTTCTGCATTTCGGGAATCTCAAGGGTGAATTGAAAAGTAGCCAGATGTTCCCCAATTATGTTCTATTTCTGGGTCCATGAAGATGATTTACCAGTTACATTTAATTCGGTGATTATGATGTGAATTAGATAAAACGTGGTATCAGGAAATGTTATCAGCACAGATGCTTATTATAGGTGGCCAAATACATAGAAAGCAAAAAAACAAAAATCTGATTAGATTCTGGAAAGCCATATTTATTAATCATGTATATCAGCTGCTTACGGTATATGACCAATTACCATGTAGCACAATAATAATTATGCCATTAAAATGTATCTACATAAATTTCATTGTAGATTTTATCTGCCTATATATGCATATAGAGATAGAGAGAAAGAGATATACAGATATGCTCAGGACTCCGAGTTTGTCTCTGATTAGCTCATCTCCCTTTTTACAACTTTGAAGCACTAAAGGGTACATGGATCCCAAGCTGCCTGAGTTTTTGTGTATCTCCCCTCGCCTTACCCACCATTTAACCACAAACAATTGGAGGCTCTTTCAAAAACAGCATTGATTGGAGAGTCAAATGGCTGGGCATCCACTCCTAAGAATACGGCAGGTGTAATATTTCCAAAAGACCTTTTAGTTGCCCACTACCTTTTACCACCTCCTATTGGGCATGGGGCAATTTCCATAGGTCTGTCTTCTTTACAGGGGTTTCTATCACTCTCCCCCTAGATTTACCCTGTTCCTGAATCAGAACCCTGCAATCCCCCATTGCTTCTCTTTAATCAGTACACAGACAAAGAGACAGAATAACAGGTGGAGAAGAGAGCACTGAGCTAGGAGCGCTATCATGGCAGGTGATCCCAGGGTGAATCTTATAATACAGACTTGACCTATGTCACCTTTAAACCATTCCACTGAAACACTGTATACTTCCAGGAAAATCCACGTGCCTGTGCCTCTTCTAGCATCTACCATGCTCATCCTTGTTCTTTTCACTTCCTCTTCTCTATTTCCTTTTTCTCACACTTTGCTTTCATTACCTCCTCCCCAGTGTCCCACCCTGTAATTATTCTTCACCCAGTATCTCTGTCTCTTGCCTCTGCTTTGGTCCACATTCAAGAGTTGAATCTATTAGCCAAGCATTACCATAAGTAACTTTACAATAAGTAATGCCAAGAACATACTGTTGTCTTTATTAGACATTTCCAGCATCCAAAGGGACACCAGCTTTGGACAAATCAGTTCACTTAGCCATTTGGGGATACTCCTTCGGCCCCTGGAATGCAAATTTTCTTCTTATAGCTGACTTGTACCTGATTGAAACCTTGATGAGTAAGGAGCCTTTATGGTTTCACAGCTAAATGAAAGCATTAACTCATCAAGTTTTACAGAACCAATTTTTTCCCTGCTCAGTGATGTAGAACTCTGCAGTCTTAACCAGGTACCTATGTAACCCTTGAGTAGATTCCAAGATTATTTTTGAGGGATATTTTGCCCTATCTCTAAGCAAACCCGTTACTAATCTCTATTCAGACTAGGTGAGCCTCTCAATTTTTATCTGCATTTCACTTTTTACATCTAATATCAACTTGACTGCTTTCTCATGTACTATCTAAAGTATATGAATCCACAAGATGAAATTACTGCACTTTAATGAGAGAGCTTGCTAAGTCTAGCCAAAAACAGCTAAAATCTTCTGTTTGAGAGACCTACAAGCTTTCTGTGGCACTTGCTTTTCTTGGTCTCCTATTATTTTTTCAGATGCACCATGAGCTGTGAAAAATGTAGCATACATTCAAAAGTAATGTATAAACTATAAACATGTGCTAATTAATATATTATGTTTACTGTAAAGCATATACAAAACAGAAAATATTCAAAAATGAGAAAAAATAAATAAAAACAGAAGCTCTACTATTTCCTTCTTATTTCCCAATGGATTATTTTGTGTACCAGTAGTAGGGTTCCACATCGAAGATCCCTGCTTCCACGTACGAGGGAGGTCAGAGGGAAAGTCAGTGCTGTGCCTTCCTTTAACCATGAACAGATGACCATGTCAGCCCCAGATCCATGTTTCCTACCTTTACTTTTTCAATTGCTCAGTTAATTTTACCCAGATTTATGGTCTCCCTGTTTGCAGCCTCTGCCTTCTGTAACTTTTCATTTTTTTCATTATTTATTTAAAATAAAATAAAATACAAAGTAATCAGTGGAAACTTGGATGGGGAGAGGAGATAAGAAAGATTAAAAATGTACCTCGACATTTGGGTCATTAGGAAAGGAGTGCACTCTTAGGAAGAAGGTAGCTCTAGAGAGAAAAAAGGAATGTTAAAAGACTCCACTACGTTTACAAATTTTGGAGGAACAAAAACCTTTCTACCATCTTCTCTGTGTAGGACTTCCTGAACATTTCCAGGAATCCTGCGACGGATGCTCTGCCATGAGGTAGCTGATCCCAGGCAATGTCTTTATACCATAAGTGGAGACTACCAAGGGGAGGGGTGCAGGCACAAGGCATGGTGCATTTTATATAGAAAATTTAAAAGCAATAATATACCCTAGTAGAAGTCAATTTGATTTTTTTAAATTAAAGTTTATTGGGGTGACAATGGTTAGTAAAGTTGCATAGTTTTCAGGTGTACAATTCTGTAATACATCATCTATATATCACATTGTGTGTTCAACACCCAGTCAGTTCTCCATTTACCCTCATTTACCACCCTCTCCCCCCTTACCCTCTGGTAACCACTAATCTATTGTCTATGTCTATGAGTTTTTGTTTCTTCATTTGTTTGTCTTGTTCCTTTGTTGTTTTCAGTTTTATAGACACGTACCACATATCAGTGAAGTCATACGATTCTCGATTTTTTCTGTCTGACTTATTTCGCTCAGCATAATAATCTCAAGATCCATCCATGTTGTTGCAAATGGTACTATTTCATCTTTCTTATGACAGAATAGTATTCCATTGTGTATATATACACCACATCTTCTTTATTCATTCGTCTATGGAAGGACACTTTGGTTGTTTCCATGTCTTAGCCACCATAAATAAAGCTGCAATGAACATAGGAGCATATATATCCTTAGGGATAAATGTTTTCATGTTTTTTTTGGTATATACCCAGGAGAGGGATTGCTGGGTCATATAGTAATTCTATTCTTAATTTTTTCAGGAACCTCCACACTGCATTCCACTGAAATCCACACTGATTTTTATTATCACCACACACTATCAATTCTAAATAATGTCAATGGTAAAATACTCTTCTCCAAAAACATTGATAGTCTAAACCATTGCTGTGATTATTGTTGAGTTTCAACAATAATATGTGAACTTCTACTTAGCAATTTTTATTACTTATCTTTTAATAAGTATTATATTCTACATGGAAGTTAATTCAGAGAACTTTTAGTTATATAGTGAGGGCCCACATACTCGGTCTCAGCTATATGCCTTCATTTTTAAAGTAAGTTAGTTCTTAACAGTTCAGTAACATTCAAGTTTGGATTTGTGTCACCAATCCCTATGCTGCTACATATTCCTGCAGTTAAACAGTAGACTCTAAATAAGCGATGGTAGCCCAATGTTTGTAAAGACAAATTAACAGAACTTGAATTACATCCATTTGGTCATTCTATATGATTATGTGGAATTTAATTGTGTTTAAACTTTAAATTCAAAGAGTGTGCAAACTGAAAGATATAATATTTTTGTTTTGTAAGTGCAAATTTTAGTACACAAAAAAATATACTGAATTTAACAATATCTTTAAAATTGACATTTATTCTTTTAATAGTTGTGTTTTGTTTTAAAACCAGAGAAATGAAACAAAAGAAATAATGCTTTTTACTGATCACTATATAATAATTATTGGAAATAATTTTGTTATGTAAAGGACAGGGCTATGAAAAGTTGTCCCCTCTAGGTGTTAAATACAATAGGCATGCTACTGACCACCGGTGTTGCTCAGGGAGGACTGATGGTCACTGTACCTGCTGTCCAGGTTTATTGTAACCCAAGAATACTCTCATGCGGTCCTGTTCTCTTTCCCTGCCGTTCCCAACAAACTCACTAGTCAATACAATTCACTTCGTATCTTTAAACCAATGTCCTTCTGGTCATTCACTTTCCAGTCTATCACTTGCTTTGCCTGATCCCTAAAAAAATTTTTTTTGATTTCTCTTCTTTTATTAGATTATCTATGTTATTATATCCATCTGTATACTGATTACTCTCAAATTTGTAACTCTAGCTTCCACTTTTCACCTGAACCCCAGACTTCTACACCCAACTCCTTATGCTACAGCTCCACCTGGATGTCTAACAAGCATATTAAATTGGTCATGATCAAATACTCATGGAGATGTAGAGTATAGCATGGGAATACAGTCAGTGACATTGTAATAATTATATATGGTGCCAAATGGGTACTGGATTTATCAGGGTGATCACTTTGTAGGTTATATAAATTCTAATCACTGTGCTGTACACCTGAAACTAATGTAATATTGTATGTCAACTGTAATTGAAAAATTAAAAAGTTTTAAAAATAAAGCATGCAATTAAAATAAAAAAGTTGATCATGATCAAATATGATTTAATGTTCTTGCACTATCTACCCTTTTCCCAGGAGTTCCCATTTCAGTAAAGGGCATCACTCTTCATCAAGTCATTCAGAACATAACCTTGATCTTTCACTACTCTACTTCTCCTATCCCAGTCCATCAATAAACCCCAAAGAGGCTCAACCTTCTATATCTATCCCAAATCCATCCAGTTCTCACTCCTTCCCTGACTACTATCTGAGACCTGGAACTCTGCAAAACCTACAGCCTGGTTTCCTTGCCTACCCGTTTTCCTTCCAGTCTCTTTTCCAAGACAGTGGCCTTAGTAAGTTTTATAGAACATGAATCATCTTATGTTACTCTCTTGAGCAAAACACTCCAACAATTTTCTGTCAGCTTTACACTAAAACCCAAAGCCCTTATGTTGGCTTACAAGCATTATATAATCTGGTCCCAGTTGTATTTTTGGACATTTTTTTAAACTGTCTCTTATTCACTTCACTTACTCTGGTAACACTGCCTTTGTAGCTATTCCTTCAACACACCAACCATCTCCCCACCTTGGGCTCCTGCTTATCGCATAGCCTGGAACATTTGGCCCAGCTTTTCCTCTGGCTCAGCCTCACATCTCTCCAGGTTATTGCTCACAAGTTACCTTTTCTAAGATGCCTTCTTTGAACGCACTGCACTAGGATAACAGCATAGAGGCATACTCAATTGTCTTGCCTTGATTTCTTTTTCTTCGGGGAATTTTTCAATATCTGACATATTACATGTTTATCTCCCACATTACAACGTAGTCTCAAGAAAGCAAAGACTTGCCTGTGTTGCCCATTGCTGAGTCACCAGAGCTAGAAGTGGTACAGAGAAGCTATATAGTCATTGAATTAACAAATAAAGTAATCTACTGAACTTCTATACCAAATCCAAGTCTGTGCCCTTTTTTGATCTCCTTTATCATTTCTTTCCTCAAAAAACATCTTTGCCTTTTCGCTCCCATCACTGAGCCCCATTCTCAAACTTGCCCAAGAAGAAATAACTGTGCATCAGAGGGCATCTCTAGGGAGGGGGAGGTGAGGCTGACCATAGAAGAAGCAGAGCCAGTCCTCCCACCTCTGACTGCCTCCAGTAAGTGGTCTCTGCTTCCTCATCTTGCTCTTGAATCATGGGATTCAATCATGGTGATCCTGTGCCCTATTCTGGAGGATGAATCATAGCACTCCTGCTCCTCTTGACCATATACCAGTCCTTAATCCTTTATTCATGATTCCAAAATTTAAAAGGCTCTGAAAGCCTAGAACATTTTCCCTAAGTTTGAAGCTAACTCACTTGGCAGCAAAACCTGACATGCCCTGGTATCCAACTATTTATGGTCTTTATCACATGCTTCATGAATATTCATACATTTTTGCAGGAGACTTATTAATGTGTTTGATTACAGAATGTTGCCCTAAACCTTGTTGGTAGTATACCATAATACACATAATTTGCACTCACTTACCTTCTGAAACCTGAACAATTCTGAGTTCTGAAGCACATCTGGGACCAGTGGTCTTAAATAAGGGATTGTGGAGCCCTACTTGACTTCTCAGCCACACATAATAGAAAAGGAGGTCCCATGACACACTCTGAACAATCAAATGTAAGGGAAAAACCTGCTTGAGTTTCTAGAGAAAAATCATGGTTCCGAAATGAAAAGGCAAAACCTCCAAAGAGAATGGCCTTACCCAAATCCTTCCTGTCTGCTCAGGGTCTCCACTGAGGATGTGATGTCTATCACCTTGTGACCATGAAGACACAAGGTCAAAGACGAAAAGCCAGTGAACCTAGAATGGTGGAGAAAAAAGAACAAAGATCAGGTTGGTAATGACCCCGCTGAGTCTACAAAATAATTCTGGAATCAAGCACTAAACTTCCTTGTTTGCAAATCAGTGGTCAGCAGATTTTCTGCTACTTTCCCACAGATGAGATTAGCCAGGGACAATAAAACCCTGTCTTAACAGGGCACAAGTAGGGCCTTCACCCAGCAGACCACAAAGTAACCTCTTCCTGATGAAGAATCAGACAAGAGGCCTATAATATGGGACAGTCAACAGAAGGCTCGGGTGCTGGCCTTGTCAGGTTTCTAAGAAGAAAAGAGAGAAAGAAAGAGAAAGGCAAGAGGATTCCCCTTGGCAGAGAACCAGAACAAAGGCAGCTGTTGTTTATGATGGATACAGTAATGTTTATCACTGTTGTGTGTCACACTCCAGCTGGCACAGTTCTTTGAAAATGTACTAGGGAGTGTGTTTTTATATGTGAGCATACTTGTGTGTTAAAGGGTGCCCAGTTTAATACCACAGGGTATAAAACATCCTTGCCTGAACAGTCTCTGCAGACTTCTGAACTTTTTGGTGAGTGAGTCCTCTTTGCAGCCAGCCTCCCTGCTTCTCCAAACTGCTTAGAGAGCCCCAGATTCCATGCAGACACTGCCATTTCTCCATCTGTACTCTCTCAAGACTCTCCATGTTCTCTTCTCCCTTCCTTCCCAAACACACTGGAGCTCAGAGATCTCAGCTCCTTTCCAATCTTTCCTCCCAGTCCCAGGACACTACCTTTCCACAGGATGAAGTCTACCTTTTGCTACCTTCTCATCTTCATCCTCCTCCAGCTTATGATCCCAGGGAGCACTCATTGTTCCTTAGACTCCTTTGTGGATAAAACGATAAAGGAAGCTCTCGTTGGTCTAGATAACTGACAGGAATTGGGGGAAGCAGGAGGGTGACTCCTGATCGTGTCTCCTGTTCCTAAACCCTATCTTATGTCCTCTATCCCATTCCTACAACCAAACCTCTAATCAGTCCACTCAAGCCCAATCTTCCTGCCCAGGGCTTCCCTACTCCCCTCTTTTTGGACTCTTGGCTAAACGTTCAGGTTTCCTTGATGATGATAAGGAGAAGAGAGAGGAGGATAGCAATGATTTATAAACACTCACTATGAAAGAGGTATAACAAAGAACTTTACATAGATTTCTTTATTTAATTTTTGCTTTATGAGGTAAGTACAACTATTAGTTTCATTTTGCAAATGAGGAAACTAAACCTTAAAACTAGTGAGTAGCCTGATTATGGACACAGGGACACCGCTGAGGTAGAAGGCTATTTGGAAGGGGAGTATGGAGACAGAGATCATGGGCAATAAGCCTTCTTCTCTCCTACTCAGAGGTCAATCCTTTTGCCCCAACAAAGATCTCATGTACCAGTATCAGCAGCTCAGGCAAACTGTCCTCCTGCCCTGCAGGCGAGTACTTCCATGAGGAGGGATAGCAGGTAAGATGCCCTGTCCATCCCTGGCATCTACAACTTCTCAGCATCTCATATTTGTATCAGCCTGGGGCTGAGTCCTAACTCCTGGCTCCCAGAGATTGCTTACACATTCTCATTTCCCTTAAGGATGGTACTGAGGCATCTTGGGTTTCTGCCTCTTCCCTTCCCACCCTCCTTTCATGCCCTTTCTCTCCTCAACTTTCCTGTCATGGTCTTACCATTCCTCCTTTCATTCATCTCCCTTTCTCAACCTATTTCCCTGTTTTGGTGTGTAGGGGCCAGCACAGAGGTGAGTTTAGCATACATCGGAAGAAACAGAAACACCCAGTCCCCTCACTCTCATGGATTTTCTTTACTCCCATATACCTAAGTTTGTTTTAGTATTTTTTTTTTTCTTAAGGAGGACCTTCATAACTGATCCTACAAAACCTAGATCTACCCCTGGGCTGTGCAGTCATGAAAGGTGGTTTTGGGTGGACCTCCCTCCTCTGAAAATCTCAGGGCTCTGACGTTTATGTCTCATGAGCCCATATGGGGACCGTTGTCACAAGCTGTGCTAGTGGCTAAGCCTGTGGTTCCTGCGATATCTGTGGGAAACCACATGTCACTGCCAGTGGGGCTTGGTAGACTGGACCACTGCCTGCCACTGCCACCTGAGAAGGAGGAAGAAGGAATCCAATTGTGTGACCATGACTGTAATGAAATCATGACCCCAAACAGGAAACCTGACTCAGAGCTCCCTTTCATTTGTTACAATCCTGCTTCTTAGGTAATAAAGTTGATTTTTGCAAGGTGGAGGCAGACAAAAGCAGTTTTAAAAGAATTCAATTTCTAGATTTTCGGTTTGTATATGTACTGTTTCCTAAACTTTTCTGCCAGATAAGTGCTTTAATCATGGTGATAAACTGGCCATTGTCTTTCTCCCCCCATAACAAAAGAAAAATACAGCCCTGTCATTGAAACTTTCCATGGTTCATTGCCATGGGGTATAAAAATCTGCATAATGCTAAAAAAAATTTATTCAAAATATTGGTGCCAACGTTGAATGATCCAGTCACTGAGTAACAAGTCCTTTACAAGTTGGGAAACTCCCAGTTTTTAACTCAGTATTGAAGGGGGACTTAATGCAGTTATCAATCAATAGACCATCAGAATAATTTTTAATACCAATTTGCAGTGTTATTTTTAACAAACAGCTCAAAAGGAATTCAAACAAATTGAATGACATTGCTATAATAAAATTTTCATACTTAATTATGAAGTGGTCTCAAAGCTTATAACTGTGAAAAGAAAATGTGGGAATAAAATTGGTTCTAAACTTTATTTCTCTGTAGGGTTATTCATTCATGGGTATATAAGTCACTTGGGGAAAAAAAGCAGCTCCATCTCTCTCATTTAAGAAATGTGTTTCCAAAAGATATAATTTGTGGTTATTGACTAATCAAAATTTGTTATAAATGTTTTGTTCAATTGTATACTATTAATCTTTGTAATAATAACTCAGTATGTACTTCTATTTATGGCAGCTAGAGTGAGTCTTTTAAAATATAAATCAAATGATGTCACTTTCCTATCCAAAGTATACTTCTAGTGACCTCCTTACACACAAAATAAAATCTCAAGCATTTATCATGGCCAAAAAAACCCTGCATCTAGCCCCTGATTATATCCGACCTCATTTCTGATCCTTGCTCACTTCATTCTGGCCACACCTGCATTCTCAGTGTTCCTATAAGTCATACCCACCCTCCTACCTCGGGGCCTTTCCATTGTGTGTCCCCAGATAGTTACACGGTTCTCCACACACAAGGTCAATTCTTAATATTTTTTGGAGAAGCCTTCCCATCATGCTCTATCTCTTGTCCCCCACCCTCTGTTTAAAATGCTTCTCAGTCCTGACATCATACTATGTATTTATCTGTCAGTGTATTAATTATCTCCCCATTTTGGAACATGTGATCCATGAAAGATGAAACCTTATTTAATTTGCTTGCACTGAATCCCCAGTGCTTAGAATAGTGCCTGGACCATGCAGCAGTTAAAATGAGCAAGCAATTAGTCTACTATCAAGTCCAACTCTGAGTCAAGTCAGCTTTCTCTCTTGCTTTCTAACCCTCTTCTTTGCCTCAGACTGGGTCACTGAGGGACAGTCATTATTTTAACTGTCTCTGGGTTCTATGCACAAGGTGCTTGTAGAAGAAATAGCTGTATATCAGAGTGCACCTCTTTGAAAGAAAAAGCCAAAAAATGTAGATGGACGCTAGAAAGGTGAGCAACACCAGAAGCAGAAGTTGGATTTTGTAGCTCTGGCTGACAGAATTCATTGCCCACTTACTGGCCAATTTCCCCTTTCTCTGTGTTAAGAGCATCCTGATTTCATGCAGGGTGGTCATGTGCCCTGTCCTGAAGGATAAATTATTTTTTAAGCCAATAATGAAGCTCCTGCTCTTCTTGGCCAGATATTCTCTTTCCTGGACACCTTTACATGGGGTGGAGTTGTGGCATGTGACCCAAATCAGGCGAAGCAGACAGAGGAGAACTCTGCTCAGGACTCCTGAGAAAGAGTTTGTTTTCTGAATAAAAACCAGAGACTCAAAATTATCTGTAACCCTTGTTGCTTTGGATGTTGGTGTGAGGATGTTAGGTCTGGAGTTGTCAACATGGAGTAAGTCAACCATCTTGTGAGCCTGAATAAAAACTATAAGGATTGTGAAGTAGAAAGAGAGAAAGAATCTGAGGCCGTAATAACATTATTCAGCCATTGAACAAAGTCTAGAGTTATTGAACCTCATTTCTTCGTAAGTAAATAATAAACATTTGTGTTCATTCATTTTACAAGTATTTATTGAGTTCTGCTGCGTGAGGCATTGGGATATAATAGAGGTTAAAATGGACAAGGATTACTACCTTTATAAAGCCTCTGTTCTAATTTTAAGCCTCTACCAGCTGGGATTTTTGTTACTTTTCCATGGACAGAATTGCTCAAAGGCAATGTAATAGTATCTGATCAGATGACAACCAAGGCTCTTATACTACACCTTTTCTACCTCTTCCTGTTGAAGGAGTAAACAAAAGATCTATAGTGAGTGATGTCAGAAAACTAGGCAGTTCCTGGAACTGCCAGAAACTAGGCAGTTCCGGGGACTGCCAAGAAGAGAGGAGAGGGATAAAGGAGACAGGCAGAAAGACCTCCCTAGGCAGAGAACAAGAGCAAAGGAAGCTGATACCTCTCCAGGCATATGCTGGAGATTGTTTCAGGCTCTCTCTGGAGGCTTGACCCTCCCCAGCTACCTTAGGTCCTAAGTATTGCCCGTGTTTGTTAGTGGAGAAGAGGGAATGCCCCCACGACATGCTACCAGAGTATAAAATGTCCCTGCCCTCCCAACCTCGGCGGGCAGCCCTTTCCTAAACCTGGCTGGGTGAGTCTGATGCACACACCTCTTTTCCGTGATTACCCTGCTTCTTAGGAATGCTGCAAAGGAATCCAGGCCACCCTTGCCCTGCTGCTCCTCTTCCCCTTCTCCCAAGGGCACCTATTTCTGCTTTCTCTTCTCCTTTCACTCCCCTCTCCTCTGGACCCAGGAGTTGTTTTTCATCTTCTGTCCATTTTTCCCTTCATCTCAGGATGCTGCCTTCCTATAGGATGAACACTTCTTCTCACCTCCTTTCCTCCTCTCCAACTGTTGAGCTCAGGGGATGCTCAAGGCTCCTTAGATTTCACTGCGGATGAAAAGGTAAGAGCATTTCTCAGGGAACTGGGTGGCTGATATTGGAGGGGGCGACAGAAGGAGGGGAGGCTATCTCCCTAACACTCAGTCTTGCTACTAGACCTCACCCCTTTCCCAGTCCCTCTCCAGATGGCAACTTCTAACTGAAAGATTCATCTCAAAACCTCTGCCCTCTCCATGCCTTATGGGCTCTTAGAGTTGCTAGTGATGCAGGAATGAAGGCTATACCTAACATCCCTGAGCACTTCCTATGTGCTAAGTACTCTTAGGTAGTCTATTATTATTTTATTAACTCTTCAGTACAACTCTATGAGGTAAGCACGGTTATTTCCATTTTACAAAGAAGAAACTGAGGCTTAGAAAAGTTATGTAATTTTGCCAACAGCACACAGCTATTAAGTGACTGGATCCTGAACACAATGAGTCCTGTGAGCAGAAAGGTGACATGGGATTTAGGGCCAGGGGCTGGCCAGTTTGGGCCCTTTCTTAGCTCTTTGTCTCTCCCACAGGGTATAAGTCCTCAGGCTGTACAAAACAGCTCTGCTGTAGCAGCATCACTAAAGAAAGTAATCAGTCCTCCTGCCCATCAGGTTAGAGGATGAAGGCACTTGCTCACCCCACACACCCTCTTATGCTCCTGGACTCAGGCTGCCACTCCGTCACTGTAGAGCAGGTTGTCCCCAGCTTCAGGATTATAATGCCATTGGGTTGAGTCACAACTCCCGTACCCATAATTTCCTTTTCATCCTTTCCTCCCAAGGTGTTGCTTAGGGGTCAGGTTTCGTTCCACTCTTTCCCCTCTTCATTAATCTTTCCTACCCCCCAATTCTTTTCCTCCAAAGCCCTGCTATGTCACCTACCTCCTCCTCCATGTCTTTTATCTGCCCCTCCCAATCTAATCCCACACCGTTTCTGCCCCACCAGAAGGGGGAAGAAAGGGTAATCACAGAAGGCTTCTCTCACTATCTAAGAACTGTGGATTTCTCTCCCCACCCCATGCTGTGCAGGGTACATCATCACTGGATACTCATGTGCCTATACCTGTGACTCCTGGGACATGCAGGGGAAACCATGTGCTACGGCCAGTACAATCGTGCAGGGTACACCACTGCCTGCTGCTGCCACCTCACCTAAAGGAGACCAACATCTCCGCCTGGGGACCATAGAGGCAATAAAACCATGACCACAACCAGGAAATTCATGACTTCTGAGCTCAAGTCCTTCTGCCTGTAACACCCTGTCTTCCCACATAATAAAGATAGTCTTTGCTTATGTCTTTGGCGTGACTAGCCTCTGATTGGGTCTTCTCTCTCCACAGATTGTCTCCCTACCTCAAGTGCTCCAATGTGTGCTAAGATGGGGGAGGCTATGAAGAGGATCAGAAGAATTCAAATCAAAATCCCATCTTCACCACCATCATCTCATTCTTCAACAAACATTGAGTCACACAGTTCCAGACTGTCCTTGGCACCAGAGGTATAGAGAAATAAAATGATAATGTTGGGGAAAGTCATCAAGAAGACATGACCACTGGTTTGACCTCGTAGCTGGACGCGGGCAACTGGAGGCTCCCTACTCCCTCCCCTGTCCTTGGAATGTGCAATCCGCTTGTCTTCCCAATGCTAGAAGCTGCCTGAGGGCACAGCCTTGAAATTGTCATATGGTGAGACTGGGTACAAGTCTCCTGTGTACATGACTATCCCAGTTAAAGCCTTTATATAAACTTTTAAGATTTGGTGGGTGGACATGGAAATCTACTAGTCTTGTGGCTGCCTAAGACAAGCCTTGTATGTAAGTTTGCTTGTTTATGAAGCCTGTGGCCTCCCAACCTGGAGTGGTCTGCCTCTTCTTTGGTCTCTCCCTGCCCTCCGCATCAGGGCTAATTTCAGATTACACCCAGAGGCTCCTGAGGAGGCTGCAACCCAGCACACACCCATCCCCAGGAGGGCTCACCACCTGGAACATTCCTTACACATCAAGGCACATATGCTTTGTCTCTGCTCTGAGTAACCTGAGTGGTCTAATGATCACTCCCCTGATCACTCCACAGTGTTTTAAAATATACCTTTTATTATTATTTAGGTATGGCAAGGCAAACAGATCAGGAGATGGCTGCCATTGAAAAGATAGATCCAAGAAGAAAGGACATGCCATGCTACACCATGACGGGTCACACAGGGAGGCCCTGGTGTCAGCCAGGAGTTGGGGGTAGGAGCTCGAGGAGGTGGGAAACAGGCAAGAGCCTTTTATTGTGGTTTCCGTGAGAAGAAATGGGTGAGGCAGGGTAAGCAGGTTTAGGATCAACTAATTTGAATAACTTCAGCAGTATCTGAGGCATAGGGGCTGTCCTAGATGTCTCGTACCTGGCCTTGTGGTGATGAGGGCAGGTGGATAGTGGCCCAGAGTGTGAAACCACAGTAAAGGACGTAGGCAAGGTTATGGACTCTGCGTTGGCTGCTTTGCATATGAAATGCATCCTCACAGGGTAGTTGTTGGCTAACTTTAGAAATTAGCTAACCTGGGGAAGGGCAGACCCTCCAGGGTCAGCAAAGCCCCAAGTTGTCAAAGCATCAGAAAATCAAAGGCATGGTTAATACACATACTTTTTATAGGTAGTCAGTTTTCCTGACCCTTCCTCTAGGAGTCTGACACATAATTCTTCTTCAGAATACTATAATGCTCCAGCCTGGTAATTCCTATATGATGCCTTCGATCCTTCCTAGTGTGCTAGAATCACTATGCCACAAGCTCAGGGAGACAATTGTCATATAGTGAGGAATTTTTGTGGTAGAAGTAGTAGGAAGCTGGGCAAAACGTAGGCAGCAGGCAAATCCCAGATCATTTTAGCAAAGCTCAGTGCTGAAGTCTGACTCCCTGTCAGGGTCAGACTGTCTGACTTCACTCAGTGCAGTGCCCCTTTCGTGGGATTTGAGTGATGTTCCTACGAGTTAGTTATGCACCTGGTACTGGACCCTCTGCTGATATCAAAAGAGAAACTCTGAATTGTATTAGCCTGTGATTGGTGCCATGAAGCATGCAGAAAACAACAGAAGAGTCATTTGGCTTTGGAAATGCCAAATCAAAGAGAAAGTAGCAGGTGCCAAAGGCAGGTGGTAAGTCTTCCGGTAGCTTTCTGGTGTTTCTAGGGCTGGTCCCCGAGTGCAGGGCGTCTCTAGAGAACCATGAGCCAGGAGGGGAATATCAATTGACAATGTTTACAGCTTCCCAAACCATAGGGAAATATCTTTATCCCACTGCCTCTGGGATGCAGCATAAATGAACCTGGTTCTGACTCCACATGAGTGATCACCCCTACTTGAAATCTGCAATCATTTGTCCCTGGCCAACCAGTTCTCAATGCCTCTGGCAAGGAAGATAAATCACCCATTGTTATAGAATTATATAGCCCAGCACTCATGACCTTTAAACAGTTCCCTTCAGTTCTGCATCAGGCACTTAGTAAAATAAAGCACTCCTAGTTCCTGGATGATTGGACCAAAAGAAAAAGATAAAAATGGGACCGATGTCCAATATTCCCATTCTCTTCCACATAGGTCCAGTATGGAATACTATTACAGTGCTGGGTATGCTTTCCCTCCAGATGGTAATGGCTCACACCATGTACTGTGCAATGTTCCAGATCCTGGTTCCACCGACCAGGCCGCCATCTTTTCTGACCTTGGAAGAAGCAGAGAAGTAAGATTGGTGTTCAGATCTTCATTCTAATGGGAAGGTATTGACCTCAATGTGGCAGAATTGCTGTGGGACCAGAAGTGGGATTCTGTAGGTGCTGCTCCCTCCTCTCCTCTTTCCCTCTCCTTCCTCTCTAACCATCACAGCAAAGCTTTTGCTCCCAGCGACATTTTCCTCTGAAGTGTGTTACTCCTTCAGACAATAGTTAGCTTATTTATGTCGAGAACTCCATTGAAAAATGTACAGTTAATGACAAATATCTTAAATGGTTTATACTACTGGCTTTATCATGTAGCCCAACACAAAATTCTTTTTATTCATAATACTTAGCCAAAACATATTATTTCTTTTCTGAACTTTTGCCTTTGGGAGAAAAAAAAATGGTAGCAATATTCCACAGGGAAAAACTGCTCCAAATGAGTCTGACAACTGCTTTATTTTTACTGCTCAAATACCTAAAATACTATAATCACAAAGAGAACAGGAAATTTTTCAGAAACCTAGACATTATTCAGTGATCCTTGATCATTTATTATTCATGAGATGAGATTGGGGAGATGGAACTCTCAAGACAGGAACCAGAAAAAGAAAATTAAAGCCAAAAATGTGTGTGCATGTGTGTGTGCATTTAGTTCTCCACAATTTTTATTCAGATGTTCAATACACCCACATAAGCTTCACATGTTGCCTTTGGATGCCTAGACTAGCATAGCTCACATTCTTTTTTATTTAATCAATGAAATTTATTTTTTAGAGCAGTTTTAGGTTCATAGCAAAATTAAGCAGAAATTCCAGAGTTCCCATGTACCTCTTGTCCTCATACAACCACAATCCCCCTCTATCGACATCCTTGCATCACATTGGGTACATTTGTTATAATCAGTGAACCTATACTGATGTATCATTATCATTCAAAGTTTATAGTTTACATTAGGGTTTACTCTTAGTGTTGTGCATTCTGAGTTATAACAGATGTATAATGACATGTTTCCAACATAATAGTATAGAGAATAGTTTCATGCTAGAAAATCCTCTGTGCTCTGCCTATTCATCCCTCCCTCCCTGAACCCTTGGCAACCACTGATCTTTTCACTGTCTCCACAGTTTTGCCTTTTCCAGAATGCTATATATTTGAGTCATACAATATGTAGAATTTTCAGATTGACTTCTTTCATTTAGTAATATATATTTAAGGTTCCTCTATGTCTTTTCATGGCTTCATAGATCCTTTCTTTTTAGCATTGATGAGTATTCCGTTGTCTGGATGCACCATAGCTTATTTATCCGTTCACCTACTGAAGGACCTCTTTTTTGCTTCTAAGTATTGGTAATTATAAATAAAGCTGCTATAAACATCTGCATGCTGGATTTTATGTGGATATACTTTTCAACGCCTCTGTATAAGTACCAAGGAGCATAATTTCTGGATCATATGGTAAAAGTATGTTTAGTTTTGTAAGCAGCCACCAAACTGTCTTCCAAAACAGCTATACCATTTTGCATTTCCACCAGAGATGTTCCACATCCTTGCCAGCATTTGGTGTTGTCAGTGTTCTGGATTTTGGGCTTTCTAATACATATATAGTCATATCTCATTGTTCTTTTAATCGGAAATTCCCTAATGACATATGCTTACTTGCCGTCTGTGTATCTTCTATGGTGAAATATCTCTTTCATGTCTTTGCTTATTTTTTAACCAGGTTGTTCATTTTTTTTATTGTTGACTTTTTTTAATTTTTAAAAATTTCCAATTCAGTTGACATTCAATATTATTTTATATTAGTTTCAGGTGCATGGCATAGTGATTAGACATTTATATAATTTACACAGTAATTCCCTTGATAAATCTAGTACCTTGAGTTTTAAGACGTTTTTATGAATTTTGGATAACAGTCCTTTATCAAATACATCTTTTGCAAATATTTTCTCCCAGTTTGTGATTTGTCTTTTCATTCTCTTGACATTGTCTTTTGCAGAACAGAGGTTTTTGATTTTAATGAAATACAACTTAACAATTATTTCTTTCATGGATTGTATCTTTTTGTGTTGTATCTAAAAAGTCATCACCATACCCAAGGTCAACTAGGTTTTCTCCTATGTTATCTACAAGGAATTTTAAGCCTGTGATCCCTTCTGAGTTAACCTTTGGGAATAGTGTAAGGACAGTGCTGACATTCATTATTTTGCATGTGGATGTCCAGTTGTTCCAGCACCATTTGTTGAAAAAACTATCTTTTCTCCATTGTATTATTGCCTTTGCTCCTTGGTCAAAGATCATTTGACTAAATTTATGTGGGTCTATTTCTGGGCTCTCTATCTTGTTCTATTGATCTTCTTAAAAATTATTTCATGAATATCACACTACCCTGCTTACTGTTTTTTGTTTTTTTATTTTCGTTTTGTTTTTCATGTTTCTCACTGCCTCTTTGATCAGGTTTCTATTTAAAATTAGCTGTCTAAAGTTATTTGACCTTTACAGAATAAACAAATGTCAGTTTATGCCGTTATGCCACAGGCTTTTTTCTTCTGTGGTGGGTTTCTTTCCTGCAGGCTTCTTCTCGGGTGCTTGTTTCTTGGTAGCTGCAGCCTTTTTCCCCCCAAGGCTTCTTCTGCTTTGTAGCACCAACAGCTTTCTTTCCTTTCTTCCCTGCGACTGACTTCTTGCCTAGAACCCCCTTCTCATCAGATTTGGCTTCTAGCACTGCTGCTGCTTTATCCCTCTGGAGCTGGTGGTTCTTGGCCTGGCAAACAATGCTATTCTGGTGCATGATCTTTGCACGTGAGTCTAGCTTCAATATGATTCTCAGGTTTTTCAGTGGATTCTTCTTCAGGACTCTGTGCTGAATCTTCTTGGGGGTACTCGGAGGGCTCTTTGGATCTCTGGGCTTTTCAAGATTCTCCTAAGGTCTGTATTGAGCATCTTGTGCATGGAAAGGTTGTAGTTACTCTTGAGGGAGGCAGCTTTATGCCAAATGCCATACAGACCAATTAACCAAATGCAGAAATAACCCACATGCCGACCAAGAGCAAGTTTCAAAATGTTCAGTTTACTTACATTAAGCAGAGTAATTCAGGGATGTTTCTGAAGGATGTTGATGATGCCGTTGTTCTTATTATAGATGATTCAAGGTCTCCTGTGCTAGATACGACAATGGTTTCTCATTTTGCCCTTGCCAACTCTCATTCACTGAGAAGTATCGACCTTTTTGATACCATTCGAGGCTTTAAGTTTCTTAAGGAGCAAAACAGTCTCCTTGGTCTTCTTATAGACTTCAGCTTTATCTCCAGCTACAAAAGAAAGTTCAGAAACTTCCTCAGTACGATGACCTTTAGACATGACCAGCCCTGGTAAGGCCAAGGCGCCAGGGCAGAGCAAGATGGCATATCGCTTCTGTGTTGTGTTCACTCTGTGGTGCTAACGGCACCAGGTTTGGGTTGGTGCAAACATGCGGCCCCCACCACACGTAGTGCCAAAAGCACCCTGGCCGGAGCAATGAGTCCTACCACCTGAAGCCTGGGAATTGAGCCACAGCTCTGACAGAACCCCACGACTCAGCACTGGTTTGATGACCTGCTAATTCACTGACAGCACAGGGCTGTCTATTGTTTTTGCCCAAATTGGTTTGAATGAAGTTCACAATATCTGGTCGAATGGGAGCCTTGAACACAGAGGGCAAAGTGAGATTTTTGCCACATGATTCCCCATTTCTGGAGTGCCCCAATATCAGTGGACGAGCACACGCCATGGCGGGGAGAAGAGACGGCCATGCTCGTTTCAACTCAGTGGCTCCCATAGGAAAAGGCTACTGTAGCTTTATAGGAAGTCTTGATGTCTAGTAGTGGCAGTCCTCCAACTTTGTTCTTCTTCACTATTGAGTTAGCTATTCTGGGTCTTTGGCCTCTCTATATAAAACTTTAAAATAAATTTGTTGATATCCACAAAATAACTTGCTGAGATTTTTGTTGGAATTTTGTTGAATCTATAGATCAAGTTGGGAAGAACTCTCATCTTGACAATATTGAGTCTTCCTATTAATAAACATGGAATATTTCTTCATTTATTCAGTTCTACTTTGATATTTATTCATCAGAGCTTTGTAGTTCTCCTTTTATAGATTTTTGTGATGGACCGAATGTTTGTGTCTCCCCAAAATTCATGTTGAGACCTAACCTCTCAGTGTAATGGTATTAGGTGGAACATTTGAGAGGTAAATAAAATTAGATGAGGTCATGAGGATGAAACCCTCATGAATGGGATTTAGGGCTCTTTTAAGCATCATAAGAGAAGATGCTTCTTGTCTCTGCTTTTTATCATGTGAAGATACAAGAAGAAGTTGACACTCTGTAACCTAGAAGACTGTCCTCATCAGAACCCAGCCAGGCTGGCACCCTGATCTCAGACTTTCAACCTCCAGAACTGGGAGTACTAAATATCTTTTGTTTATAAGCTACCCAGTCTTATAGTAGCCTGAACAGACTAAGACAATCCTGTGTGTATTTTGTTGGATTTATACCTAAGTATTTAATTTTCTGGATGCTAATGTAAATAGTATTGTCTTCCTAAATTTTGTTGCTGTTATATGGAAATGTGACTTTTGTATATAACCTTGAACCCTGAAATCTTTCTATAATCATTTCTAAGTTCCAGAAATATTTTTGTCAATTCTGTCAGATATCCTGTATAGAAGATCATGTCATCGACAAACAAAAATTTTTATTTCTTCTTTCCCAATCTATATACCTTTCATTTCCTTTTTCTGTCTTGTTGCATTACCTGAGATTTCCAATGTAATGTTGAAAAGCAGAGGACATCCTTGCCTTCTTCCTGATCTTTGAAGGAATGCTTTGAGTTTTCCAACATTAAGTGTGATGTTACCTGTACATTTTTTGTAGATGTTATTTATTAAGTTAAGGAAGTTCCCCTCTGTTCTAAGAGTCTTTATCATGGAAGGATGCTGGATGTTGTCAAATGCTTTTTCTACATCTAATGAGATGATCATGTGATTTTTCTTTCATCTTGATGTGATGGATTATATCAGTGGATTTTTGATTGTTGAACTACCTTGCATACCTGAGATAAATCCCAGTTGATATGGTTATTTTCTTGGTGTAATTCTTTTTTATGCATTATTGGATTCAATTTACCAATATTTTGTTGAAGATTTTTGCCCCACTTTTTACACTGGAATAGTGATTCTTAACCAGAGAATTTAAAAATGTCTGGAAACACTTTTGGTTGTCACAAGTAGTGGGGAGATGATGTTATTGACATCTAGTGGGTATAGGTCACAGATGCTGGGAAACATCCTGCAGTGCACAGGAGAGGTCTCCACAACAATCATTCCACAAAGAATCTCATGCTGAGAATAAGAATGTGCTAGAATGTGTGCTTCTATTGTTAGTAGATGGCCTTATTTCTCATTCAAAGGGAACACTGGAGATGGGTCTGAGCAAAAGTGAAAATACTGTTCTTCTAGATATCTCTATTTTCAAGCAAAATATATGTCTCTCCACTCCCTAATTCCCAAGAGGGATGCCTGTAACCTAAGTCAAGTCACAATGGCAAGAGAGAATCTCAGCTTTCCCAATAGCTGATGTTAACACTTCCTCCTCACATACTAGCAATTAGAAGCACATTTCTTACACATGTACAAACTGACCAATGAATAAGTATCTGGAAGATATTTTGAATGACAGGTTTCTAGTTCTACAGAAACCACAAAACTGACCTTAAGAGAGAAAGAGATTGGAGCAACCAGTGTATCATGTGTTATAGATGTATATGCCAACTGCTTTTATTTATTTGTGTGCTCTCTAAATTTCAGAAGTCAGAGCTTCTGCACATTTGTGCAGCAGAAACATAGTGTGGAACATTTGAGGAAATATTGGTTATCTAGTAAGTCATCACTGGGCTCTTATCTTAGCATCACATACACTATTTTTGAGGTATTAAGTGTTATTGTATTAAATAAATCATCTCTTAAGTGAGAGGAATTGTTATTTTTGTTTTTGGCAATCCCATATAGAAGAAATGTCACTACATGATCTATAAGAAAAAGAATATGTCAGTACTAAGACTTGGACCTAAGCCCTTAGTGTATGGAGTGAAGACAGAATAGAGGAGTCCTGATTATAAATAGAAACTCCATTCAGACCCTAAATAGATTCAAAAGACAACAAGAAAACAATTCTCTGACTCTACAGTGACAGTATTGGTCTGAGCAATGATCACTATTTGATTGACATGACATAATTTGAGAGGTTCTAAGAAAGTTCCCTTTCTTAAAATGTCCTTGTCCTTCCTGCTTCAAATACTCTTCCTAGATTAATTGAGAGAGTAAAAGTAACCAGAAACATCCGAGCCTTCTGTTTAAAAACACACAACCACAAGAGTAGTCCCACTTTGAGCCTTACCCAACATTGTTTTGTGTATAATGGGAGGGACAATAGATACTAAGGTAGAAAAATTACCAAGGCAAGGTTGACACTATTTACTCTGGAGTTAGTCCTGGAGCTCAGCCTTAGAGAGGAATGAAGAAAGAAAGTTTCATCCACTAGTCAGATTTATCTGGCAGACGATACCATAGCTGAGGAGTAAGAGGTAGAAATGGTGGGGCTATCATAAGGTGTTTGTGTGGGTGTCAGGAGAGAAAGGCTGAAACGGGATGAGAGGCTGAAGACTGCCTGAGACTGAATATACTTATATGAAAAAGGTAGGTTTCCTCCCATGATGGACTGAGAGTCGATTTTCAAAAGAAAACACTATGAGTGAAGCTTAAGGGTTTCACTAATTAATGGAAAACTCTGAGAGAAGAGATTTGTATAGCCCTCTTTGGCATATGATTAGCAAGATGAGGACAGACAAGCAGCAAGTTTCACAAAGGAGAGACACAGTGTACCACTTAATTATATGCTTGTCTTATGTAAGCAACTAGTACTGGAGGTTTATGGTATATAAGATAAGCACAATGTGTGTGAATAAATTGCCACATCTAGTGGCGAGCTACCCATTATTTGTTATGGATTGTGTAAAATTTCACACTTCCAGAGAAAAATACATATGGATGAACTACATTAGGTGTGGTCTCCTCTAAATAGAATCTTTACCTTTAAGAGTAAGGTTGAGCCACAGCCTATCCAACACTTGTTACTATTTGTCTTGTTCATGATAGCCATTCTAACTGGTGTGAGGTGATATCTCATTGTGGTTTTATTTTCATTTCTCTGATAATTAGTGATGTTGAGCATTTTTTCACGTCTACTGGCCATTTGCATGTCCTCTTTGGAGAAATGTCTATGCAGGTCCTCTGCCCATTTTTTTAATTGCATTGCTTGGATTTTTGTTGTTGTTGTTATTGAGTTGTATGAGTTCCTCATATATTTTGGATATTAGCCCCTCATCGGAGGAGTTGTTTGCAAAAATCTTCTCCTATTCAGTTGGTTGCCTTTTTATTTTGTCGATGGTTTCTTTTGCTGTGTAGAAGCTTTTTAGTTTGATATAGATAGCAGTTTAATGGTTACCAGAGGGCAAGGAGGGACGGGGGTGGTTTATGAGGGTAAAAGGGATCAAATATATGGCAATGGAAGGAGAACTGACTCTGGGTGGTGAACACACAATGTGATATATAGATGATGTAATACAGAATTGTACATCTGAAACCTTATGTAACTTTACTAACAATTGGCACCCCAATAAACTTTAATTTTAAAAAAGAGTAAGGTAGAGCCCATCAGTCCTAATATTCATAATAATAGCTGTTTTAATTATATAAAACAGATTCATATAATTTATGAAGAAAAGGATTTACTGCTGTAACAAATTTTTTGAGTTATTTAATCAATACATTCTTGCTCTCAGTAATAGCTAGTTCCTAGTTTTCCCATAGTTTCCCCATCCATTGAATCAATGGAGTCATTTCTTAGATTTGAGTCTGAAAGCTGACTTCTTTGAATCCCTGGGGAGAAAATAATGTTAAAACTTTTCTGAAAGAGAAAATTTGAACTAAATTAAAATTTTTTCCTTTATTAAGAAAGCCAAGGTCTGGTCTTAGAGTTTTACCAAAAGTTGACGTTCCATGTCTCTATTCAACCATGGAAAAAACCACAAATATTATTCTTACAGTGTAGGACATCGTTCTTCAAATGGTATGCTTGAGGCATCAGTGTTTTCACCTCCTAGACAATGTTTTCACGCTCCAGTACCTGTCTCTCTGGGAAGAACTAGATAGGTTTGGGTCTGAGGATATTATCCTGAGGGTTGTCAATAAGGGAAGGAATTTGTGTGTCAATCCTTGTCTTAGATCTGTTCTCAGATCTCATATAGTGCTTGTCCCTCCTCCTCTCTCTCATCATGTGCATTCTTGGCATCACCCAATGTCAACTCCCCTATAGATTCCTCTCTTCTAAGCTGTTATATTAGAAATAGAGTTTAACCATCATTGGCTCATTTCCTCTAAAGACTCAAATGGAAGAGTAGGGGTCTAATTGCTGTTGCTTAAATATTCCCTGCCAGGTAATAAATCAAAATGTTCTTCTGGCTGGGACATGCTGACAAATGCAAAGTCACCTTGGATTCATGATATATTTTTTGGGGAAAAACATACACATCTTTGGAAACTTAAACATTTGCTTCTTTTTTATAGGAAAAAATTATTAGGAATTTCTCCACAAAAAATTCTCAGTAAATTAGGTGACATCTGACTTACTTTTTCTTCAAAGTTTACCTATACATATTAATAATTATAAACACAAGTTAAAGAAGTACAGTCTGAATCCATACATAATATACTGATCTTGGTTAAGGAATCATGGAGTGAAGATAAAAGAAGAAGATTAAACAAGAGAAAGTGAAAGTGAGAACAAAAGGAAACCCAGGAAAGGAATAAAAACATAGGAGGCACTTCTGGTCCAGGTAATATACACAGACTAATTTTTTCCCAGCTAAGTACACTATCAACCCTGGAAATACTGCTACAAGCAATCAAAGGAAAAGTCTGAATAGTGGAAAGAAGAAGCCAAACCCCAGAGTTAGAGGAACAACACAGTGACAGTGAGTCTCACAACGCACTTCCCAACAGAAGGTCATCGAAATTCAGCACTTCCTGACCTCAACCTAATAATAGAAGGTGGCCCGGGTAGGCTTATTCTCCCGTCAGAATAAATGGGGGCTCCTATGAAATCCTACGCAAGCCCAGCAGCGCCAACAAGGAATATCATTAGAGACCCCCACTGACAATAAGTGACAAAGGATGAACTCTTTTTCTTCACTGGTTCTGAGATGTCCCATTCCAGTGAGAGACACCAGGAGGACAAACAACTTTAGCAACAGGGATCCTACCACAAGGATCCCAGTCCAGGAAGCACTCTCTCATACTTAAAGGAATCAAATGGCTCAGCCTGGGGATACTTCTGAACCCTCTTGTTAAATGCACGTATCTACTTTGAGCTTTATCAAACAGTGTTCTGTGTATAATGGGAAGGGCAATGGAACCTAAAGTGAAAAAAATCACAAAGGTAAATTTTATTTATGCCATCATTTACTCTGTCAAATGTGGAGCCCAGCCCTGGAGGGGAGAAAGGAAGAGGAATATGTCTACTAGCATGAGCTTCCTGAGCGAAGGTACTCTGAGGGGTAGATAATAAAAAATGTGAGAAAGTAAGATGCCTTTGGGATAAAAATACTGGGGTAGTAAAGGTGCGTTTAGTGCTCTGAGGACAGTTTGAGATTGAGTGTGCTTAAATGAAAGTGCCTAGATGAAAAGGATAGGTTTCCTCTGTGTACAGGCTGAGGGAAATTATCTGTGGGAAATGCTTGAATGACTGACGCTTAATGGAGAAATACAAAGCATGGAAAGTGATCAAAGAAGACTATGCCATCCCTAATTAGCAGTGGGATGGGCTAGAAATAGGATTCACAGAAAGAAGAGGGACTCACCTCTCTACTCACCTCAAACAGACATCTAAAGACATCTATATCAGTTTATATCAAACTGGGAGTTGTGAGAAATTCAACACTGCAGTAGTAAATATATATATATTTTAAACTCATCATAAATATATATATTTTAAACCCATTTAAACTCATAAACAGTGTTTATGCCCGATAAACTCCTTACTGGTGTAGGGATAATGGAGTCTTAGAACAAAGTGATCATCTCTCAGCGTTGGGTTTCACAACTGGTATCTTTGAGTCTGACTGGTAGTACAAAACACTTATTCACACAGACACCCAAGATGGAGAAAGAAATAAACAGAATTTTAAACTATGGTCAGCTTAATAGGGAATTCATGGGATCCAGCTATAGAATAACACAGTTTTTTACCTATTATTCAGCTAATATGAGGGGCATAAAAATCTGACCAAAACTTTTCTCTTTTGGTAACTCAAAAGACCAAGGACATTAGATCACATCTAAGGTGAAATGGGATTTTTTTTTTTTTGAATTAAAGTTTATTGGGGTGACAATGGTTAGTAAAGTTACATAAGTTTCAGGGGTACAATTCTTTATACATCATCTACATATCAACTACATTGTGTGTTCACCTCCCAGAGTCAGCTCTCCTTCCATCACCATATATGGATGAGATCTTTTTGGAAGGCCCTTACCCTTAACTGCCTGGGCACTTTGAGGGACGTCCTTTATCCTGGTCTCAAAGAAGTTGGCTGGTTATTTGGTAAGGTAGATCTTTGAGATCATTTAAAACCTATTCCATTTATATTTATCAGACACAATTGAAAGATGACCATGTGACAAGAGAGTCATCTAGAATCAGCAGATTTGGAAACCCTTACCTTGCTGTGTTATTCTTCACCAACAACCAAAGTGGGCTGATGTACACCGAGGACTGCTACCATCGTTACAAGTGGCCTGTAAATAAATGTTTGATATGGGTCCCAATAAGCATCAACTAATCTTGACTGAAATAAGTACAGACTGGTAGGGTGTATTGTGGACTGGGCCCTATTAAAATGAGCCATTACCCAGACCTAAAAATGATAGGACTCACCAGGACCTAATGTATATTACACCTAGCATATTCACTGAAGGATTTCTTTATGATCTGCACCACCGCTAATCATATCCATTAGCCCTTCCATCTCAGAGGAGTGGTCACTGACATCTGAGCAGAGCTGGGATGGCACCATCTTCTGGACACAGCAAAGGAAAACATTTCTGAACAAGTGAACTTGAAAGGTCACCTAGCCTCAAATATATTTAAACTATATTCTTGAGCTTAAAAATGTTTATACTTCTTAGATACTGACCTAGTGTCTTAAATGCCCTGACCAATCAGGAATTGGACTGAATAGGTTGCCATGACACTTGGAAAATTGGGGCAAAACTTAAATAAGTACCTGGTATCTTTAAGGGTATAATAGCATTAATATAATGATCCTTTTATGCATGGGAGTAATAAGTGCCACAGAACATAAAACAATTCCAACTCTATCAATAAGAGTGTTTAGGTAGAATAACAGTGTTTAGCTCTCTTTCTCAACTATGAACTTATTTGTGACAGGCGAATTATTGACTGGATTCCAGCCTAATTGCCTAAGAAGAATGGTTGGATGTGAGGTAACTAAGTGGCATCAACTTCTATAATATAATACTCCCAGGTACTTGGGCAGCTGAAATCACCACCTGGTTGTAAATCACAACCATGTCTAGCCCTTCAAATGAAAATGAGCTCTGATGCAAAAATTTGTCATTTGGGGATACATCGCACACCTAGAAAGGTCTGTGACAAATAGGCACATTACCCCTGTCAAACTGGATATTAAAACTCTCCCCCAGGTAACTCTCAGTTAAGTGGCCAGGCCGTGGTTTAGAGCAGAATAACCAGAATGACCGTCAGACATAATTGGAAATATCTGATAATAACAAAGAATGTCAATGAACAAAAAGCAATGGACAAGGGTGAAGCTTTGGTAAATGCCCTATAGCACCCTGGCTTTTATTCGTTTTTGTTATGAATGCTTTATCATACGATTTAATTTTTTGTGATGCTACAAGTTTTTGGCCTCAGGCCTTGTTGAAATAATTTTACTGCTGTGGTATCGTAACTAAGGTTTTCCTGTAGAATGACTAAGGAATCATTTCCCATTGAGTACTCTGAAATAAAACAAATAAAATTGTAAACTAGTTGGGGTATTGCAAACAAGATTGACAAAAAAATATGAAAAAGCATAAACTTGAGCTATTTGTATGATGATTCTATGCCTTATTCTCCTCAACTACAAAATGGGGTAGTTCATACCTCATAAGGATGTTGAAAGTATTGAATAGATAATATATGTAAAATATTACATAAATATTAGCTTTAATTGTTTATGTCATTAAAATACATTTAAAATATTATTTTCCAAAATAATACTACTAGTGTATAGTAAGTGCTATAGAGTATTATTTATCTCACTAAAGGTACCACTTCAAAACTATTACTCTGCCCTGTCATTGACATTAATCTTCTGTTTCTTGTCCACACCAAATCATCGCTTTTTCTACTGCAGATAGTAGTGGATCTGGCAGAATAAGGCCTTCATCAGAAGCAAGGAGATCAGGCAAGGAGACAGGGAGTTATGCCCGGGATCTGCCCATTTATCACTGCAGAAAAGATAAAGAAGACATTTCTGAAGCATTAACTTATGGGCCTAGAATCCTAAATTACATCACCTATAAATTCAAGCTCCCCCGGAGTGAGACTTATACCTGAGCTTTGAGAGCTGAAGAATAATGGTGTTATTTATCTGCTAGGACCCAGTGGATGGCAGATATCCCAGAATTAACACTAATAATCAACACTGCTGAAGAAGCACTGATCACGCTAAATCAGTTCCAGGTATTTTATCTGGTGACACACTCTGGCGTATAATTCAGACAGGAAACGAGAGTGCCACCAACAGGAAATTCTCTGGTCATGGTTTGTTTGGTTGGCTTTGGGTGGCTTTAAGGGGTGGTATTTCCTTTTCTCCCCTCAGGAAAAACAACTGTGGTTAGCAGGATTTTTTTAACCCCTCATTGGTGATGTTTTGCTTTCTCTTTACTCCTTTGGGAATTTAACATCCCATGATGGTTTAAATGTAGGTCCACAGTGTTAGAAGGAAACTGGAATTACTTTTTGGTGTTGGTTATGATAGAAGAAAATTATTTTTTCATTTTAAATTAATCTGTCTAGTTAGTGACTGGAAAGGAATGAGAGTTTTTAAAAAAATCAATTGCTCTCTAAGGAGAAATACTATAGATTTTAATAATGTTAATTTTTTTTAAATCACCAAATGAAGCACAGACTAAATTGAGTGCATTCCAAATCACCCAGTGACTAATTTTTAAAGAAATGCCTCAGCAGAAAGAAGGTGAAAACCCATTTCCCTTAAAATTCAAGATAAATTAACAGCATAGAACAAATAATCTCCTAACATTCTGATTAAAAACAAGGTCCCAAAATTCTGAAACAAAAAAACTGGAAATGTGCCTGATTTTTCATATTTTAGAAAGGAACCGGCTAGGAGATTTGTGATGGGTTGCAGTCTGGAAAAGGTAAGAATGGCAGCAGAGCAGTTGGCTTGACATGGCCACCTCCACACATGCACTTACTGAAGGTTGCTAGCCCTCACAATGCCATATCAGGAGCAACAGAGGGAAGGATCAACAGCGTATAGCATGAGTCCTTTACTGGGAGTGCTGCAGATCTGCTTGGAGAGCTACAATCTACCCAACTGCAGTAACTGAAGTGGAGAATCAAGAGTAAGTTCAGAAATAAAAGCCACTATTTGGGTTCAGATCTGAGGGAACATTGATTACAAGAGATAATGATAGCGTGTCAAGAAGAGAGAAGACCTGAGTTCCAGTCTTGGCTCTGCCACTGGCTTTGAACAAGTTACTTAAACTTCCTGGGCTTCTGGTCCTGTAGGAGATGGGTAAAATGTGAGGATAAGGCATGAGCATGCATTAGGAAAGAGAATGCAGTTGTCCTGCCAGGTGCCAGGCAGTTCTCCCTTCTTTTGTGATACATTGTAAGACATCCACCAGTGACTCCATATGTGTTAGAGTTCCAAAGAAAATGGGACATTCTTGAGTTGATCAACAAAGTAAAACCGCTCCTGTCTAGAAGTTCACTATCTTATGGAAAAACAAACAAACAAACAAATAAACAAAAACTTGTAGCACTTAAACATATATCAGGTGCATAATAAATGTTGAACTGAACATTATGCTGTGATTCATGCCAGTTCACCATTGAGGTACGTGGAAAGATGCTACAGGAGTGACTATAAAATGGAAAAATACCTTCCTTGACAATAGGCTTTTAGCCCTACAGGTAATTACATGCAAATTAAAATAAGACAATGTTTTCATTTATCAGATAGGCGAAAATTAAAAGAATAGTATGATCCAGTATTAATGTGGATGTGTAAGGAAATGGGCACTTTCACATCAGTGAAACTGATTGTTTTTTCTAGACTGACATTTTAACAATTTTCAAAAGTTCTTTATAAAGGGTATGTCCTTTAAACCAACAACCTCATTTCTAGAGATTTCTCCTGAGGAAACAATCGGACAAGAGAATATATATATATGTATATACATATATGAGATTTTTACTGTAACACAATTTAAAAGAGTGAAAAAATATAAACTTAAATATCCATTAATAGATTAGTTAAATAAATTAAAAACATACAAAATGGAATACCACACAGCCATTAAAAATAAAGATCAACATTAAATTGTTTATACACCAACCTGGGCAGCTCTGGGTGATGACATTTTGAGTGATTATAGATTTATGTATTTTCTTTACCTGTTTTTGAAATGTTTACAGTGACTCCCTATGATAAATCATTGACTTAACCACATGAAAGAACTGTTGTGAGGATGAGAAACAATTTAAGTAAAGTGACGAGTATAAAGCCCTTCTCATAGTAGGCCCTCAATTAGCAAGAGCTCTTATTATTTGCTCATCAAGTAGGTGGATTGTGGGCACCCGAGCCCAGGAGTCATGTGATGACTGAAGATGGGATTTATGCTTCTAGTTTCAGTGCCTTTATTTCTCTTTTAGAGCATTTTTCAAAATATTTGTAGAAGAGTTTCCATTTACTGATGAAAACTTAAATGGTCCCTGTGACTCTTATTTCAAAGGAAATGAGCGCTTATGACTATTCTTGGACTTTTTTGTTTGTTTGTTTGTTTTACCATGCGGTGATAGGCAAGCGAATGAGAAGAAACCATCAATCATTTTTGCCTTAGTGACATAGAAACATTTCCCTGCTTGTTTGTTTGTTTTTTATGTTTCTTTGCTCCAAATCAGTACCAAAAAGTCCTCTATAGCCAATGTGAGGATTAAAAAGCAAATACCTAAATGTTAGGAAAAAGAGTGGTTTTGAAAGTTATTTCCCCTAGTATTAGAATTTTAATTAAGAAAACTAAGAAACCACAAGTTTCTCCGTGATATATGAACCACATTCTAGAAATGCATAATCTTTTGATAAAAAGTTGACACCAGTGATATTTAACAAGGCCAGTGGGTCACAGGACACCATCACCTTGTCTTGAGCTGAACTTATTCAATGATCTAAAGACAAATTCAACAGGAATATCATCTCTGTGGTCATTAAGAATTAAGAAGGGTTGACTCTGTCCCTTGATTATTTAAGTTTTCAAAGAATTGGATTCCTCCCTACTTTCCCGATGCTCTTTCCCTTCTTTTGTTCTATCACCTCCCTTTCTTTCTCTTAGCCCTTTTCTAGCTACGCCTAACTTGCCCTACATTTGAGCCCACTTCTTTCTCTGATGTTCACAAGAACAGGGGATGGATAAGCTGTGTGGGTCACTTATCTGTCATTCTTCATATTTGAAGCAGTCTCAGTCCTACTCTATAGAGTTTAAAAATAGTTTATTATTTATATTTTCCTTCTGCAAAAGTAAAACATGTTAATCATTTTTTTAAAAAGACCTGCAGTCAAGCAAACAAAAAAAAAAAAGAAAAAAAAAAGAAAAGCATCTATAATCTACTATCCAGAAAAGCACTGTTATATTTCAGAACATATCTTTCTAATGTTTTGCCTTGCATATAAAACACATTTCTTTTACAAAAATTAGATCATAATATCAGACAGTTTTCTAACCTATTGTTTTTTCACTTAAATTATTACACAAATTTTTCTATGTCATCCAAAATCTATAACATTTTTTTCCACTTCATTTAACAAACATTTCTTTAGAGCTATTAGACACACAACCCTATGTTACCTGATAGGGAACAGAGGTAAACCAGACAAAGATAGTTCTGCTTGCAAACACAAAATAAGCACAAGTCAGAAAGTGTTAGGATGTGGGTGGAAAGAGTGTTACAGAATTAAATATCCAGGAGATTAAACCTTGATAGGAGTTTGGGAAAGGGCTCTGAGGAAGTGACTTTGCCTCATAATGAGAATGCAGGTATTCCGGTGTATAGCTGCACCTGTAGACATTATCAGCTCATTACTGAGGCCTCCGCACCTAGCTAGCTCTACCAGGTATTCACATTTACTTAAATATTATGCTCTGTAATTCCTATTAGCCATCTGCATATAAAGAGGCTTGCTTCTTTGCTTTTGCCAATTAAGAGAATATTTGCTTATTGAACAGCCTATGATAAGAAAGGTTACACAGGAAAAACAGTAACTGCATATTTCTCCAATCTGGCCTCAACTTCAGAACTGCAGGCTCACTGGCGGGGGCTCTACAAGAGACATTGGGGAAAGCACCTTTATCTCTCTTAGCTTCTTTCCTCATCTGTAAAATGGGGTAATTATTCTACTGCATACCTCTGGAATGTGGGTACCACTCCCAACCCAACCTAGAGAAGTCACATGGTCACTTCCGCCAAGTTCCAGGTCATTCAATTACCTGAAGTGGGCTCTGGATAACTGCTGCTTCAGATTTTTGCCCCTCCTCTCTACACAGCGTGATCTCCAGTTAAGAAATACTGTGAGTAGAAACACTTTCATTCCACTGCACTCAGTGACCTTAGGATAAAAGCACCAAATAAATGTCCATATCAAGGAAGCCCCAGAATCCTTTTCCAAAACCAGACCGTTCAGCTGTACATCCTGTTTATTCCCTCCCACTTCCGGCAGCATGAAGAGAACTGCTATGATCTCTCTTCTCCATTTCTGATTTGTTTTGTGGGGCATCCTGTTTATAGATTTTCTGTGACTAAATCTGGAGGTCAGAAGCCCATGGTTTTTCTGTCTACTGAATATCCCCCTTTGATTTTATATTTAGAGATAGGATGAAATGAGGGAAAAAGAGATCTGAAATATCCAGTTCAGCATAACATTCTGGACACCAAATGATATAGGAAGTTCCCAATCAAACCTTTCTTTTATAAATTTTATTGGGGAATATTGGGGAACAGTGTGTTTCTCCAGGGCCCATCATCTCCAAGTCGTTGTCCTTCAATCTAGTTGTGGAGGGCGCAGCTCAGCTCCAAGTCCAGTCACCATTTTCAAACCCTGTTGTTCAGAGCTTGCGCTCTAACCAACTGAGCCATTTGGCCAACCTCTCCCCCCCAGCCTCCGCCATGAAATATTTGAGTCAACAAATCTCTTTCTATCGAAGAGGAAACAACTATATTTTGTAACTGTAATTATTGGAGTAAATGTTGTCCTGCTTCAATATGGATATTTGGAAAAGCAGAAGAACAATTTTTAAAGAAGATATTTTCTTGAGCAGTGGGAAGCATATGGAATTTACACTTGATCTTAGCCAAAACGCCGAGAAGCGGTGCATATGGAATTTAGAGTGTGCAGATCTATCCCCTGATTACTGACGGTGTGACCATTTCTGTGGGTGGGATCCCAATTTATGGGTCTCAGAACCTTGAGGTCCTCTCCTAAAAATGGATCAAACAATAACCTGCCAACATCCAGAAATATCATGAGGCTCACACAATATTTGTGAAAGTGACTTACAAACTTTGAAAGTTTTACAAACGTTAACTATTTACTTTTTACAATGAGCTGGCTCTTACTTAGGTATGATATTTTGGAGAAATGTCCGTGGAGAAATCTTGTAAGTCTCCCTCCAACATTTTCACAAATGTTTAGGAGATAAAATATATTTCTTTTAAATTCCTTTTATTTGTATTTCGTTTACTAGTGATTTCGAGGAAGTTTTCAATTTAGCTATAATTTTTCACACGAGCACTTAAGAATATTTAACAGATTTGATTTCATCCATCAATAAAGAGAGTTTTTGTGTGTTTCATTTTCTTTCAACCTTTCATGCTATAGCATTAGCAGTTTTGATGCAGCGCTTTACAGATTCAAAGCTGCGCACAGGAAGCAGACGGCAGGTACGGCTGCTGAGAATTGAAGTCTGGTTTCAGCAAAGCTGGTATCAGTGACATTATTCACTTCCCCTGATCTGCAGGCGTTGCTCCTGCGCTGTGACAACATTGTAGAGCAGAACAACCATGGGCTTTCAAGTCAGATTGACCTGACTTCAAGTTTTAGATGAGTCTTTTCACTTTAGTTTTCTTATTTTTAAGGTGTAGATAATAATTCCTATCTTGCAGTATGTTTGGAGACTAAATAAGGTGAAGAAAACATTATGTAACAATCCTGGAACTTAGAGATTAAATTCCTCCTCTACATCCAGGCTGATGCTCTGGTACCTCCAGCTGAGTTCCCAGCCACCTTGCTCCAGCAGTGAGGGTCGACTTGGCACCGAGCTCAGTTGCTGCATGTCCTCCATTTAGAAGGATTTTGCTGTGCAAGACTGTTTCTTCTACATGGTGCTAATTGCTTGGTCATATGGCACATAGAAAAGTGAATTCAAATCTGTGTCTTGATGAATGCCTTCTCATTGAATATGCACCTATTTGTCACATCATGGCAATGACAATTTGTCCCAGAGAGAAATGTTTCTGATTTACGTATGTGTGGCCGATACATGAAGTAGGTTTTATAAATCATTATGTCATCACTACCAAAAAATGCCCTCTCGCCAGATTAAAAAGAGCCCTTGACTAGGGGTCTATCAAAGGAAATGGAAAGGCCATAAAACCATCAGTTCATTTGACATAAAACTGATGTATTATGTGATAGTGCTTCAAGTAGAACCCAGGACCCCATTTATCACACACACTGCTCCGTGCCCGGGTTCTGAGCTGTATGTTAATGGAACCGTCAGGCTCTACTCACACTGCAGATTGCAGTCTCCAATCAGCACCTGGGGACCTGCATACCAGAAAATGTGCCTGTTGAAAATGTTTCATTCACTAATGAGCTGTCCTGAGAGAAAATTACATCAGGACAGAGGTCACACAGCTTCTTGGGGATACAGCGTCCTCAGTGTAAAAGGTCAGACTAGATCCATGGTTCTCAATAAGAAGTGGATCAGGCTTACCTGACTCACCTATAAAAGCGCAGGGGCTGACGC
Organism: Rhinolophus sinicus; assembly: GCF_036562045.2. Lineage (NCBI taxonomy): Eukaryota > Metazoa > Chordata > Mammalia > Chiroptera > Rhinolophidae > Rhinolophus > Rhinolophus sinicus. The sequence continues at coordinate 72,400,111 of NC_133751.1, forward strand.
CCCATCCCAGGACAGACTTGGGAATCCTCACCTTGGGAATATCCCTAGGTGATTCTGAAGCTCACTGGGGTTGAGTCTTTTTATTCAAATCATCATTCCAGGACCAACAGAATCAGCATCTGCTTGGAGCTTATTAGAAATGCAGAATCTCAGATCTACAGAATCCAAACCTGAATTTTAACAAGATCCCCAGTGATTCAGCGCCCATTAAACCTTGAGCAGCATTAGAACAGTGTTTCACAGCTTTGGCTCCATATTAACATCTCTTAGGAAGCTTTTAAAAATCCCACGGCCCAGTCACAGGCTCAAATCAGAACCTCTAGGAGTACAATATTATTGACTTTATTACCTATGTGTATTTTACATCCCGGTAACTGTTTTTATAAATGGCAATTTGTACCTCTTAATTCCTTCACCATTTTCTTCCATCCCCACCAAAACCCTCCCATCTGGGAAAGCTCAATTTGTTCTCTGGATCTACGAGTTGGTTTCTGGTTTATTGGTTTCTGTTTTATTTCCGAATAAAGAGAAATCATATAGAATTCGTCTTTCTCTGTCTGACTTATTTCACTTGGCATAATATCTTCTAGGTCCATCCATGTTGTTGCAAAAGGTAAGATTTCATTCATTTTTTGTGGCCGAGTAGTATTTCATTGTGTGTGTGTGTGTGTGTGTGTGTGTGTGTGTGTGTGTCACATCTTCTTTATCCAGTCATCTATGGATGGGCACTTAGGTTGCTTCCATATTTTGGGTATTGTAAATAGAGCTGCAGTGAACATAGGGGTACATACATCTTTTTTAAACTAGTGTTTTTGATTTCTTTGGATAAATACCCAGAAGAGGAGCTGCTGGATCATATGGTCGTTCTATTTTTAATTTTTTGAGGAACCTCCATACTGTTTTCCATAGTGGCTGCGCCAATTTGCAATCCAACCAACAGTGCACAAAGGGTTTCCTTTTCTCCACATTCTGGCCATCACTTGTTGTTTGTTGATGTATTGAGGAAAGCCATTCTGACAGGTGTGAGGTAGTATTTCATTGTGATTTTTATTTGTATTTCTGTGATGATTAGTGGCGTTGAACATCTTTTCTTATGTCTATTGGTCATGTGTACATCCTCTTTGGAGAAATGACTATTCAGGTCCCCTGACTATTTCTTTTTTTTATCAGATTGTTTGTCTTTTTGGTGTTAAGTTGTATGAATTCCTGAATACTTTGGATATGAACTCCTTATCAGATGTATTATTGGTATCTTCTCCCATTCAGTGGGATATCTTTTCATTTTGTCAATGGTTTCTTTTGTTGTACAAAAGCTTTTCAGTTTGATGACCTCCCATTTATTTATTTTTTTTGTTTTCCTCGCCGAAGGAAACATATTCATAAAACCATTGCTCAGAGTGATGTCATAGAGTTTGCTGCCTATTTTTTTTCTAGGAGTTTTATGGTTTCAGGCCCTACATTGAAGTTCATTTTGAGTTTATTCTTGTATATGGTACAAGAAAGGTTCAGGTTGTCTAGCTTATTCATGCAGCCTTCTCAGCACTTCCAAATAGTAAACTTGTTTAACTGTTTGTCCAATTGGTCCAAATTCATAATGAGTAATCCCTCTGATATCAACAAAGGTTAGCAACAAGTTTGCGAACGTAATTGTCAGACCTCGTATACCTCTTTGGGTGTGAGAAGACAATTGAAGGAGCAAGTTAAACATACACTAGGAATTGAAAGTTCAGGATTAAATAACCTCAGAAATCCAAAATAATAGGAGTTCCAAAGAGCTCAATGGAAGAAGTTATTGGTGTGCTGAATGAGAGGGGATCTCTCTCATTTGGTTATGAATGGGAACAGGTAGAAGGCAAGTGACAAAGTATCATAAACCCATAAACCCATAAAATGGGTTTATTGACCAACTGAAGAACCAGGACGGTTAAGAGACTTGAAATCATGTCATACATAGATGAGTAATAGAACGGGGGATCTTTATAATGTAAAAGAGAGGATGTAGGCAGAGGGGTCATAATAGTTTTCTTCCCATAGTTGATAACAACAGAAGAAAGCTGTCTTTTGGAAGGGTTAAAGATCTCTTTTATATAGTCTCATAAATCAGAAATAAGATAGTACCACCAATACGTGAAAGTTACATGGCAGTCTTGGGGTGAAAATAACAGAAAACTTCTTTAACAGTTAGGGTTATACAACAATAGAGTGTGTAGTCCTGTGAGGTAGAAAGTTCCCTATTACTAGAAGTGCTTGAGTAGAGGCTAGATGACCTCGTGTCAGCATTATCAGAGTCTTTAACACAAGAATCCTAATTGTGAGACATAGGTGCATGAGATGGGATCGATAACACCTTGGAAGTGGCAGATACCATTCAGAGACTACACCAGATATATCATACTCCTCATTTTAAAAGAATTTTTAAGCATGAATGCCTATAAATAAAAATGTTAACAATGAGTGTTGGGTGGATTTTGGATGGTTTACTTTCTCTTTGTGCTTTTCTGTGTTGTATCTTTTTTCCATTCTCATTGTATACTTTTGCCTTAGTTTTTATTAAAATATGACATAAACACTGCAATACATGTACTGCAATACATATACATGTACTTGAAGTATACAGTTCAAGATATATAGAACATTACATAAATCCCCGACTCTTTCATCAGGCCCATCTCCAGACATGCCCTTTCCGTCAGATACTAGTTTATCATTTTTGAACTTTATATAAATGGAAACATATAGTATAGACTCACTTTTATTGGTTATTAATTCATTCAAAATTACCTGATTTATCCATAGTGTTGTGGGGAGAAGTAGTCCTCTCTTTTTCATTGCTTTATACTATTCCATTTTAAGAATTTACAACAATTTATCCATTTTATTGTTGATAAGGCTATTTCTAGTTAAGAGCTATTATGAATAATATTTTTATAAACATTCCTGTACATGTATTTTGATGTACATATGTGCACATTTATACTGTATCTATTCTAAAACAGAACTGGACTGTAGAGTAAGTCTATTCTTAGCTTTGGTAGACCTTTGTTAGTCAGTTTTCCAAAGTGGTTATGCCAATTTACATTCTTACAAGCAAACTCAGTAAGAGTTTCAGTTGCTCCACATTCTTGTCAAAATCTGGTAGTCTAGGTTTTTGATTGTTTGTTTGTTTTCATTTTAGCCATTCTTCTGTGTGTGTAGTGGTATCTCATTGTGGGTCTGATTTGCAGCTTTCTTACAGTTAATGATGTTGAGCATTTCGCACGTGCTTTTGGCTATTTGTATATCCTTATTTGTGAGGTACCTGTTCCTATTTTTTGCTTATGCAGTTGATCCTTGAACAACATGGGGGTTAAGGGTGACACCCCCCACCCTGGATAGTCGAAAATCTGTGATTAACTTTTGGTCTCCCTGAATTTAAATACTAGTAGCCTACTATTGACCAGAAACCTCACCAACAACCTAAACAGTCAATTAATATTTATTTTGTATGTTATGTATATTATATACTGTACTCTTACAATAAAGTAAGCTAGAGAAAAGAAAGTTATTGAGAAAATCATAAGAGAAAATACATTTACAGTATTTATTGAAAAAATGTCTGTATTTAAGCGGATCCACACAGTTTAAACCCACATTTTTCAAGGGTCAACTGTACTAAGTTCATTTTTTAAAATTTAGTCAGTGAAGTTATTTATATTTTGAATATGAATCTTTGTCTTATATGTGTATTTCGAATATCTTCTCCCAGACCGTGTCTTCCTTTTTTGCTCTCTTATGTCTTAAAAAAAAAAAAAGTTTTCTTGAGGTATGATTTACACGGCATTAAATTCATCCATTGTAAGTGTATGGTTTGAAGATCTTTAGTAAATTTATTCAATTAGACAACCAGTACAATATAGTTTTAGATTTGTTTGATTTCAAGAGCCCAGTATTTTGGGGGTACAGTTTAGTATATTCCATATTCTGCTTTTGTAGAGAGGATTCATTTCACACAGAAGATTCATGTCACTGTAGACAGAAGTCCCTCAGGTCAATGGTCTTACAATAAACATAAAATCTTAATTGTAATGAAATCCATGTATTAATCTATTTCTTTATGGTTAGACTTTTTTGTGTATTATTTGAGAAGCACAAAAGGATTTTTTTCCTTATCTTTGCTCTGAGAACACGGTGGCATAGCACATGGTCTGCTTTGGTCAGCCTTCCAAGTGTAGCTGAAGAGAACTAACTTTATATCTAAAGGAACTGGAAAAAGAACAACAAACAAAGCCCAAAGTGAGTAGAGGGAAGGAAACAATAAAGATGAGAGCAGAAATAAATGAAATAAAATCTAAAAGAATAATACAAAAGATCAATGAAATCAAGAGCTGGTTTTTGGTTTCTGCAGCTGTTGATAGCAGTATTCTACATACATAAACAGGTATATAAAATACCCCACTGTGATTATGGAGTCATCCATTTCGCCTTTTACTTATGTCAATTTTACAAGGCTTTGTTATTAGGCGTGCCCAAATTGAGTATTGTTCTATCTCCCTTGAAATTAGGTTTTCATCATTATATCTCTAACCTTAGTTATAATTTTTGCCTTCAAGTCTGTATTATCTGATATTAATGTAGCTATGTTGAGTTTATTTAGGTGTTTGCGTATAATTTCTTACATATTTTAATTTCAATATTTCTATGTTCTTATATTTAAGGTGTTTCCTTTCAAAATAAAAAAATGGTAGTGGTCTTTGTTTGTTTCTTTTATTTATATAATCTGAGCTGGCAATCCTTAAATTTGAATTTACCATCTTTTCTTCTGTCTTCTTGAATATATTAGATATAGGTATTTTAGAGTTTTTGTCTCATATCTAGAGTATCTAGAATATGTTTCTGTTGTCTGTTGTTTTTCTTGGTTCTGTCATTTAGTCCTGTTTCATAGCATCCTTGGTATTTATTTATTTATTTATTTATTTATTTATTTATTTATTTATTTAGAGAGTGTGTGTGTGTGTGTGTGGTGGTGTGGTGTGTGTGTGTGTGTGTGTCTGTAATGTCAGTTATCATGTACTGCTTCAGCCTTGGACGATTGTATGCTTCTAGGAATTTATCCATTTCTCCCAGATTGTCCAATTTGTTGGTATATTGTTGCACGTAGTATTTTCTTAAAATTTTTTGTGTTTTTGTGGAGTCCATTGTCAAATTCCTTTCACTTCTGATTTCATTTGGGTCTTCTCTTTCTTTCTTGATGAGTCTGGTTAAAGGTTTATCAATTTTCTTTATCTTTTAAAAAAACCAGCTCTTGGTTTCATTGATCTTCTGTATTATTTTTTCAGATTCTATTTCATTTATTTCTGCTCTCATCTTTATTATTTCCTTCCCTCTACTCACTTTGTGCTTTGTTTGATGTTCTTTTTCCAGTTCCTTTAGATGTAAAGTTAGATTGTTTATTTGCAATTTTTCTTCTTTCTTTACGTAGGCCTGCATTGCCATGAATTTTCCTTTCAGGACTGCTTTTGCTGTATCCCATAGATTTTAGGTTGTTGTGTTTTCATTTCTGTTTGTCTCAAGGTATCTTTGATTTCTTCCTTGGTCTCATTGCTGACCCATTCAGTATTTAGTAGCATGTTATTTAGCCTCCATGTGTTTGTGTGTTTTCCAGTTTTTTGCTTGTAATTGATTTCTAGTTTCACATCAGAGAAGATACTTGATATGATTATAGACTTCTTTTATTGAACAGTTTTGTGGACTAACATGTGGTCTATCTTGGAAATACTGGTGGCAGCTGGCTCAGCACTGGCACAAGAACTGAATCTGAATTAATTTTGTGCAAATCACTGGCCACAGCCCATGACTCCCTGGAATCCTGCTCTGCCCAACTAGGGTGGTATCACTGGGGCACTGTCAACACCAGGTCAACCAGCCTGGCCCTCCCACCTAAGGAGGCTCTTTCAGTGGTTGAGCCTTACGGGTAGCTGGTAGGTAGCAACAGGTCTAGGGGGCCCCTGGGCCTTTTGCTAAGTTTTGTTATGTTTCTGTAGTTTGAAATTTTCTGGGCATTACTTTGATAATGAAAAAAACATATATTATTAAAATAAATGAACTATTTTTCAAAATAGATTTTAGTGAATTTCTGTCAAAGCTGTAATATATTGGTGTGTAGTCTCACTCTGTGGTGACTGCCCCTTACTTACCATCATAGAGCCTTTGATGAGCTTAACTATTTAGAACACTAAGTGAAAAGATTCTGCGTCCTATCTCAAAGGAAGAAATGGAGACTTATGCTAACCCAAATAGACTAGGCCACAGATGCTCTCATGGTATAGACTGGGCAGTATTGGTGCTGACGGTGAATAAAAAGCACTCATGTGTGTACTTTCTTCAGTGGCTTTTTGGCAATTTTGTGGGATCTTGTCTACTAAGGCCTGGTAAATAAGAGAAGATTGGAAGATAGCTACCTGTCAAGCAGTAGTTGCAAAGAAATCTGAGTAAACTGTCAAAACAGCTTTGAAAGAAAGTTTTCATAAACCTTAATAAATTATACCTTGGCTTCATTTTTATCCTTCGGCATAATTTTTAGTCTTTCTCTTTTTTTTCATGAAAATCCTAAAAAACAGTCGATTGTTTTGAAAGTCTCCACACTTTTGTTATATGATTTGTAACATTATGTTTCTAGGGACCTAACGAAGTCCTTTTTGACAACTTTTATTCTATGTGTTCAGGGAAAATTGGCAGGCCCAGGAAAAGGCTCACTGGCTACAAGCTGACTTGGGATTATGATAATAGTGGCAAGCTCAACCATTTGCACTGTCCATCAGTGATATTATAATTATCCTAGGTATTACTGAAATCTCCACATAGAGAGGGGAAAGCCATATATAGACAGACCATGATTAGAAAGATCTCTCTAAGGAGCACTTGTTTTTTGAGCCATTGTCCTTACCTAGAATGGCTACTGTGTCCTCTTATGTAAATTCTACTTGGTTCACAAGGCCCATTTACTCAACATGTATTTTTTGACTATCTACTTTGTGCCAGATAATGTTTTAGGCAGTGGATAGACAATGGTAAATAAGACAGACAAGATTCCCGCTCTTATGAATCTCACATTGTAAGAAAGATAATAAACAGGGAAACAACTGAATTTCAGGTAACAAGAGGAAAATGGTATATGTGGTAGGGAAGATGTCTATTTCATCAGTGAAGGAAAGCTACGCTGAGGTGACATTTGAACAGAGAACTGAAAGAAAAAAAATGACACATGTAATCCCCAAAGAATGTTCCAGGTAGAGAATGCCTAAGGTAATATCTTGGTGTGACTATCTGCAAGATCCAGTTTCATTCTTCCATTTTCAGTCAGAAGCTCTGCTTCCCCCAGCTTGCAATGACCAAACTACAATAGTCCTTGTCTGTGTGATTCATTTGGCACTGAATGTATGCTGTATTTTAACACTAGCTGTCTTGAGAGGTTGAGTTGCTTGCTCTCTCTCCACTTAAGACAGAGTTCTTTCAGGCCAGGGATCTTGTTCTTTCCCACTTGATATACCCAAAACCCAAAATGGTACTCTTCTCTAACAAGCATTCAATAGACATTCACAGTGATCATTCTCTGATATAATGATCTGCACTGTTGTCATGTCTTCGAGGAGCATATCAAGTCTTGACTAAAGATGAATTGGGCAGAGGGTAGTGAGAGGTCCTGGCTATTTAAAAAATATATCCAATAAATATATGCTGGTTTTGAATTTCTTATTAGGTTTATTTTGTAATAGACTGATAATGTTGTAAATGTGTTCATAATTTATTAAAACAAGCCACTGTTCTTAACTGAAATTATAAATAAGGTGCTTTTCCTTTAATTGCTGAGGAACAGCTTTTGTCTTAGGCTGTTAGAATTAAGTCTTTCTTGGACTAAAATAATGTGGACTTCATATCTACAGTTTGTAATTAGCCTTTCCTTTTGTCATGTAATATTTCAAGAGAAAAGTCAACGGCCCATGATACTAGTTTTCTACACTAGTATTTTTTCCTGAGCTATCACACTGACTGAGATTATTGACACGCAGGACTGTGTTATGTGATATTGGCATCCTAATAATGGTTGTAAAATTTCAAAGTTTAAGAAAATGATACAACCCTGGAGACATGTTCTAAATGAACACCAATATGATGTTTGAAATTGAAAAGATAAAACATCTGTACTATGCCTTTTTAAAATAGTGATCAAATACCATCAACCTTGAAGTAAGAACACTGTAATTTTGACTTTATTGTGAGTTAGAATAATGTCTCCTTATGAGAAGACTATTCTAAACTTGTTTTTACCTGAAGAAATAAACTGGTAATTTTCAAGTAGTTTCGTTTTTGGTGTGTGTTTGTTTGTTTCTTTAAAGCAGTAGGGTGTTATGGAGAGAGAACGTTAATTTGATGTCAGGAATCTAGAATCATTGCCCTACTCAACAGTAGTGTGACCTTGGGCAAATAATTTCCTCAGTATTCCTGTCTCCCAAAAAGAGATGACACTTTTTGTACATACCTTCAAAACTTTCAGTCTCTTAGATCAGTTATTCAACCTTGCTAGGTAGTATTAAGGATTATTCAAGTTCATGCCGTTCAAATGCATCAATCAAATGTTATGGCAGTGTGATATTTTACGCAATACATTTATTGCTCAAGATGCTGGGGTCTTGTAAAAAGAAGTAGGACTAATGATTATACTCTCTCCTTCCTTCATTGTTATATAATAAGAATACTTAAAAAATAATAAGAATAGTTAAAGATTAAAAACTTTTTAGGAATTTTCTCATCCAAGAGTAAATTCAAACAGGTTGAGTGACTAATGGAAGGTTTGTTACTTTGGGAAAGAATAATCACTCTGTCAGGCAAGTAGCCTTTTCCTCGTTTTACAGAAAAGGATTTGGTTGAGAAAAGATAAGCAATTTATAATCACGCAACATGCCAGCGATGGAATTCAAACATTCAAACCTAGATCTGCCTGAGAAAAGCCACTTTCTACTAGGCCAATGGTTTTCAAACTTTAGCGTGCAAACGCAGTTTCCAGGGTAGCCTTTTGGAACAAATGTTTTAATAAATACACCATGTAAATGTGATGTGGCTCAGGATACACACATAAGAAAAGAAGCCTGTAATCTCTGAGAATTGCCTACTTGAGAAAATCAGAAATCATGTTATCTTTACAACAAATTATATTCACTTATTTTTATCTCGCTACAAGTTAGAGTAAGCCTCGGCTACTGTAGTCCTAGGATTCTTACCTGAGAAGCTATGTAATCAGATATTCCAGGAGCATTTTATAATGCAGAGGATTCTTGCTAAATTTGAATCTGGTAAAAAAAATAATAATAATAATACAAAAAATAAATAAGCCTGCCTTCCCTGAATTAACGATAAGATAAAATTCATCTTCCAGACAAGGACACTGTTAAGAATGAAAGCGGCACTATTAATAATTAATGTTAAGACAACAGCATGAACTGGAACCATCCCAAGCAAATCAAGACATATGAGAAAAGTCAGTCAAACTTCTCTTTCCATGTCCTACCACTATTACATATCTTTATGCACTTAATGCCATGTCTGTAGTCCAAAATAATTGGTAGGTTTACCAGCTGTTTCATTTTCTTATTTTGAAGAATATCATTTAACAGGGGAAAAAAACCCTACTTTTTTGTGTGTGCACAAAGTCAATCTAAAATGTGGATGCAGCTGTGAAGTACTGGAAAAGAACACCCGCTAAGGGACTGAAGATCTGCATTCACTTCCCAGAATTCTACTCTGTAGCTGTGACCTCAGACAAAGTATTTCCCGCTTACCTGAGCCTCAGTTGTATCATCTGTAAAATAAAGATAATACCCACTTCCAAGTTATTAATGGATGAAATGAAGTAACAAACACATTTGAAGGTGTCCCATAAAAGCTGAAAAATGTTACACACATGGACATTATGATGGAAAACATCACAAGGTGGACCTTCTAACAGCAGCTACAGTGACATTGCTAGGTGCTTACAGGTGTTTTTGATGTAAATATTGCCACTTCTGGGCAGGATGGTATTCTGGATCCCCATACTCAGAGGAATGAACAGTGATGATTGTTTACAGTAGAAACAATCTACAGTTGTCTTTATTATTAAATTATACCTCAAAAAGAAAAAAACCCCATTATCTTCAGCTTCAACAGAATTGAACATGAGTTTCAAGCGCACGGTACTACTCCATTCTCACTACATATATACTACACATATCAGCTATCGTGGTAAGTCTTCTGGCGCCATCCTTGAAGTCAAGAATAGCAGGTCAGCACCAATACAATCCTGCAGCACGAGTGTGTGGAGAAAGCATGTGCCTGAGTGTCAGGACGCTCAGGGGTTAGGATTGCCTCCAGCACTACTTAGCCACATGACCGTGGGTAAAATGTACCTGTAAAACGAGAGCACAGCCTAGGGGAGCATTAAGAACTCTACAGGCTCTGACATTCTGTGATCCCAAGACATCCTTGGCATTTCCCCAGTCTAGGTGTCCTGTGAACTGCCTTCTTCTTAGATATGTTCTTATCCTTTCTCATAACAGAAGAAAAAGTTTAAGCACAATTAAACAGAAATAGACTTTGAAATAGAGATTTAAAGTAGTTTCAGGATACATTTAAACTGATATACACAGATAAAATAGGTGTTCAATTAAGAAACATTTATTCTTTCCCACATGAAAGTGAAATTTCGGTTTAAACATAAACTGAGAAACATTTGTTTTATGAGGTAATTTGCTATATGACAATGACCTTGAGGTGTTAGACAAGAAAACTATATTAAAGGCCCTGTAAGTTCTGAATTTTGCAATTCCGATACATTCTTGGCATTTTATGTGTCTAGATGACTGCCTTCAATTTTGGTTATTTTCTTCACATTTTCCAGTCTATTCTCATTACAGAAGAAAACATTTAGCATACAATTACAGAAATAGCAGTTTTAAATAGAGTTTTAAAGTAACTTCAAGATACATTTACACTGAAATATACACATCAATAGTTGTTAAGTCAGGAAACACTTATTCATAGTCTCAATTCCATGAATTATGGAAAACAATACGAACCAAGTGACATTTGTCTTACAAGGTAACTGAATTCTTTTACTTTTGTGACTAGAGACATGGACAACACAGCATTTACACAACACTATTTTCAAAATAGGTTTTTGACTTGTAAGGAGGACAGCTCTCAGTGACAAACTTTAGATATGCAACTTAGCCTAGTGGATATCAACTTTGTCACAAAAAGCAACTACACACAGTCCCCCACAACCCCCAGCATCAAAAAATGAAATTAGAAACTTAAGGCAGAAAAAAAAAAATCCCTCCAAAGTATAAATGTTAAGGTCCAAAGAGCATGTTTACAAATTAACATAAGATCTCAATTATTCAACAGAGCAAGTGATTTCCTTTGCACATTAACTTCTTTTCTGGCACTTCCTTATTTCTGATTCTGGGAATATTTATGCTGCACCTACTGGGCACGACACTGGGAGTACACAGAAGGATCAGATGTGGTCTCAGTGGTGTGCTGGCAAATGTTTAACAACCGGCTCTTCAAGGGAAGTGAAGCACTTAATTAGAGCATTTACCAATTTCTATGGGGTAAAACACTCCCGCTACGGCAGATTTCAAGCTACCAACAATTTGATAACAGGCTCACAAAATTCCTGAAATGTTAACAATCATCTCTCACAACCCAACATACCACTGTGTGCTCCCCACCCTCAAGCAGCTCAGAATGTCTTCATGGGCACATATTTTAGAGAATAGAAAAGAATGGGGAAGATAGATAAAATTTAAATAACTATATTTTTTGTAAGCAGTTTCAAAAGCTAAAAGAAACATTATAATCAGTGAAATTTTCCTACTTGTTTATTATTCCACTTTTTTCTCTTGCTTAAATTTATTTGGTGGCAGTATAATGGTGGCAAGGCAAGCAAAGAATGATGGGAATAAGAAGGAAAAAACACAAGAAAAGACATCCTAAGATACATACTAACAACTATCATGTGTATGCTGGAAGAAAATACCGACGAAGATGAGGGCAAATATGATGTAACCTTCAACATCCTCTCTTCTTTAAACCCTCTGGATCCTGTCCTCTTTGGCTACAGCTTTGATGAGATTAGCTCGCTTCTTCCACACAATACTGAAGAATGTACTGCTTCACACCACTCACACAATAAGCTCATAACAAAACGCAGAACTAACTTATAGAGTCCAAACACTTCCTTTGCGTAGTCACACCCTGTATCAGATCTTGGGTAAGTGCCGGCTGGGGTGACCAGGAAATTCTTCTGGTAGCAAAACATGGAGCCTGCAGGTTGGGCATGTCCCCTGCTGCATTAACCAAGGTCTAATGCACTAAGGAGCAAAAAGAGTCATGTCAGCCTCTCAGAGTCAGCCTCGCAGAGGCAGCGTTGAGCTGCATATCAGAGTTGCCAACCAACATGTCTGCCGACCTGGTGGATCGCCAAGCCAGCTGCTGTGGTCACGGCACCTTCTCTATGGCTTACTGAGAGACACAGCTGGTAACAGCACAGCACCTTTCTGCCAGTTTGCTCTACTAGGAGCCTTCCCCTAGCCCCAATTTTCAGGATGACTAGCAGTTCTTCCTACCAAAGAGGCTGAAGAAACCTGCTAGATTTTTCCTCTAGTTCATTTTATCATATACTGTTCTCATGTATAATCCAGAAAGTCATAACTAAACATACAAAAGTCACCAAGACTTTGTATCAAGCGCTATGGTGCTTTGAAGTTAAAACCTCTAGATGATGCATATTTTTTTCATATTGCTTCTTCTTTGGTGACAATGGTAGAACTCTTTGGATATGAACTATTTGTTAAGTCATTTTCTTGGATACTGACTCTCCAAATCATTTTTACTTGTATGAATAATGGAGAGCTAGGTTAGGTGAGACAGGATTAAGAAAAGGCACTATGTATAATCCTATTAATTCTCACCCTAAAAAGTAAACTGAATTAGTTACCTGCTTTTTATTCAATGTGTAATGGCAAAGAATAAAATAGATTTTGTGAAATACTTATTTTCTAAATGGATTGGACTTTTAAAATTTCAAATGGGAACGTAAGGTGGCTAAGTACCTATCCTGCAGATCTTTTGGGATTGGCCATTCTGTGTATACGTCTCCATATCAGAGCAGATACAAAATATAATTCTGTAGCGCGTATCACATATATTTGAAACAATGTTTTACAGATATGGCTTGAATGAGCTGGCTGTTGTTCACTGCCCTGAGAAGCTTTTCTTGTGTAAGATTATCTTTCCCTGTGTCAGATTACATCTCTGCAACAGAAAACTTAGATCATAAATTATATATCAAAAGCACTTGCACAGCAGCAATACCAGGAGTTAATCTATACAAATGCCAAGAATCAACAAAACATATGCCAGTCTCACATTTTCCTAACATCAAAACTCAAGCCTGAGCATCTTCAAAAGCAAATACATGAGCCGGGACAGACTATTAGGATTAGTCCTGTTAATTAATGGGAGGGGGCCATTATGAGGCGTGGAGAGAGGACACTGTGTTATTTATAGCACTTCGCGGTGCAGTGGCACTGGTGCTAAATTGACAATGAACTGCCGTGGCCATCACCGTTTCTCCCAGGTCTACTCAAGGGAACTGCCTACTCTCTACCATTTCAGTGCCACTGTTGTCCTCTTCTCCTGTAACGTGTACGGAGACCTGAGAAAGCACAACGCCATCCATGGCTAGGTGTGGGGAAACAGGTATAAACATTTCTGTGTGCTACCCAAAAGCCCAGCATTATAAGGAACTCATGACACAGCAGTGGAAAATGATACACACATACGATTTCAAGTAAGGCAGTATGAATCTCGCTTAGTGGATTCATGATAAAATGTTTAAAAGAATACATTTACCTGAGAATGGAATTTGTGAGCACAAGGCAACACTGAGAGGTTTTCTGGAGCGAGATTCTCATGACAGATCACACAAGGCTCCTCCTCTTCCTCCTCCTCATCCTAGGAAAATACACACAAGGTGTATTCAGTTCATTTCGTTCTCCCAAATGTAAATGTATTTATAATCAACAGTCTCACTCTCACCAAATTAGTGGCTCCTTCCCATGTGGCAGAACCCTGTGAACTGAGGGGCCTCCAGGCTGGCTTTGGGGGCAGGGCCGCGCTGGACGGTGGTGGACTGTGGCTGGGGGAGACACGACCACCATTTGGCGCTGATTTTCCTTGACTCTGAAAATAAGAATATCATACTGATTTTTTTTAGAATTGTCCTAAAACAGGAAGAACGGATGGAATAGCACAGAATGTGATACAATGAAAATTAGCAAAAGGGTGAAGGTCAATCAGATTCATGCTAATGCTTCAAACAAAATGTTGGCAATACTACTGATATAGTTAGAGCCAGGTAAAGACAACAATAACTATATACTCTTAATTAAAACACGTGTTTGCAGAAATTTTCTAAAAATGTTTTTTAGAACCATTCAAAGTAACCTAGAGTAAATTTCCAGAGGGCCAGTTCTATTCCAGAATGATCGGAAGGTAAATATTTTAAAGGCTTCCCAGGCCATTTGCCCAGTTGAGGTTGAATTGCTTATTGTTAACAGATGATTTAATACAATTACAGGCTGTTGATTTTTTGGAACATGTTATAGAGATAATTGAGACAGCTAACTACTAGAGTTGAAGTCCTGAGAGGGTTCAAGATAGAAATTGGATGAACACAACCTCCACAAGAAGACACAACACTGAGAAAGGTAGGAGAGATATGGTCCCCCTAAGGGAAAAAAAAGAAAATCACACCCCAACCACTATGTTCCACAGTGGGAGGGATCTCAAAGATACAGAACCTTTCCTTGAGGAGTGAGGAATTCCAGTTCCACATTAGGCATCCTAACCTTTATATCCAGCACAGGAAGAGATGAGCCCCCAAAACACCTGACTTTGAAAACCAACGGGGACTACATCCAGGAAAACTATACAACTACAGTGAAAGGAAATTCTGTTCCTAAAGGACTCATGCATGGACTCATTCAAATTGAAAACCAGCAAGAAAACACCAGATGGAAAGCACATTGACCATAGGTGAAAGGGACCCACTTACTAATCTTGCAATGGCCTCCAAAGAGGCAAGAGGTAGCAGGGACTCTCCCCAGCGTCTGAAACACCGGTGGCAGCCATTTCTGTGATCTAGTTCTGTTGTTTTGATGCCAGTATTAGTAGATACCATTTTAGAATTCCCCCTCTAGCCTCCTAAAGCAAGTGTACACACTCTGCTGAAAGCCCCACACATCCTGACACCACAACTGGGCTACACAGCCAGTCATGCGGTGGGGGGGAAACACAGCATTGCCCACCCAGCACACAAGCAGCAATCACTACCTGCCACAACAGAGGGATGCATGCAGCCCACACAAGGGACACCCTGGAGCACCTGGCTCTGGTGGCCAGAGGGGATTGTGCCGCTGGGTCCCACAGGACATAACCTACATAAGGCCATCTCTTCAAAACTGAAAGACATATCTACTTAATACATAGAAACAAACACAGAGAATTAGGCAAAATAGGGAGAAAAAGGAATAGGTTCCAAACCAGAGAACGTGATAAAACCTCAGAAAAGAACTAAATGAAATGGAGATAAGTAATCTACCTGATAAAGAGTTCAAAGTAATGGTCATAAATATGCTCACTGAGCTTGAGAGGAAAATGAACACACACAGTGAGAACTTCAACAAAGAGAGAAAATATAAGAAAGTTACCAACCAGAAGAATATAATAAACAGAAATGAAAAAAATACACAAGGGAATCAACAGTAGATTTGATGATATAGAACAGATCAACTATGCCTAAAGGAACTAGACAAAGAAGAACATGAAACCCAAGGTTAGAAGAAGGAAGGAAATAATAAAAATCGGAATAGAAATAGAGACTAATAAAAAACAATAAAAAAGTTTAATGAAACCAAGAAACAGTTCTTTGAATAGCTTAACAAAATTGATAAACCTTATTCAGAGTCATCAAGGAAAACGACAGGGTTCAAATAAATAAAATCAGAAATTAAAGAGAAGCTACAATTGACACCACAGAAATATAAAGGATCATAAGAGATAACTACAAACATTATATGCCAACAAATTGAACAACCTAGAAGAAGTGCATACATTTCTAAAAACACTATCTTCCAAGACTGAATCAGGAGGAGATAGAAAATCTGAACAGACAAGTTGCTAGTAATGAAATTGAATCAGCAATCAAAAAAACTCCCAACAAACAAAAGTCCAGGACCAGATGGCATCACAGGTGAATTCTACCAAACATTTAAAGAAGAGTTAATACCTATCCTTGTCAAACCATTCCAAAAAACTGAAGAGAAAGGAACATTTCTAAGAACATTTTATAAGGCCAACATTAACCTGACACCAAAATGAGACAAAGATACTTAAAAGAACAATTATAGGCCAATATACCTTTATGAATATAGATGCAAAAATCCTCAACAAAATGTTAGCAAACCTAATTTAAAAATACATTAAGAGGATCATAAACTACAATCAAGTGGGATATTCCAGGGTTGCAAGGATGGTTTAATATCCACAAATCAATTAATGTGATACACCACATTACCAAAACAAAGGATAAAAATCCTATGATCATCTCAATAGATGCAGAAAAAGCATTTGACAAAATTCAACATCCATTTATGATCAACATTTTCAACAAAGTGTGTGTAGAGGGAATATGCCTCATCATAATAAAGGCCATATATGATAAACACACAGCTAACATCATACTTCATCATGAAAATCTGAAAGCTTTTCCTCTAAAATCAGGAACAAGGCAAGCATGCCCACTCTTGCCACTTTTATTCAACATAGAATTGGAAGTCCTAGCTACAGCTATCAGACAAGAAAAATAAATAAAAGACATCCAATTTGCAAAGGAAGAAGTAAAACTGTTACTACTTGTAGCTGACATGATACTATATATAAAAAAACACTAAACATGTAACCAAAAACCATTGTAACTAATAAATGAATTCAGTAAATTTGCAGAATACAAAAGTAACATAGAGAAATCTGTTGCATTCCTATACATTTATAATAAACTATCAGAAAGAGAAATTATGAAATCCCATTTACAATTGCATCAAAAAGAATGAAACACCTAGGAATAAATTTAACCGAGGAGTGAAAGAACTGAACTCTAAAAACTATACTGATGAAAGAAACTGAAGACAACACAAATAAATGGAAAGATATATCATGCTCATGGACTTGAATAATTAGTATTATTCAAGTTTTCATACTGCTCAAAGCAATCTACAGATTAAATGTAATCCCTATCAAAATACCAATGGGACTTATCACAGAATTAGAACAAATAATCCAAAAATTTATATGAAACCGCAGATGACCCGAAATATTCAAAGCAATCTTAAGAATGAAGAACAAAGCTGGAAGTATCACACTTGTTGATTTTAAACTATACTACAAAGCTATAGTAATCAAAACAGTATGGTACTGGCACAACACAGAAACATAGATGAATGGAACAGAAGAGAGCCTAGAAATAGAAATAAATCCATGCTTATATGATCAACTAATCTATGACAAAGAAAGCAAGACTATACAATGGGAAAAACATAGTTTCTTCAATAAATGATGTTGGGAAAACTGGACAGATACATGCAAAAAACGATATTGGACCATTTTCTTACACCATATACAAGAATAAACTCAAAAGGGATTAAAGACTTAAATGTGCAACCTGAAACCATAAAAATCCTAGAAGAAAGCACAGGCAATAAACTCTTTGACATTGCTCTCAGCAATATTTTTTTTGGATCTGTCTCCTCAGGGAAGGTCAACAACAACAAAAATAATAAAATGGGACTACATCAAACTAAAAAGCTTTTTACACAGTGAAGGAAACCATCAACAAAACAAAAAGACAACAACTGAATGGGAAAAGATAATTTGCAAATGATATATCCAATAAGGGGTTAGTATTCAAAATTTATAATGAACCCATATAAATCAATATAACAAAAAAATCAATCTGATTAAAAAAATAGGCAGAGTACCTGAATAGACATTTTTCCAAAGAAGACATACAGAAGACCAATAGACATTTTAATAACTTCGTGTGGTGACTAATGGTTACTAGATTTAACGTGATTATTTCATAAGGTATTTAAACGTTGTACAACTGAACAATATAATATTATACGTCAACTATACTTCATAAAAAATAAAAATAAAAGTCTTTTTGTTTAAGATGTAGAGCAGAGAAAAAACAACTTTGAATTCAAGACTCTCACCTTTATGTTTTCAACTATATACTAAAGTCACCTTAAACTACATGACAGTCAAGTATCTCCCAAAAAACGACCTCAGTGATACTCAAAGAGACTTAAAATGTGCTTCTACTGAGCACCGGAAAGGGCTAGATATTATTGTGGGGGATAGATAGATATGTTCATTATTTTGGCTGAAGTGATGATTTTATGGGTGTATACATGTCAAAATTTATCACACTCTACACTTTAAATATGTGCAGTTTGTCAGTTTGTCATGTTTCAATTATACCTTGATAAAGACATACATATATATATAGTAAAAAAACAGCTAACTATAATACTATAGACAGGGGCAGAGAGATAATAGTTTTTTGTTTTGTTTTGTTTTTTACCTGAGATCTCTTGGGGTCAATAAATTGAGAAATCTTGTAAACAATTTCATCAAATGACAGTCCAGATAAGGACTTCCCATGAGCGTCCTTCAATTTCCGTAAGAAATCTGTAAGCTCCTTTCTGGAAGAGATCAAGGAAAGCAGTGGTGATTTTCCCTTCTGCCTTGAGGATGTGCTCTCCAAACGAGATTTGAAATAATATTGTATAATTTATATGTATCATATAGATGTGACCCTTTAGATCTTTGATCTATAAAAGTGATCACAGGTCCATCTGCATTTATCTTAAACCAAAATGAAAAGTCCTAACGTTTTATTAATGATGTGTTCATGAGTGATAAAATTTAGTATTTATTTTCTTTCAAAAGAGACATTTTAACTGTTTTTGAATTCTCATTGTGTGAAATTTAAGTTTATCTACTTATTTATGCACTGAGCTCTTTATATCACATGTCTCAATGCTCTCTTACTAGGACTAAAGATTCCTTTCTAACTACGTTACTATCACTCTCTCCTCTATCTTTAACTTTTATTTTTGTAAAACTTAGAAACAGAAAACAATGATTAAACAGAACAAGAAAGCAAAGATTAAAAGACACATTAATTATGTGATAAACAAACCTAGGAATATTTTAATTGATATGTTCCTTTTCAATTCTCATAGTCCCTTGACCCAAAGTCTACACATACATTCTTGGTACAATAGGGTAAGGTAATAAAATATTTTTGTTTCCCAAATGAAATATCATGTCATCATCAGCCTCATGGAACAATTTTTGATTTAGTATTTATTCATTTTACACATATATATTTATAACAACTGTATTAAAGCTCTATTTTCATTTTCTATTGATGATAATATTTATAAAACCATGATCTATTCTGAAGCATAGCAGTATGTACATTAAATAACAGAATTCATCTTTAAATGAAAATACTGATGAAAATTAGAATCATTTCTTTGGGTAACTAGAATTATTCCTTGGATACAAGAGTAAAGACTAAAAGAAACTTCATTTCTGGAGGAGCAGAATTAAATATCTTTCTACTAAAGTCAGAACCGTGAAAAACACAGTAAAATATGATTTCTTGCATTTAACTGTGTTCCCAATAAAAAACTGTAAGGACCCTCAACAAAATTCAGAAGATAGGCAAGTAAAACCTGATCATTTATTTGAGCTTATATGGCATACAATCAACTTAAAATTCACTTTGGAAATAGGTTATTAAGATAATTATTGCAGCTGGTGGCATTAAAATTGGATACGTTACAACTACGTGCACTTTGAGTAAATGAGCAAACCTAAATTTAAAAAGGTATTCTCTCATGACTTAAGACTAATAACGTCAGTGAAGAGGTTTAGCATTTATATTGAACACTATCCCTTCTTGATAATTTCATTTTCTTACCAAGGCCATGATAAAAAAAATATCTACTTTGTGTGTGTGTGTGTGTGTGTGTGTGTGTGTGTGTGTGTGTGTGTGTGTGTGTTCTGTTTCTCTGAAATGTTGCATTGCTGTAATTATGGCTACGGACTAGAGTCTGATCTGTACTCACCACCAAATATAAACTAAGGTACCTGGTCTGTTGTGGAAAGGCAGTTTTCAGCCTGTCAGTAATCTTCTCCCAATTCATCATGGGGGGATCGCTTCCCAGGGCTGCACTGGGAGGCACAGGCTCTCCCATAGGCGCCGGCACAGTCCAGGCTATGCCCGTCATCTGTAAGGAGCACATCAGCTTCAATTATTAGGCAGTAAAGTTCCAACCAACAAGCCATTTCCATACCTCAGAAAGTGGGTAGAATGAAAAAGAGAGAGATTGACATACACGTTCTCTTTTCAGAGTTTTTCTTAACTATCACAACAATATTTCTAATTGTTTATATTATCTTTATTTTAAAAATGGGACATTCTAGTGTTACTAATTGCAAACATGTACAGAAATACATGTAGAGTGCTTATTTCTGTATTTTATAACAGTGAAAACCTGAAAACAACCTCAAGTTTGTTAATTAGGTTATGAGTAAATATGGTATACTACTCAAGTCCTTAAAAATAGATCATATGTCTGAGCATGAGAGATATACATGAAACGTTTCATTTTAAAAAGTCTGTGGCATATTATGGTATAACTCATTTTTATTTTTTTTTTAAGGAGGGCACAGCTCAAAATGGCCCATGCAGGGATCGAACCGGCAACCTTGGTGTTAGTAGCAACACACTCTAACCAACTGAGCTAACCGATCACCCAAAAGAGTAGACACTAATACTTTTTATTTTATTTTTTTAAGGAGGGCACAGATCAGAGTGGCCCATGTGGGGACTGAACCAGCAACCTTGGTGTTATCAGCACCACACTCTACCAACTGAGCTAACTGGCCACCCTGACATGACTCGTTTTATATTAAAAAATTTTTTTTGAGTTGTATGTACAGAAAAAGGACTGAAAGTTATAAAAACAATCTGTAACTGGTGATTATTTCCTAGGATTCAATTGCAGGGTAATTTTGGTTTCTGCTCTGTATATTTCTTTTTTATATACTTTATATATATTTTGTATATTTCTATATTATTTGCTTTTTTATAATTAGCACATGCTACTTTTATAATTAGAATAATCAAGGTGAATTTTCAAACAACTAAATAAATATGAGAATACTACTAAAACGTCTGTCTAGCATCTTGTGAATGTTACAAAGGTGGTGTGGAAGTTGTAGTGACACCTCTGAGCGAAACCAGCAAAGTTTTCCCCATGTTTTATGGTAGTTCCGTATTAGAACCATTAAGATTCTAGTTAATTAATATCAATAAATGAATATTTTTGAGTGCTAATCTGATTACTAGGATAATTATAAACATGGCATCTTGGACCTACGGCTCTATAAGTTATCTTCAACTATAAGGTTATTACTCATGAAAACTAGTAACTAATAACTATTAATGACCATTGGAATAACTCATACAAAGCCTAGTAAGCCAGAAGCACAGAATGCTGCCCTGAAACCTGGGATTGCATCAGTACCAACCTTTTCCCCAGGCATCAGAAGGTTGAGGTATTTTAATGTCTCAATAAAATTTTACCATAGTTCCTTATAGAATGGTGCAGGAGCAAATCACGTGAACAATACTGTGAAATCATGGAAATAAAAAGATGTGGTACTTAGTTAACATGTTAAGGCCTGTATACATATTTATTTGCAGAGAGGCAGCCTCTACAAAAATAAGCAGAATCCATCTGACTATATATTTCAAAGGGAGACTATTAGCAATGTTTACGTACCAAAAAAAACCAAAAAAACAAAAACCTGACTGAAATGTACTTATGGGAATGTCAAGATTAGAGAACTTTGCATTAATTATATTTAACATAATCTTCTGGAAAAATATTTTCCTTTAAATAAAGTTTACCTTAATCAAGTTTATAACTGACAGTCCTATTCATTTTAAGTTTCTCTATTGCTTCTTCAGGTTTGGATAAGGCTTATCTAGCTATTTGTATCCAGGAAGATTTATAATTTTATAGTATAGTATGTTCCAACATGATGTTATTTATATTGTCTGTTTATAGATAAGTACTGTCCTACTATACATACGTGTGTGTATGTATGTGCACGCAAATAATTTTTTTCTTTAGCTTTGTTGCATAATTTAGTTTGTTGAGTTGTCTGCTCTGCTTTCAACCTACCCAACAATCAAGCCTAACCATAAATTACCCATTTAAATATCAATCTACAGGTCATTGTTGCCTGTTATAGAAGCAAACTGTAATTGTATGGATCCTCTACTATAAAAATACATTTATCTTTGCATGCAAAAACTAAGCTACTATCAGTTAATGAATAATTAAATAATATGTGTAATGGCCTTAACACAGTGCCTCACATGGAACTATTTATTCAGTTATTATGCAGCTATCATCATCACCACCACCATCATCATCATTTATCAAATAAATGAACAAAGAGAAGACAGACATTCATTCTGTAGTCCATTGTAGTGATAAAGAACTAGGTAACATCACTGCACCAAGAGTGGCTCTGTACCAGGGGGGCTCTAGGTTGGCCGGGTGCAGAAATGACCCCAGGGCAAACAGCAGGCATCTGAGGAACAGTAAGTACAGGTCTAAAGAAAGAGTCTTTCACAAGGGGTCTTCCCAAGAACTGCTGCATCTAAAATAGAAAAGGTAAAAATTAAAAACAAAAAATCCATACACATACCATATATGTATATGGGCAATGATCTAAACTCATACAGCAATGTTTGGGGAAAGGAGTGATGTGAAACCTAGTTCCAAAGCACAATAGAAAGAATATTGTCATAAAATTAGTTAAATATGTGAATATTTGAAAAGCAAAGGGCAGTGAAATATCCTAAAGACCATTGAAAGAGAGAGAGAGAGAGACAGAGACAGAGAGAGAGAGAGAGAGAGAGAGGAGAACAAGGTTCTAGTCCCACTTTCTCTGCACCTGGCTGGGTAACCTTGGATGCCAAGTTACTAATCTATAAAATAAGAGGTTGGGTTAGGTGACCTTTAAAGTTCATTCCCAACTAAAATACGTAATAACGAACTATGCAAAGGGGCTCCTCAGTGAGCGCTATCCATGTTGATGAACAATACTGACACTCAGAAATTCTGCTAAAGAACCACAGTTGTTTATAGATAATATTACTTTTGCTATTGTACATTGGAGGAACCTTGTACTATCTGATGGAATTCTGACTTTATGTTTAGCTCCAAGGGCAATAGGAAACTAAAATGAGGTGTGCCTGGAGGATGAATTCTTCTATAGTGACTGTAGACATGCTGGTGTGTGTTACTGACTTTCCAGGGGGCTGTGGAAAGCCACCCCTTCTTAGCATCTACCAATAGTAGGGATACCTTATTGGCTGGACTACAGAGGACGCCAGATTCGTAGAGTATTGCCCGTGTGCCAGGACTAACACAGGCATAAAGCAGTTAAACAATTTGTTGAATTAAAAAAAAAGGACATCAATATGGCTCTTAAGTAATGATCCTAAAACCAACAGGTGAAAGGTTAATGAGGAACTTCATAATGGATAGATGAGGTTGACATTCCATTCTTACCATTGTTAAAGGAGATATATTGTGTGCCTTCTGATGTGTATATATATCATCACCTATAAAAAAGAAACTCTTGCCAAAAATACTGAACCTGACTCTAATCAACCCTTTAGATCTAATGATCAGTTTACAGAAAATAGTAGAACATGTACAATGACATCAGAAGGATGCAATCAGTTAAATCAATAATATGGAAAATTGAACAGGATAAGTGACTTAGTTTTTTAACAAATAAATTACATGAATAAAGGGGAAAGGGTTGGGTAGCTATTACAGACTTAAAGGAAAATAATCAGTCAAATGAAAAGTATAAACCTTGCTTGGATTGTTTTTAAAAATAAGGGTTTTTAAAGTTAAGGTAATTATAACCAAATTGGGAATATTGTTTAGCTAGGTAACAAACGACATTTTTGAGACAACTGTGGAAATATAAATTTTAACGGGATATTAGATATTAAAAATTATTTTTAATTCTCTTAGAAAAATGGGGTTGTGATTATATCAACTAATAAGAGTCCTCATCTTTTAGAAATACATACTGAAGTATACATTGATGGTATTATATGGTATGGCGGATTTATTTTAAAATATTCCAGTGGGGAGAAAGAAAGGGATGATAGGAAACAAGATTGACAAAAGGTTGAAAATGCTGAAGTTGGCTGTGGGGTTCACAGAAGTTCATTATATTATTTTATTTTTTTGTATGTTTCAAAATTTTCATAGTGTAAACTTTTTAAAGAATGAATGAATGGTGGGTACTGAGTTAACAGTCCTGCTCTCTTTGAGGATAACTATTACGGAACATTACTTTGAGGATTAGATAGGCAGGGTACAACACTCAAAATATAATGAAACATAAAAATACTGATCAAACTGGAAATAGTACTCATTTTTCCAGACTTCTTAGGTTAGACTAGTATATATTTAAAACGTGGTTATCATTCTTAACAGACAGAGACTTTAGAATTAGATCATCTAGTACAATTTCCTGATTTATAAATGAGAAAAGCAAAGTCCAGAACACCTCATTTTCCAAAGACCAACATAGTTCTCCAGAGTTGGGACTTGAACCCAGATCTCTCGTGAGCTTCCATTGTATAATATCACCTCAGTTTACAGTACACAGCATATTCACATTTCTAGCATTTATCCTCTCAGACTGTTCCACTAATGCTCAGTGGTCACTGATGCCTGCACTCTAACACAACTGTCAGCTTTGATCAAGCACAGCTTGACTCTGTTAGGAAGCACAAAAGACACAGATGTTAGCAGAAGGATGCGTATAAATTCCACAGGGCCCAACTGCCAGTGGGTTTTTGCCTTGAACAAACCTGGATAGCTACATGAGAACTAAAACGGTCTCTGAAGAAATGAGGAATAGGAGTCAAGCTTTGCCTACATTTGTCAGCTACAGTCTCACTGGTATCAGTCAGCTTATGCCAGTCTGGTTCCAGGAAACTCCAAAGAATAACTCTGTATCTAGCTCCTGAGTCTCGGGAGCCATTTTGCATTTAGTCATGGGCGAGTTTAACTACAACGTATAGACAGTAATTTGAATATAGGAAGAAGGCCCGGGGTTTCTAGAAATCCTACCAAGAACATGTGTTACTTACTGCAGAACCACAGAGAATCTTTGGGATTTCTCTGTCACGTATGTAACGCCATCCTTATCAGGGTAGTGGGTTATGATGGTGTTCCAAGCCAAGAATGATAATGTACACAGTACAGTACTCCTGTAAAACGCGTACTGACCAAAAATGTAAAAGGCAATGCTGACATTCTGAACTAAAGCCCAGAGTGTATGGCATATAATGCTTTTAGCTCTGGATTCTGCTTTGGGAACACAGTGAAACTCCATATAATTTACTGAAATTTTAAGTTCTTTGATATATTCATCTATTTGTAGAACAACATTTTCAATGTTATCCTACAAGCAGAAGTGCTGATGTCAAAAGTAATCTGCCCCTGAATATCTCACACCTTTCTTTTTTTCCTACCCCCAGCTCTGTTATAATAAAAATGATCACCTAATGGTTCTGTCCTAAAAGGCATTTTGAAAAGCTTTATGAGTTTATTGGTTTAAGGTTTCCCAAAAGGATAACTTAAACAAGAAAGCATAGATATTAGTTTGTCTGATTACACTCATTGATCCCTAACGAGCAGGAAAGGGGCATAAATGGAAGCTGTCTTGCTGTTAAAGATAGAATAGAAGATACAATTTAAGGAAAAGAATATCTAAAGTAGAACGTTAGTGAAGTTAGTGAAGAGGGGTGAAGTTCAGCCTGTTGGGTATTATGCTGAAGGGTTTCAGTCATCTAGGGGTAACTTGGAGTTGGAATTCTGAGTATTCATTAGTTTTCTCCCACGATGTAGCTAAGAGTGACAGGATGAATAAGAATATACTACCTGTTTAGATATCGAATGCACCACTAAAATCCAGTGATACAGCTACCACATTTTGCTGTGTATAATGTGCACATTTTTGCCCAAATTTATGAGTCAAAAATAAGGATGCACATTATACATGAGTAGTACTAATTCCACATCTATATAAATGTTTTTTAATTTGTTTATTTGTGCGTATGAGTTACAAGTGTAACTCTAGAAATCAATAACGATATCCATATGCAAAATAATACCCTGGAATATGATCATCAGTTTTTGTTGAACTTCTGATGAACTTACAACAAGGAAGAGTTCTTGGCCTTCTATGATGCATAAATATCGTAAATTTCTTACTGGTACATAAATTTCTTGTACCTTGTATCTGTTCTTGTGTTTTGTAATTATTTGTTACATAAAATTTCTTGTACCATAACATGTTAAAAAATAAATGCTAAAATTCCTTTATAATACAAAATCAAGTACCTAAATGTAAACAAATAAAAATTTGAATTGAAAAATTAAAATGAAAGATTTTTTCCCCTGAATGTTTGAGCCAAAAATGTGGGTGCGCATTATACACAGCAAACTATGGTGTGTAAGTGGCCTCATTTGACAGAATCATCTGGAGATGATATAGCAGGAATGGACATGATTACAAATGATACACATATTACGTGCCTATTCCATTTTGAATACACATTAAACAAACCACATAGTCACTGTTTTACATCCCTTATTTTATCAAGATGAAGATTGCAATTTTTCAAAATGTATTTCTCACCAGTATCTCAGGACTAGGTGGTGGTGGAGGAAGCTGGATTGGAGGCAAGGTACTCAAAGCAAATCCTTGCTTCACCTTGTTAATTTGTTCATTGTACTGTGTCTAGTAGCAAAAGACAAACAATATTTTAAAGCAAAATCAACTTCAAAGAAATAGCATATAAAAATATTTGCTGTCATTTTGAATAATACAGCATAGAATAGTGATTCCCAAGCTATATCAGAAATAATATAAAAACAATTTTTGACGTAAAACAATTCTATAGAACAATATTCCTGAATGTAAATAGTTGTATTTTTAGAAGTATCTATTGATTGACAAGATACAGAGACACATAATTCACAGATCCTTGTAATAATTCCTCAGTATTTCCATAATTTTCAGTCCCAAAACAGGAACTACTAATATAAAATGAATAGATTCTAAAGATTCAAGAAGCTATAAATAATGTACTGGCTGATAAATACAGGGGGGAAAGTATTTGTAACAGAGTCAGACTACTTGCAAATGTTCATTTTAAAAAGTAGAGGGGAAGTTTTAGGAAATATTTATTAAATGTTTACATTTTGTTTATCTCAAAAGTTATACCTCTAGCTTTCTCCAGTTCCATATATACCTCTGTTTTATTCTCTTAGATTCTGCCAAAAGTTAAGACTCCAGTCCTGGAACCTTAATAACATGCTTTTAACATTTTTTTGGCATTTGTCCCCATTTTGCTTTACCATCCTATTTTGTAAATGACCCACAAGAGCTGGAAAAGAAAGTCTTAAAAAGCAAAACACTTAGAAACTTCCACACAGAGGACATGTGCTTGAAAGACAAGGATACAGAGCAAGGAGCAGCTCCTTCAAGGCCAGAACTTTGAATAAACTCAACAGAAATGCTAAGCATCACCAAAGACTGAGTAAGAAAGAGTCCAGAAAACAGTCAAGACCACCAATGAAAAAGCCAGACAAGTAGAAAATGTTTTGAGGCAGCTTTTCAAACTGCATGTGACTGTGTTGTGAAATCATAAAATAAACATTATATGTCATCTTTAACATATACATATAAAAATATCCTAAAACCAAATGGAAAATAAATGTTCCATGGCTTAGCTCTTTAGTTTACCTTTAGTATAGTCATAAGTCTATTAAACCAACAATTAAGAATTTATTATTTTGCATTATGGGATAATTACATAAAAAGTTAAGACTGAAAATTAACACAAGTCTGCTTGATCACCCTATTAATTCTGTAAACACAGAGTAAAACCAAGGTAGACACTTATTTCTGATTGGAGCAGGTAGCTTCGAAATTCTAGGGAAATTAGGTGTGATGCACAACTTTTGAGTTTACCATTCACTGCAATGGGGACGTAAAAGACCACATGTATGAGTACAGGATGCTGCTTACAACCAAGTACACGAAAGTAATCAATATCAAACCTAAAAACCGCATAAACTTTAATAACTCAAATGAAAAAAACATGTTCTTCCTTAAATTTCTCTAACAATTGTTTTTAATGCTAAATGTTTTCTTTAAGTATATGACACCTATATAACAAGTATATAACATTCAATTAATTGATTCTAAATATACTTCACAACTTACCCTGAGGAATGCAATCTTGTTTCTGACATCTGTCACAATGGCATTCCAACTGTCTACTGCGGCCTTTAATTGAAGTGATTCTAGGTTGCTGGTGCAGACAAGGAGACACGAGAAAGTTCTTTCTTTTTATATACCACTTAGGTTTCCAAAAATTCCCATTATGTTATCTAGCATACATGCAAATAATGTCAAACAACAAAATTATCCCTATCACCAACAATTACCTCAAATGGGCACAAAGTTGTATTGGGGGGTTTGTTATTAAAAATAGAAACAAGGACTAGGAACATATAAGATTTCTTTTTTCAAAAGCAAATATAACTTTTGCTTCAGAAGAACAAGTTTTTTTCTCTCCTGGTGATATTTTTTAGGACATATAAAACCTTTGTCTTTCTCTGCCTTCCCACTGAAGTAGGAAGGCAGAGAAAGACAAACAGGGAAATTGCCCTAGCCATCCCTTCGCAAAGATGCCGCCCACTCATCTCAGAAGCGGGTTCTGGACTACCTTCACATCCATCCTGACATCACAACGTCACGGCTGGCCTATCAGGCTCTTTTGCAAATTACAAAAAGATAGTCCCAATGGGAGGGCAAATCAGAAACAAGAATTAGATTGCTGCCTCTATGAAGTGCATAAACTGCACAAACACAGCAGCTCTGCCAAACATACCCAGCAAATGACTTAGGTAGGAAGAGCTTTGAGGTGTTTAGGGTCTGTCCTCTCTACAAGAGAGATTTCAAAGGCTTTTAAAAGGCTCTATCTATTATAACATCCCATCCCAGTACCACCCAGTACAATAGCTTTAAAAGAGCAGAACAAGTTATCACTGAGATAATCTCATACAAAGGGGCTTGATAATATTCTAATTTGCAGAGCTTTCTCCCTCTGGCAAGCAAAGATAGACTGATCACTTACAATTGTGCTTCATCAACCTGAACGCACATCAGTGTATCCTGGGAATCTTGCTAAACCTGAGAGATTCTGATTCTTTAGAATTGAAGAATCACGATCATTACAAAGATAATTATTAAAAAAAAAATGATGCCTTGGCCCAGAGATTCTAATTTAATTAATTCTTTAAGTTTGAAGGAATACACCATAAAATTATAAATTTAAGGAGAATCTCATGCAACCTGCCCAATATTTGAAAATCACTCATTTATAGCACAGCAGGAAATTACCTGTAACGTGATTTTAGGTGTTAATACTAACCCCCCCCCCCAAAGTACTCCAAAGGCATTTAAAATCAAGTATTAGAAAACAATTAGAAACGAATTTTCCACTTAGAATCCACCTTGGTTTGTAAATATCTGGTCTTCATACATGTCTCTGAGATTTTTTTTTAAATCTATTTCACTGTGGAGGAAGGGGAAAAAAAATCTGTCAGCAGCTATTACTGCATTTAGTAGACGTCTCAATGCTTCAGCAGAAGCAACATAATAAAAATATCAAAGTGACTAGATGACTTTTGAGATTTAAAATACAAGGGCTTCTTCACTTGAAAGACTCTGATGTCATATATGGAAATCACATCACAGATTATGTTCAACCTTGGAGCCACTTGCGAGTATCTCTGAGATCAAGATGCATTAAAAGGGAAAGGTTACCTTGCTGCCATCTGAGTCACCCTGGCAAGCTGACTGAGGCATTCCTTTTCAGTCTGCTCTAGATGAAGCAAACCAAAATCTCGACGGCACTGTAAGAAATACACCTACAGATTTTTGAAAGAGAAAGAGAAAGAAGTTTAAGATATCCTTATAAATGAACACATTCTTTTCTCAATCATCAAGTACATTTTTAAAAGCGATTTTTCAATCTCTTCCAACAACTGGCTTCTTGACCATCCACAAGGCATTATAAAAGCTTTCTGACACAGTCATCTACCTGGCCTAAGCCATCCTTGTCTGGCCTAGAGAAGTTCATGAATACCTTCCATGAAAGAACATTTGAGTGAGAACAAGCTAAATGTTATTTTGTTTAATGGTTACTGGGTTGGTAAACATTCTAGATTAGTTTTCAAACTGCCACATATACTGGAACCATCTCAGAAACTTAAAAAAAAAATGATGCTTGGTCCCAGACATTCTAATTTAATTGATACTACAGAGCCCCTGGGTATTGAGTTAAGGACACTCAAAAGAAGCCCTGCTATTTGTTTTCTAACTGATAAAGGGAATAACAGACCATACAGCACCATACAGTCCAAATGGGCCTTGGAGGGCATCTAGTTCCATGTAAATCCCACAGCAGGGATCCCTTCTGCACCATTATTGAAGATAGTTTATTATACTCTTGGTCAGCATTAAGTGTTTCTAAAACTAATAATGAAAGTAGAAAAGAAACTCCCTGACTAAAAGCAGTGAAAACAAAAATACAAACTTGAGGTCTTCAGATAATCTGAGTTTTTTGGGTTTTTTTGTTTTTGTTTTTGTTTTTTTTAATTAAATCTAGCACTCCAAAACGTTACTCTCCAGGGATTTTTGGTTCAGATATCACTTATTGATGGTTGACCTCCAGATTTCTGAATACTCTTCTAAAGAATAGCACTTACTATGATAGAGGTGGGAATGGTTTTAATGTCAGTGAGGTCTCCAAACACTTGAATCTTATTGTATATCAAGTTTGGTTATCTATAAACAAAAATGACATACACATATACAATCCTATTTTGTTTGAGAGACCCGAGCTGTGGGTTTCTAAGCTAACTTAGAAATAACTAGGTGAGTTTCTGGGTCCAGAGGATACGTTGGTTTTTGCCAATGGAGTGTATTATGTATACGTGCTTTTGGAAAACCTACGTAGGGAGTAGCAAAGAAGGGAGATATGGCAGCAGTGAAATGTTAACTCGTCAAAGTTTGGCTTAGAGACCTGGCTTCATGAAAATTTCCCCAAGATGTCTGCGTTTGCTATACATACTGAAACAGACCAATTTCTTGGCGTCATTCAGGGAAAAACAACGTAAGATCATCAACACTGAAGTAATCCTGTACAAAATTCCAATGACTGAAATAAGTACAAGGGTTGGAGCTGAATTTTCCTGGCTGGTCCTAAGATGTCTTATTTCTCTTTATTCAAGAAACAGTCTTTCATCAATAGCTTAGTATACAATTGCACAGTTAAAACCTTCCCCAACCGCCTCTCTCTCTCTCTCTCTCTCTCTCTCTCTCTCTCTCTCTTTACCTCAGCTGTTAAAGCTCTGCTAGTTTCTGCATTCATTTTGGTTAAGTATGTTTTAA
Organism: Rhinolophus sinicus; assembly: GCF_036562045.2. Classification (NCBI taxonomy): domain Eukaryota; kingdom Metazoa; phylum Chordata; class Mammalia; order Chiroptera; family Rhinolophidae; genus Rhinolophus; species Rhinolophus sinicus. Next base: position 72,431,914 of record NC_133751.1, read on the forward strand.
TTGTGCTTTCCAGATTATGCTTCTCCATTTCCCACTGAGATCTGAAATATATGATCATTAAAGAGTCAGTAACATTGTAGCAAGGACAGATTTTTCTACCTTATTCAGGAAGAAGAAAAATACAAACTACTCAATGAAGTTAATGATTTCTTGAAAAGTATACGGCACATAAAAGCAAGAGAAGACATTACTTAAGACTTACTGTTATGTAGAAGTTTTAAAGTTGTCATATAGGGGTAATGATTAAAACTTGGCTCTGAAATCAAGTTGTCTGAGGATGAATCTGAGTTCCACAACTTAGTAAATGTGAAACTTTGGGCAAGTTACTGAACTTCTCTGACCTCTGTTTCCTCACATGTAAAAATGGAGAAAATTGTATTACCTCAAAGAGCGTTGTAAAAATTAATTCAGATAATATACATAAAGCACTTTGTGTTTGGCACATATTAAGTACTAAATAAATATTAGTTATTATTGTTATTAATAAATTTTACATAAAGTTTCTATAAGCCTTTTTGTATTCTAACAAAGGCAACTACAAAGGTTTTTATTATCCCTGTCATAAAGCTAAGTCACTGCATTAAAATATTTTATTGATTATCTCAGTGCTTACATTCAAAACCTTAGAATGAAAAAAAAATTCTATAGCTTGAGAGGGAGGGAGACGATAATAGGACATTATTTATGAAGGATTACAGTATGGCTACCTGTGAGGTTTCTTTTATTCTTATCTCACATTGGCTTGAGCCCTAGAACTCTAGCGCATACAAACCAAATTAATGTCTTTAATGGAAACAATTAATTGGAAATATAACATTGTGATAGGGAACTTTCACAGAAGCTGTCCTCAGTGTTTTATTTTTAGAAACATCTGGATACTTGAGTACCTGACAAACATTGATAAGAAGCTTGACAAAACAATATTTTGTGAACACTATTAAGTTGAGAGTGTTTTGATGGAAAAATCATAAAATATTCAAGGAGATATATTAACTCAACCAAGAATTATTATGCCATTGAATATGGTACAAAATTTGCCTACAAGAACAAGAGAAGAAAATAAATAACTGGATTTCATTAAATTAAAAACTTTTTATGCTGCAAAGGATATCATCAAGAAGGGGAAAAGACAACCCACAGAATGGGATAAAGTATTTGCAAATATCTGATAAGGGACCTGTAACCAGAACATACTAAGAATAATTAAAACTCGACAATAAAAAGACAATCTAATTTAAAAAATGGCCAAAGTGGTGAATAGACATTTTTCCAAGTAGATACAAAACCGGCCAATAAGCAGATGAAAAGATGTTCTACATAATTAGAGAAAAAGCAAATGAAAATCACAAGGATATACCACTTCACATTCACTACAACGAGTAAAACAAAGACAGATAACCTAATAAGTATTGTGAGGATGTGGAGAAATCGGAACTTTCATCCATTGTTGGCAGGATTGTAAAATGGTGCAGTGACTTGGAAAACAGTTTGGCAGTTCCTCACAAGTTAAACATAGAATTTACTCCATGTCTCAGCAATTGCATTCTTAGGTATGTACCCAAGAGAATTGAAACCATATGTCCACACACAAATATATATACAAATGTTCTAACAGCATTATTCATAATAGTAAAAAATGGAAACAAACCAAACGTCCATAAACTGATAAAAAGATAAACAAAATATGGTATATCCACACAATGGAATGCTATTTCTCCACAAAACAGAATGAATACAGACATGTGCTACAACATGGATGAAACCTGAAAACATTATGTCAAAGAAGTTAATCACAAGAGGCCACACATTATATGATTCTACTTATATGAAATGTCCACAATAGGCAAATCCAGAGAGACAAGAAATAGATTACTGGTTGCCAGAAGCTTAGGGAAGGGAGAATGAGGAGTACTTTTTGACGGTTCCAGGCTTTCTTTCTCAGGTAAGAAAAATGTTCTGGAATTAGATTGTGGAATTAGATTAGTGGAAAAATGTTCTGGAATTAGATATGGTTGTACACCTCTGTGAATATACTAAAAACCAATGAATTGTACACTTTAACCAAGTAAATGTTATGCAATATGAATTAGATCTCAAAAAAGCTGTTATAAAAAATTTCCTACAGGCAAATCTAAAATGATAACAAAACAGGCAGTTTCATAAAGCAGTCATACCTAGTAGTGTTGGTTAGGGTAAGGAGATGAGATCTCATGAAACCCTAGTCTTTGACAGCAGTCTGGTGTGGAACCATAACTTGGCTCATTGAATCTCTCTCAGCAGACTTCTAGGGCCAGAGCTACGGTGAACAAACCTCCCATTTCCCTAGGACAGTTCTAGTTTACACCTGTTGTCCCTGTGTAATTATTAATACTGCTCATTTTCAGGCTCAACATGCCCCAGTTTGGATAATATATGATATTGCTACCCTAGCCAGAATATGCTGAGTGGAATGCATAGTTTCAGAGATAGTGCCCTCAACCAAAGCAACAGCTATTTGTACCTTTTCATGGAAAGCTGCTCTTTCAGGTTCTTGATTTCATTATCTTTAGCTTGGCTCTGACGCTGTAATCTAAGCAAAGAAGAAAGAAAGTCATAAAAATGTCAGAAACAACTTGTCAGTAATACAGTCAGAACAGCTCTACTTATAGATGAGGAAGGATTAAGTGTGTCCATTTTGGGCCACTGAGCTTGAGCATGAAAATACCTGGACTCCAATACCTAGTCATTCTGAAATGTATCTTATTTCTGATGTCTGATGTACTGATTTCCCAAAGAAAGAACTCAATTCTAACCCCTTAGTTTTAACTAAGTTGTAAATTAGAAAACCAAAGAGAAGAGTTATCTTGTATTCCCAGTTTGATGACTTGGAAAGACGTCTTCAGTTCTGTACTTCAGTTTACCCACTTGAAAACAGATGGTAGCTTCTAATGCTCTAGGCCTATGGTGGGACGAAGAACTTTAAGTTCCTTAAATAGATACTATATAAAGTCATGCAAACTATTAAAGACTTGGGGCCTGAAAAAAAATCAGACTTTAAATATAGAGGTAATGAGACTGTGTGCAAATAAAAATTACAATGAAAACTATAAATTAAAACTGGGGTGTCACTCATATTACCTAATCATGGGAAGATGGGGTTAAAAATTTTGTATAAATCAGAAAACATAACCTGTGATTAGCTTAAAAATTAATATGCAAAAAACTATTATGAAAAAGTTTCTAATATGTTCAGACACTTGAGATACATAGGAGTTTTGGTTAATATAAATGATTGGAATGGTACGGCTTACTTAAAACAATGACTTGTTGGCTGGATTGCTCACTAGATTACAGAGACTACCCACTCACCTTTACCCTGAGCTTTCCCAAGCTGTAGAGACTTACTATCAATGTTCCGTTGGACAGAAAATGCAATGAAAGAAACCAGGTCTCTTTTTATACAAAAGAAGTCATGTTCTCAAGTAAATAGTAAGAAATACAAGTTTTGTTATAGTAGTACACAGGAGTATGTAAAGAGAGTTGAAAAGTGGTAAGATTTCTATCACTGATATTGTCCTTTCCTTTGTATACTTACATTACTTCAATATTTCACCCAGCTCCAGTTTAGAGTGGGTGATCAGAGTTGACAAAGCTGGTGAGGAATTCAGAAGACCTGGATTCTTAAAGGAAAGAGGATAAAGTAGGTACAGTTCCTGCCATCCAGCCTGGATATGAACCAGCTGTATATGTTCAGGTAGTCATAATTTCTCAGTCCTATTTTTCTCACAAATAACATGATAGGGTAGGATTTGATTTTCTTTTCTAAAAAGATCTAAAGTTCCCAAGCTTACTCTGGCTGGCTATTAAGGTTATTAGACGGATTTTATTGACTGCAGATTCTTAATATTTATGAAGTGCTTACTGTAATTTGTACAAAATGTGTCACTTTTATATAAATCTTCTTTGTTAAAACTGCAATCATCATTGACAAATATTCACCAAACATTTACTGAAGGATTGGTATTGAATTAGGAGAAAAAAGCTGAGTTTTTTTTTCTTTTGCTTCCTACTAAACACTGTATTCTAAGATGAAAGAAATCAACATTTTACAATTAAAGAATATATTCTTCATGATCAAGTGAGTTAAACAAAGAAAGGCTAAAAGGGTATATGAGAATACACACAGTGCTCGTGCTGTTTTCTCTGCCTAGATGCCCTCTGTCTGTTCTCCCATCTCATCCTACCTAGCCTGGGTTCAATACAGGGTACTATGTCTTCAGTGAAGTCTTCCTTATCACAACCATCAATAGTACTCTGTTTACCCTACAAAATCCCTATTAAGTATAGCTCCATTTGGCAGGTACGTCCTTTTTAAAAAGTTAAACATTTTGAGATAATTAGAATCATATGCAGGTACAAAAATGATACAGACAGATCCCATGTACCCTTTACCCACCTTCCCCCTATGGTAACATCCTACAAAACGACAGTATAACAACCAGGATGTTGACAGTGATACAGTTCAAGATACTATACAGTTTTATCACCACAAGAGCCATCATTTTGCCTTTTTATAACCACACCCACTTCCCTCCTACTTCCATTTCCTCCTTATAACCTTGAAACCACTAACCTATTTCCCATTTTTACCATTTTGTCATTTTTGAAATTTTGTCATTTCAAGAATGTTATAGAAATGGAATCATACAGTATATAAGCTTTGGGGACTAGGTTTTTTTTCCACTCAGCATAATTCTCTAATGTCTGCAGGGTATATAGAGGTATCACTGTTTCTATTCCTGAGGGTGGTGTTTGTGTCTTCTCTCTCTCTCTCTCTCTTTTTTTTTTTTGTGTGTGTGCCAGTTTTGCTAGAAGTTTGTCAATTTTATTGATCTTTTCAAAAACAGCCTTGTTTCATGGATTTTTCTCTATTGTTTCTCTGTTACCAATTTCATTACTTCTCATCTTTGTTATTTCTTTCTGCTTGTTTTGGGTTATTTTGCTTTTCTTTTTCTGTGTTCTTGAGGTTGGAGCTTATTCATTTGAAACTTTTCTCCTTTTCCAATGTGTATGTTAGTTCTTCTCAGAACTGCTTTAGCTGTGCCCCACAAATTTTGATATATTGTATTTCCATGTTAATTCAGTTCAATGTATTTTTATTTCCCTTGACACCTCCTCTTTGAACTTACAGATTAATTGGAAGTGTGGTGTGTAGTTTCCAAGGGTTTGGGAATTTTCCTCTTGTCTTACTTAGCATTATTGTTTTCTAGTTTGATTCCACTGTGATGAGAGCATATAATTAGCATCATTTCAATTCTTTTAAATTTGTTGAGGTTTGTTTTATGGCCCAGGATATGGTCTATTTTGGTATATTTCTTGTGGTACTTGAAAGTATATGGATTCTGCTGTTATCTGGTGCAGTGTTCCATAAATATTGATCAGATCCTGTTGACTGATGGTATTATGCAAGTCTTCTATACCCTTGCTGATTTTGTTTAGTAGTTCTATAAATTCCTGAGAGTGGGGTGTTGACGTCACCAACTGAAATTGTATATTTTTCTATTTCTTTCAGTTCTATCAAGTTTTATTTTACGTATTTTGAATTTCTGTCGTTTAGTACATACACCTTTGTTTTAATACGTACACAGATTCTTACATCTTCCTGGTGGATTGATCCTTTGATCATTAGTAATGTCCCTCTTTGTCTCCAGTAGTTTTCTTTGCTCTGAAGTCTATTTTATCTGATATTAGTAAACAAACTCCTGCTTTTTTTGATTAATGTTTGCCATCCTTTTACTTTCCATCCTTTTACTTTCCATCCTCTTACCATCCTTTTACTTTCAACCTACCTATGTTATTAAAACTGAAGTGAGTTTCTTGCAAACAACATATTCTTGGATCACATTTTTTTGTTTTGTTTTGTTTTAAAAATCCACTCTGCTAGTCTCTTTTAATTTGTGTATTTAGACCATTTACATTTGAGGTAATTATTGACATGTTAGTGATTTTATTGTTTTCTGTTTTTATTGTTTTCCATTTTATTGTTTTCTGCTTTTCTTTTCTTACCTTTTTGTGGGCTATCTGTACATATTTTAGGATTCATTCTTGACTGACAGTGTTTTTGAGTATCTCTCTTTGTGCAGTTCTTTTAATTGTTGCAGTAGGTATTATCATATGCACACATAGAGTACTGTTATTGATCTTGTCCTATTTCCAGTGAAGTGTAGAAGGGCTGATTCACACTGCTTTGTTGCTGTAGGGTAGAAAGAGGCAGGAACTCCCTGTTGAGCCCCTCTAGCACCAGAGGGGGAGAGGGAAGAAAACAGAGTGCCAACTAACCTCCATGGGGACACTTAGTTCCCCATGAGGACAGCAGGAATGAAACCTAGCACTGACTAGTCCTCCCTCAGATCAGTTTGTTAAGTCTCATTGATGCTGGGTAGAAGCAGAGGCTTAGCTTGCAGCTGGACAACACTGATGCTATCCTGGCAGAGGAATTGGAGCATTATCTGCTTTCTCCTGGTGGAGAATGGAAGATCAGCTGCTTGCTCAGTACTGCTACCCCAGCAGAAGAATCTGATTTCTGCTATCTGTTTTTGTCAGAGCATATTGCCTGCTTCCAAAAGGTGGTGTGGGGCTATTGGTGTTTGACTGGAGTAGGTGGGTAGTGCTAAAATGGTTTTCTGTTGTTATATCTTCCTTTGGCTAGAGAGAAAAGGCTTTTCTTGGAGTTTTTACCCCCTCTACCGATTGACAGTTCTAGGTTGAAAGTTTCTGCAGTGCTCTGTCTAGGATATATGGGAGGCAATAGGAAAATCACTGCCATATCATTCCTCAAGTCCCAAGGTCTTTAGATAGTCTGCCTTCTTCTACCTTTCAGAGTCTTCCAATGTTTGTTGTAATAAAGGGGACTGGAGGTCCAGGGTGTTTTTGTTATAATAAGGGGGACTTGCAAGTAATGGAGCCACTATATCTTGCTGGAACTGGAAGTCCCTCTTTTACATGTAATTTTAGTCCCCCCGTGTTAACCTATACTCTCCATTAGCTTACAGTTAATGTCTATCACATCTCAGTAACTGCTACATGTGCCTTACAGAACTCTTCTCACACGATGAGTACTTTATAAATGTTTGGTAAATGTTCAACACTGAGTGCTCATAGTCTGAAGGCATCCCCTGAAGTGCTCTGTTTGTAGTCTCAAGCACACAAGGGTGCCTGGATCAGCTATCAGAGTGGAGGAGGGATATTCTCAGACAGTGAAGGAGAGAGGAAGCTCAACTGCATGGCTTCCTCTGCAAGTGGCATTACTGTTCTGCTCTCTGATATTATGTAACATATTTCTGGGTTGGTCATTACCCTCCAGGCTAAAAGGCAAAGTTTTGAATGCTTCTTAAGTGACTACAGCAAGCTTAGTTTACCCAAGCTACCTTAGGTCCTCACCTCCTTCTGAACTTGAAGGCTCTAAGTCCAGCAGGGACAAGCCTGAAAGTATTTGCAACTGACATTGTGTTGCCAGAGCTATGGCAGTCAGTTCTTTTTAAAAACCCCTCAGGTTGGATGATACGATATGTGGGAGAAAATTTAAGTCCTAAATCTCTACCAAATATTTCTCCAATTTTATAATTAGTATATTCGACTCCTTACTCTGAGGTATTTCCTATAACTCGTCTATTCTCCCTATTAGCAGTGTAGGAACTGCAAAAGATTTCAAATTAGACTTCATGGACAACTGGTATCTTGCGGTATTACTGTTCATTAAAATAAGGTTTTACAAATTATATCTTACTATTTCAACTGATACTCACTGGAGACAGTGATTAGTAGAAAATAATAAAGCAGGACACTTGTTTTTCCCTATTAAGTCAGAAATTTTAGTCTTAGGCATTTCATTCTTAAGGTTGTAAGAGAAATGAAATTGGTAGGGGTGAGAAGAGTCTCCAGGAATTTGGTTTAATTTTAATCTCTTGGACTTAGACTTAGAACACAAATACTCTGAGAGATAAACATAAACAAGCATGCAAATGGTTCCATGGTGTCTTTGAAGAACATATTCATCATATGTTTTAAAGAAACAGCCAATCATTTGTCACATTTTTACAAATTAGTCATGATCTGAAAGTTAATTATCTTTCTCATGTAATTCTATTATCTTCACACTTGTTCAGCTAATACATGAAGAGCTTTATATATAGAGTGAGCAGTTGAGTATTTCTCATTTCAGCTGGCAAGGCAAGTGTAGAGTTGTCTTTTAAACAAATACAGTCCTGTGCACGGCAGTTCCTTATGTGCAGCCACAGTGCCACCTAGTGGCTAACTAGGGCTTATCTTTTAAAGATAGTGTTCATTCCGGCACAAACCCCGAGTTTCCTGTTATCGAGATTTGTACTTACTTGGAAACCTTATTGATTCCAAAAGCCACTTGTTGGTTAAGAGATGCAATGATTTTGTCTCTCTTTTTAATCTGCATTTGGTTTTCTTGCCACCGAAAAGTCACTGTTTTCAACTGTCGTTTGAAATCCTGCTCAATGAAAAATACTATTTCAGTTAATTCTGTTCAGGTCACCAGAAATTGAAAGAAAAAAAATTGGGTTCTTTAAAAAAAGAAAATACCATTAAGTTTAACATTTGAACTACCTCTGAATTGCCTCAGATCTAGTTGCAGAAGTACTTACTTCACACTGATAGTGCAATTTATAAAGCTGCTGTTGTCGAGCAAGCTTTTCCTTCTCAGTTTCTCCATATTCTGCAGTTACCTTGTTGGTTGAGCCCTATTGAGCAAATGGAATATGCATGCTTTATTTTCCTCTTTAGAAAAAACACTAATATTTTAGTTATTTATAGGGGATTTAAAGTTACCATCTATGTCCTATTTATTCTTTAAAGGTCTCAATACAAACATCACTTCTGATTAGTTTAGATAAACCCAACCTTCCCTAGTTACAGCATTCACTAAATAATGCCACAGTTACTTATCTATTGATGCTACTATTGGATAACATTACCTGCAAGCTTACAATTTTTCAGTATTTTTTTTTTGTAATGCTTTTACTGTTAAAAGGACCATATGAGGTAGATACTCTTATTCCCATTTCAGAGATGATTAAAATGAGTAACTTGCCCAAGGTCACACAGACAGTGAGTGGAGGAGCCTGAATTCTAACTCAGGTAGCCTTAATTGCCCAAGACTATATTATTACATGGCATCACCTTAGTTTAATGTTCAACTTCTCCACCTTATTATAAACACTATGATCATAGGGACTAAATAGCATACATAGCTCTTGAGACAAAGCCAGTGTTTGCCAAATGTTTTTTGAATAAATGAATAAGCATTTTTTGAAAGGTGTATGACATTTTGATTCTGTTTTCAAGTTCTCATAGTTCTCATGGCTATTGAATGAAAACCAAAGGCCCCGCATTTAGACTTCAGTGTTACATACAAAGTTTGGAATATGTCATTTCAGTTAAAATATACATATTCTAGCATTATAATTGGAAAGGAGAAAAAGAAGGTATGGCAATTATGTGAATGTTGTACTGTCAGCCAGGGAATCACTTGTGCTGACTGTACCCTGAGACAATCAGTATTCCTACATACTATATATCGTTATATTTATACTATGGAACAGGTTATCGTAAGACTCCCTCAGTATAGAATTCTCATGGGTAGGAAAATCAAGTGGTTTTTCAAAAAAAAAAAGTCTTTCACATGCTTTGTCTGATTAAGTGCTCTGTAGGGCACTTAAATCATGTTCATATGAACCTTCACATACAGGTACATCCTTCCCAGCAGTGACTACTACCAGGAAAGGAACCAAAGGAAAAATTGTTGTACATTGACATTACTTACAGCTGCTTCATCGTAACAACCAGGTTTCATTAAAAAAACAAAACAATGAAAGTAGCTTTGTCTTACAAAACTATTTTTCTCATGAAATTTAATCCAATGGGCTTATGCCAGTCCTCCCACCCCCACCCTCGCCCAAGGTACTGGAAAACTCTTTGCAAAGAATACATTTATAATCAACTCTGCCCAATAATTAAAGTCAGGAAATGGTTTGTAGGCTGAAGCGAAACGTTTCTAACTCCTAAAGTTCTTTTTCCCTCATCCAGCCCTCTGTCCCTCCCTTCCTGTTTTTTCTTTCTCCTCCTGACAAGCATAAACCACTAGGCAAACGTAGTGTTCAAAGAGTCATGAGGAAAACAAAGGTTAACAATTCCTCCTGGAAGTAGGAAGTAGGGCTGTATCCTCTCCAGCAGTCTTACCTGCTCTATCATGTCCAGGATGTGCAACTCATCCAGGCTATAGAACTTGTCTTCAGTTGCAGAATCTTCTTGCACATCACTTGCATCACCTTTCACAAATTTACTGACTGGGTGTAGACTTGCTTGCTTTTTCTTCAACTGCTCTTCCTTTTCTACCATATTTGGGCTACAGTGGTGACATAATCAATGTGATCTTTTATAATTACATAAAGCTTTTCATCCAAGCCATTGTTTCCCAAATTAATATTATACTGGTCTCGTGAGATGCTCAGCATCAGAAGCTTTCCCGGTTAAAGAACGTTTAGATAGTGCTCACACTGTGTACATCTCTTGAAGATTCACAATGAATTTTAGCATTTTTGAGATAGCATTCAGTCCAAGCACTCATTGGGTTCATCCCAGTGTTTTCAAGAATTAGGAGACCATGAAGTCCACTTTTCAAATTGTAACTATTAATATCAATTACTTTGGGAAATATTGACAAGCATTTCCATATTTGCTATATTACTTTATCACAGCATCCTTGACAGGTAGGCTGACTTAATCAACTTTAGCACTTAGGTTTAATGCACATTTAAATACAGGGTTGCAAATAGCAACATAGTAGATTCAGAAATGGAGGTTTCTTTGGTAACAGAACCTTTGAAAAACTGTAGTGATAACATGAATTTCAGAAACTAGGAACCACTGCAAAAAGAATGAAAATGCTGCATGTGCAATGGCAATTAACCCATTTTTATACCTATATATAAAATGTAAATGCATGTCACTATTCTTTCAGTTGGTCTACTATTTAGTATCTAAAAATTTCCTTCCTAATCTCATTGAATGGTAACAAAAAATAATACTTTTACTTATAGTATGCTATAAATGATTTTATTAGTGAATAGAAAGAAAACAAGGTAACTCGAGGGTGCATTAGTACTTCTTTAGGCCAGTAAGACCTAGAAAAATTAATATCCAATGCTTGTAGAATAACTTGTGAAACACTATAAAACAGTTATTAGGTATCACTGAGGTATTCTAGAATGACTCAAACATTTTGGAAAGTTCAATAAAATCAACTGCTTGTATATACCACTGGTTCACAAACAAAATTAATTTCCCAAATTACCTTAAGAGCTTTTTAAAAATCACATTTTTCCAGGCACTCTAGTAATTGTAAAAATATAGATGAATTTGTGTTTTTGAAAAGCTGCAGATTATTCCTAAATGTTAAAACTATGATAATAGCATTGTGATAATATAGGAAAATGTTCATATTACTAAGAAATACAAACTGAAACATGTAGAAGTAAAATTACATAATATTTGATATTGAAAACATGTCAATAAAGAACAAAATGTTAAGGTAAGAATGAAACAAATGTGGAAAAGTAGTGGTAATTGTAGAATCAGGATGACAGGTATATATACTAATGTAGATATATTATTCTTTTTACTTCTGTGTAGATTTGAAAATTCCTATTTAAAAACAAAGCTCCCCAGGTGATTTTATGATCATATAAGTTTGCGTCTACACTGTAGGCAAAAGGAGCAAAATGACTGATGATACTGTTTCATTCTTTAGTAAGTTATTTTTATGGCATTTAGACACAGCCTGAAAATAAAACAAAATAACAAGACAAACAAAAACAATTACTCTAGTGACTCAATTTGTTGACAGAGAAAATGGAAACCCATCTTGGATGATGAACTCATTATTTACCAAGTGTATCAATCATACCCACTATCAGTAAGAAAATATCAACTAAAAGCAATGGCTTTAAGGTTAACAAAATATGTTGTTGTTACCATTTTAAAGATATCTTAATTTATGTCTTCCAATGAGTTCTGTAAATTTACCGATTTCAGTCAATAAACTTTTTGGTGGTTATAATCTCTTCATTAAACTCTCTCCCCTACTTCCTTGCTCTATTATGCTGTCATCAGTCTAATGTTTCTACGAAATAGCTCTCAGTGATTGTTAGATATTAAAAATTTCCAGTAAAGACTCAAAATTCACTATTAAAATCAGGGATTAAAAAACGAACAAATATACAAACAAAACCCTCAAGTTAATTAAAGAAACTAAACCTAAACAAATCAAAACAAAAACTCTTTTGCAAAAGGCATAATTGGGACAAACAATGATCTGTCCTTTAAGGTTAAGTTTTATTTAGTTTAGATTTGGCTACCCACAATCTAGACCATGTCTTAGAAGATTTTATGCTGGACCCAAATTAGTCCTCAAATAAAGCAGTTAGCATTGGATGATTCTTGAGCAGCCATACAGAAAAATGGTGAGAGATTTAGTCTACCAAAGTAAATAATAATTTAACTTTACATTATTTTCTGTAAAAAGGTGACAACTTATTAAGATAAGCCACTGTCCTTTCTTCTCTTAATGAAAACACACCCCAAAGTAAGGCTGTGTTATACTGGCAAAGCACACTTTGAAAGTACTAAAGAAAATTTAAAAATTAAATAAACTAATACTTACACTTGCTCTTCTTTTGATTCCTTATTCTGAAAAACAGCATCAAGAATTAGTAATCTATATCAACTATGTCAATACAGTGTAGTGATCTGACTGCATCTAGGTCAGTGTTTCTCAAACTGTTTTGACCACAAGCATAATAAGAAATACACTTTATATCACGCTACAAATGCACTTACATATATCTTTATACATAAGTATAAAACTGAAATATAAGTTCCATGAAATATACCTTAATCATATTACATGTGTTATGGACTGCATGTTCGTGACCCCACCCCCCACCCCTGCCTCCAAATTTGTACATTAAAACCAGAACACTCAATGTGATGTTAATTGGAGATAGGGTCACTGGGAGGTAATTAGGTTTAGATGATGTTGTGGAGTCCTCATGATGGAATTAGCACCCTTATGCAAAGAGACCAGAACATTATCTCTCTCCGCCATGTGATGACAGCGCAAGAAGGTAGCTGTCTGCAAACTAAGAAGAGGGCCCTCACCAGACACCGAATCTGCTGGCACCTTGATCTTGGACTTCCCAGCCTCCAGAGCTGTGAAAAATAAATGTTCGTTGTTTAAGTCACCCAGTCTATTGTAATTTGTTATAGCAATCTGAACTGATTATGACAGTAGGTGATGAACTCTGGAAATTTTTTTTATTCCTACTAATTCTATTACCTTTTTCAAAATGGTAGTTGAGACCCATTACACTGATTTTGTAATCTACTACTGAGTAATGAAGCATGACTTGAAAATCACTAATTCAGATATTGGAAGTCAGTATTGGGGTTGAGTTTGTACCTATTAGTATATCCTGGGACAGGGTACATGGAATTCTCATTTATGGAATCCTATACTAAGTACAAGAATTCTTGAAAATCTACATGTAAGGAGAAAGCAGATTTATATATCAAGACTCTTACAAAAAAGAAATGTTAGGGAAATCATAATTGGAAGAAAATGTTAAAAGCATTAAATTTTATATTCATTAAAAGACAAGTATAAAGGCAACATACTAAATAGAGGGAATATCAAGGACACAACACATATTAAATTAAGAATATTAATTACCTTTCCATTAAGAGTACTACTCTTACATAAGTTATAGTATTCCTACTACTGCCTCTTGTTTATAAAAATCTTCAGGGTCTCCTTCCCCACATTAGGTAGTTACAAATCTGTTCTGCTTTATTGTCTGTATATTCAGAGGATTTTTGCGTTTCAGTGTCTGATAACATCCAGGGCCAGTTTGAGTCTACAATTTAGAATATTGAACTCCTGTCTTGGTTCCAGTGTATTTGAATAACTGAGCCAAAACCTTTGGTTGTTCATAATGAACATATCTAGTATAGCTGATTAAATTTCTGAAACTCCTTTTTAGCTGTTCCCATGACAACTTTAAGCCAATGCATGCATCAGTCTGTCTACTTATATGCACCTCAGCAACTTCCCTTTAGAGAGGACATCCAATTTGAAGGGCTCAATTTATTTCCTGACATGTTTCATCACAAAGCCTTCTATTCTTCTGCCATCTTCTTAACCTCCCTTTTCTATTCCTAAGCCTCAATTGCTCTGGGTGGGGGGTGGGAACAGGAGCAAGAATAAGAGTAATTATGTAATTAATACTCTTAATGGGAGGGTAATATATGAGTAATCAATATTCTAATTTGTAAGAGTTACTTACAAATTGAATAATTAGAAGTACTAAATTCCTAACAGAAGAATGGGAGCAGAGTCTACAGAGTCTTTTACATACTAGTTAGAAGTTGTCTGTATTGTTCCCTCCATTTGCTACCCAAATTTTATTTTTCTGTCACATTGCTTTGAGTCCCTGATAGGCGTTTTTAGGACTTCAACTATCTTTAGGTAGAGATATTGCAAAACAAAAGATTAACAGAGGACACAATTTCATGCATAGGGGCTTTGTCATCACACAAGCAAATTTCTATATGCTATAATTTTTCATGAGAACTCCTGATTAGAGAATTGGATAGACTTAGATTTCTATGATTCATTGTTTACACTCCAGGGTAGACAATTCTTTGCACTTAAAATAACAGTAATTGAGTACATGAATAGGATTATTCTATATGAAATAGTCGGATGCAAAAATTTCAGCATTTTTTAGGTCCTACACTTTAAAATCTAGATAAAAGAAGTAAGATATAATATCTCACTTCTAATGTCCAAATTTTATCTTGATAAAATTATCTTATATCAAAGTATCTCAACTTATTCTAATACAATAAATTGGAAAAAATTTAGGATGTTAAAAATTCCTAGACAGTTGCCGACATTTAATAAGAAATTCTTAATATTACTAGAGTATGAATTTTTTATGGTGTTTACATTTATTTCCAGTTGTGTTTATTCCATTTAATTTCAACTTGAAAATAAAGTCTGAATTAAAAAAAAAAAAATTAAGCCAAAAATAAAAAATTCTACTTTCCCTTGTGGTGTTTCCAAGCAATTAAAAAACTTCTTGCTAAAACTGTGCTACAGATAGTAACTTGCTCATTTTTTAACTGGCAAAAAACAAGGAAGAGTCATGAAAGAAACTTTTTTTGCATTTGCACAATTTTGTACATTACTGCATTGCTGGCAGAGTCATAGACACAAAGAAAATCAAGATGTTTTAAGGTTTTAAAAAATGTTTCTGAACATATCAGTAGAAATATGATGAAAAGCTGTTTATAGAACACTGAGTAGGCATTTTTAAAATGAGAGTGGTATGTAGAAATTAATGGAATTTCCAAGTGACCAATTCTGTTTATCTGTATATTTAAATGTATAAATTATCATTTAGGGAAGTAAAGCAGGCACAGTGTAAGTTTAAATCATTCAGGATATAACACACATAGACTTCTGTATAATCATATATTCAATAAGTTATTGACATTTTTTTAAGTTATTTGTACTGTCTATTTGGACCAATTTTAAGTTCTAACAGTGAATCCACATATTATACCTAAGTGTTCATGATCAGACACCCTTTATTATAATGCTAATATAGTCTCTTACCTTTTTATTCTTAGTCTTTTTCTTTTTCTTTGGTTTACTCTTAACCTGATAGGTAAGAAATAAGTCATTTATTTAATATGCAATTCAAACTGCACAATGGGTTATTATGCAAAATACATTTCCTCTAACCACTGAAACCTTTTATCTTCTAATATTATAGATCATATTTTCTTTCTAGATTCTATGGAAATTTTCCATTTTATTTTTATTTTAATCCCAGTCTTCTGCTCTTAAAAAAATCACTGATGTATAAAGGTACAACATATAATGTTAATGAGTTGGCCACTGGAAAAAAGCTCACAAATCCTCACTTGCACACATGTATGCATGAGTAACAAAGGAGGAAGGCACTTTTAAAAAATCGATATGTTCAAGTCCATAAGATGAAAAATTAAGCCTAAGAAGAATGTAGTGACTATATAATAATTGTTAACATTTATCTGTAAATATATACAGAGATTCCATTCTGGATGATTTTAATTCTACCTTTGCATAAATGGTATTAAAATATCCCTGTTTTTACCTCCCTTCTGTCTCCTTCTATTCCGCGCTATGCTTTCTTCTACTTTCTATTAACCTCCCACATCCACTTCCATCAATCAGAATAAACAAACATGTTAAAAAGTCTAGCATAGTGCCTGACACATAATAAATGTTGGCAAAAGATATCGCTAAGGCTGGAAAAATTATGGAAGGAAGTCCTGGGGAAAAACCACTCCAATTCAAGCTTTATGTGAACACTATGATAAATAGTGTTCTGGGATCCTTTAAGTATAGCACATACAACAGACTAAGGGCCCTGATTATGTTCTTCTAATTCAAATATTAATGAGAGCTTATACTTCCTGGAGATCTTTAGTAGATTCTGTTGAAGATTCACTGGGTATTGATGTCCCATCTTTATTCACGTCTGCTAACTGTATTTCAGTGTTTGATTTCACATTTATATTGTACTCCATGAGAGGTGGACTTAGTTCTTCTTCCTCATTCTGCAATTCTTCTATTTCAATACCTAAATATTGAAAACAAAACACTCAAAATCTGGTGCATGTAATTTTAGCTTCTTATCACTATTATAAATATATTTACCTCCCAAAACACCATTCCAGAAGTAGAAATAGAAGACATCTTACTATGTTCAATTACTAGATGAAAATGAAATGTGCATTTATCAATGACCAAATAATAGGTATATATATTCTAGCCTGGAACCAATCAGTATGAACCCAAATGCTAAGATAGTTTTCTGTTATCTTAAGTAAACTCTACATATTAATATTCTAGATCTTGAGTTGACTCAAATACTAAGTTTTTGAGTATCCTGGCATTGACCCTATTAATATACTGCATCTAGAATTATTTTAGGGCATAAATCTAAACATACCTAAGAGAAAGCTAGAAGGTCTATTTTTTCCCTTTTTCCTTCTTTTTCATAATCAAAGGTTTTGAAAGGGTGTCAATCCCTTATTATAGGACACCACACTTCTTGGACACCACACTCCTTGATATAGCCCTAGAAATTCAATCTCAAAACTTATACATTTCATCTGACTGGTCACAGATGGTCCAAATAAAATGCACAGTGTCATTAAGTATCATTTTACTCCAAACAAAACCCATGGTGTTGTTTTCTTCAACAAATTTTAATTGCACAATATGAATTACATTTAAAACAAAAGCACCAAAATGGAAATTTAAATTAGCAACTCGCCACCCGGCAAATAAGTATATAGCTTTCACAATTGATAGCTAACCAGATAAAAGCTACATAAGCTAAATAGTAGCATATATGAGCAGGTGGAGCAAGCAGGTAGGACTTTTTGCCTGTTGAAGTATCCTGTGTGCTAAAAAGTTAAAACACCACACTTGGGTAAACCCTGGGGCACATGCACTGAGACTAAGGCAGAGTAAAAAGGCTCATACTAGGTTCAGCTGACCAACAGTAATTTGACCATATGATTTTCCAAGCTCATAACAATTGCAATTTATCATATAGTTTATCTGACCAAGTAAGACTCTTATAGGAATCCCTTAGCTATCCCAAACTGAAAGGTCACTTAGGCATTTTGTTTCTAACATACTTACGTTGACTGCCGGTTATTGACTGTAGAGCAATTCCTATGATACATAAAGAAAACATTTAGATGTGTAATTGAA
This sequence comes from Rhinolophus sinicus, assembly GCF_036562045.2. Taxonomy (NCBI): domain Eukaryota; kingdom Metazoa; phylum Chordata; class Mammalia; order Chiroptera; family Rhinolophidae; genus Rhinolophus; species Rhinolophus sinicus. Next base: position 72,449,816 of record NC_133751.1, read on the forward strand.
AATGCAACCAACAAATATCTGACTGGGACTAGCCAAGAAAAACCAGATTTTTATACTGCACCATGTAATTTTATAACTAACTGTAAAAATAATCAGCTTCACTCATGAATCCAGTATAAATAGGCATGATCTTTAGATTTTAACATAAAGGTTATAAACCCATGATTAGACAAAGAAAAGTAAACCTATTTTTGATTATTCTTAACAGATAATGCCTGGAATATAAGCACTTTAAACCAAGCAGTGAATTCCTATGATTTATAAAGTCTAAGGACCTGAAGTATTTAACAGCCAATTATGAACTTCCATTGAAAGTTTGAGCCTTTTTTAGAAATATGAATTATCCTGATCAGCACTCCCTTCTCCTTGCCCAGGAATATCATATCAGGCTTTAGAGATTCAATGGTGAAAAAAAAAAGATAACCTTTATAGAGATTTAGTGGGGGCTTGGGTATTAGTCAAATAATCAGATACACAAATGAAAACTGCAACTGTAATAACTACTGGAAAGAGATACAAAATGCTAGAAAAGCCTCTATTGACGGGACTTGACCAGTGAGCTCTTCAGACTACCTGAGTGAGAACTGCTTGAAATGCCTTGAATTTATTTAGTGCTCAAAGCACTTTCCCAAATACTACATTTATTCTCACAAGTTTTTGTTATTTAAAATCTTAATAGAGTGAATGTGAAAAAAAGCCTGTAATTTATAAGTCAAGGGTTCATGCCTGACTTTATTTTATCAAACTCGGCATTCTCTTCTTTTATGCTCAAAGAAAACTCTTAAATGTTAAGCAGGAAAACACAGTGGTATCACAGAGCCTTAGTAAAATGAATGGGATATGGGCCTAGCAATCATCGCTGAAGAAAATATGGACCAGTTCAACTATTACTAGAAACTTGGGACATTGTACGTTTAAAGAGCATCAGTGTGGTCATCAGTTGCTCACTAAGTAGGACGACTACTAGTAGTAACTTGGGATCAGGAAAAGTCAACCAGAACAGCACAACAAGGGTTTCAGTGATGCTGACATGCCTTCAGCTCCACTTTCCACAATGACAGCTGAGAAACTATCCTGGAATGTGGGAGAGAAGGTCTGAAGTCTTTTCCATATCATCAATCCAGTGCCTGGGAATGGCCACTGCTCACTTTAGATACTTGCAAAAATGCTTTCTAATTTTTAAAATCACCCATGGCCGCTGGATAGCTGCCGAACATTTAAACATCAAGATTCTGCGACAAGGAAGAGAAACATACACTCATGGTATCTAAAGGGGTATCCTTGAAACACAGTACCAGCATTTCATGGTTTTAGGTATCCTTAATTTTACAGAAGTGATAAACTCCTCTACTTAAAAATCTTCAACAATTCTTTTCTGAAAATACAAACTCAACATGGTAAGAGAAATCTTCTTGAATGTATTCTCTCTATCAATGCTCCCTTATTTTAATCTCTTTAAGGTCTACTACTTAATCTACTTTAAGGCCAAACATTTTAGTTCCCTGCATTGTATTTTTGTTTCTATACCTTTGTTCTTGTTTCCTTCTGAATCATTCTTCTCCATCTTCTTCACTTGGCTAACTTCTACACGTGATTTAGGAATTCCTTAAATATTATATACTCCAGAAAGTTTGTTTTGGATTCTCCTAGGCTAGGATTGGCCACGGTATTCTGGAACATCTCTAGCACTACTGTGTTATAAGACCTAGCCAGACAATCAGCTCTAATGCGTCTTTTGGAGCAAACATCAATATAAGACCAGTATTATATTATATTATATTATATTATATTATATTATATTATATTATATTATATTATATTATATTAAAGACCCGGTCTTATATTAGAGGTAAAATAAGACCGGGTCTTATATTAATGTTTGCTCCAAAAGACGCATTAGAGTTGATGGTCCGACTAGTTCTTATTTTCGGGGAAACGCAGTATAATTTCTATTAGCTTATTGACGAGCCTATTCTTCTAAGAATGTGAGCTCTTCGAGTCTCCTGCCTTAGCACTGTGTCTGGCACATAGCAGACACTCAGTGAAGGTTTACTGGCTTAAGTAAATAATTATTTTGTACCTTGTTGATAGCAGGATAACATCCTCTGGATGATTTCTGGTACTGGTATGCCTAGGTAGATAGACAGCTGATGGTAATCAAGGGAGATATTCTCAATGGGATTCTCCTTCACTTTGTCAATATCCTCTTGCTTCATACCAAGGCGCAGAAGAGTATCTGAAACTTTTTTCCAAATTGAATTGAATTGTGATTCAGTGAGACCATTCATCAAAATCTCACTAAGGAGGATATCCCTGTATTTGCACAGCCTCAGGATGTCAGCAGATTTAGAGAGATCAGAAGATGGTGGTTCCATATTCCAGCCTTTTTTGGGTGCAGGGAATACATTCAAATGTTTTATGAGAGCTAATAGGAGGTATAAGTCAAACTGTTTGGACTGTGGTAGCTCCTTGTTTGGGGGATAAAGCAGATGCCATGCTCCACCCAAAGGGTGATTAGTCCAAAGATGGTTGTAGTAGGGTTCCAGAACATTCTTGTGAATAAGAAGCTCTTTTTTCAAAAGAGGGGGTGGCAGAGCCTCATCAAATATTTGCCGGACAATGTCAGTACCAGAAATAATAATTATATGAAGCAGATGATAGAAATAATTATAATCAAGTTTGAAGACAGGCATTTCATCTGAAAATGAATTTTGAGAAGTCAAAACATTCCACATTAATGCCCTTCTTCTATATGGTCTCCCATATTACATCCTAAGCTCCTGTAGGGACTGCCCCAAAAGAATAAAGTACAGTAAAGTGCTTTGTCACAACCAGTGCTAAATAAGAATGCTGCTATCTGTCTAGCTGTCAAAAAATCCAAACAAAAACAATATGTTCACAAGCAAAAGTAATCACAAAGACTAATCACCACAGAAGCCTTTCAACCCAGGGTTTTGTTCAAGCAAATGAGCTTTGGCAACCAAATGGCACAAATGTTTTAGGCCTTCAATTCTGAAGATTGTTAAGAATGGTAACTACCAGTGTTTAATTATACTTTACTTAGGCAATTATATTTTATCTTAATCAGCACTACTCAACAGAACTTTCTGTGATGAAAATGTTTTAGATTTGCACTGTTCGCTAGCCATTGAACATTGGAAATGCTGTGTGTCTGACAAAGGAACTGAGTTTGAAATTTTATCTAATTTTGATTTAAATTTAAATAGCCACATATTACTAGTGGCTACCATAATAGACAACACAGAGCTATATCGAGGAACATAAAGTGATCTAACGCCTTGCTACACAGTGTAGGCCATGGACCAGCAGCATGAGACCCCACACGGGAGCCTGTAAGAAAAGAAGAATCACAGACCCTACCCCGGAGCTACTGAATTAGTGTCTACATTTTAACAAAATCACCAGATGATTTAAATACATATAAAAGTTTGAGACACTCTTATCTAATGAACCTCATGTCTTACCCTCTTGAAAAATAAATTAATGATTTAAGTGGCTATTTCATCATGAAATGGAATAGGCATGGGACTGAACTGTTGGTATTTTTCTGGTTTAGTAGCACTGCCAAAGGAGGGAAGTAGACTGAGATATATTAGAAACTAGTAAGAGCGTGGTATATGATGGCATATTTATTGTATGAATATAAAAATATGTGTTAATCATAAAGTGCAGCTTTATTATTTTATCCTTCATGAGTCTGTGTTTCAAGATAATTTTAAATTAATAGTCTTGCTTAATATACTTGACATACACTGTGGAGGCAAGCAAGATTACAAAGCAAATGACAGGGAGTTTTCCCTGGGTTGCCAAATAAGGAGCTGGCTGGGATCAGGGACATCCATTCACTCCAGCAATAAGGACTGCCACCAAACTATTCTTCCATAGGACCAGAAGCCCTTACGGTTTCCAAATGCTGAGCAGCTGGCATTTACTAGCACACTCCTAAACAGCTGGCACCTATGTTTAGACTACTTTGTCTTGAGCCCTAAATGTTCATTCCTCCCATTTTGCTCTATTAACAGGGAATGCAAGAAAGCGACGAGTGACTGGCAGGGAATATCCGCTCTAGCCCGACCTCATTGTGAAGTCACAGCTATGCAATAGACCTAGCAAATCTCTCTCTACATGATGCCAAGGTAATGTGAGATCCATTCTCTGCTGATCTTTCTGTCCATGAGTTCCAGCCTATACCAAGTGATGCTTGCTAGTATAACCCTAAGCCCAGTGAATGAAAAACACAAATAAACACATGGTTGTTAATGGCATGACCCTTTATAGTGTAAGTCAAACATTTTAACACACTTTTCAATAGCAGATATAAATATAAAATAATACCTTTTGTACTAAATTTTAAACTGATCTTCGGTCTTATATCAGTATCAGTTATTTTCAGAGACATCAATTTTTTATAACTGCAAGTGGAAAAAAATTGTTACAGTCAATACCAAAGTCAGTCAAAATTTCTGGTATCAGCATGGCTAAATAAGTGTGCATTTTCTTTTCCTCCTCCCTCTGGAAATAATTTAAAAGCAAAAGAGAAAAATGAATGAACAAACAAAACACAGCAATGATGACAATTCCACACTGTCATTTTCATTGGAATTAAGAGGCAAGTAGAATTGCTAGAATTCGTACAAAAAAACACAAAACAAAACAAAAAACCCCACACACAACTAGCTTATTTGCAAGCAGCAAAAAAGAAATCTCTGTATGGTAAAATAAATAAATAAACAAACAAACAAACAAACAAACAAACAAACAGCAAAATCAGAACTTCTCCCAGGGCGTTCCCCCACCACAGAACCTTCTTTCTATAGCTATTCCAAAAAAAAAAATGCAACTAATATAATGACAAGTGATTTTAAAAAAGAGAGAAAGAAAGAAACTGGCATAACATCAATACAAGTAATTAGAAAGCTATTCAGGGACTAAGTAGCAAAATTTGCTAAATACACTAAACAATAGGTGAATGTTACCATAAACTTGCTGCTAGAAAAAACTTGCTGCTTGGATTTGAAATGAACTCTCCCACACAAAACAAAACAAAATAAAACAAAAAATTGGACAAAAACACTGGAATGTAAGTTTAATGAGGACAGATTTTTTGCTGATTGTTATTTAACGGATTTTATCTCCAGTGCCACCATAACACTGTCAACCCCATTGGAAACATTTTAAACGCTAACAATATGAAGTATTAGCAAGGATACTGAATAAAAGGAATTCTTCTATACTGTTGGTGGGAGTGTAAACTGGTAAAATCACTGTGGAAAACAGTTCAACAAAATCTAATAAAGCTGAAGATATGCATAGGTGGCCTAGTCATTCTACTCCTAGGTATATATTCTGGAAAATTTTCTGTACATAAACCCCTGCAGATATGTACAAGGATGTTCATCATAGTACTGTTGTTACAGCCTAAATTTGGAATTAACCCACATATCTACCAAAAGTAGAATAATTAAAGTAGTACAGTCATACAATAAAATTATAGCAATGAAATGAAAAACAATAGTAAACATAACTTTTTAAATGTATATAAAGTTCAAAACAAAAAAATGAAACTATAATTACAAGTAACAATATATTATGGGATTTATAAAACATGCAGAAGTAAAACATTACAATAATAGCACAAAAGATGGGAAGAAATGGAAATATATTACTGTACACCATATGTGATATAGTATATTATTTGAAAATAGATTTCTGCAAGTTAAAATTAGATATATCATAAGTCCTAGGGCAAACACACACACACACACACACACACACACACACACACACAAAAAAACAACCCAGAACTGATTGGGAAAATAGCAACCAGGAAGATGGTAAATTTAAATCCAACCATATCAAGAATTACTACACATTTAAATGGAATAAATACCCCAATTTAAAGACATACATTGTTAAGTTGAATATAAAAAAAGCAAGACTTATGCTGTCTATAATAAACTCTCTATTTACAAAGACATAAATTGATTGAAGTAAATGGATGCAGAAATATATACACCACAAATCTAATCAAAAGAAAACTATAATAGCTATATGAATATCAGACAAAAAAGGATTAAAATAGGGATACTATCAAGGATAATAAGGGATGTTACATAAGGATAAATGAGTCAAATCATCAAGAAAAAAAGATAATCCTACATATCTATGTAGAATCTAGTAAACAAGCTTCAAAATATACAAATAGACAAAAAAGATAAAATATTGATATCAGACTTCAACATCTCCCTCTTAGCGACTGACAGAGTAAACAGATAATCAGTATTGATATAGAATACTGAAAAAACTAATAAACCAACTTGTTGAATGTACAGAATACTCCACTAAACAAAAGTAGAACACAGATTCTTTTCAAATGCACATGAGATGTACATCAAAATAAACATTATTATGGGTCATAAAACAAATCTCCACAAATTTTAAGACTGTAATGCTAGAAAATATGTTATGTGATCACAAGGCAATTAAACTAGGATTTATATCTAGAAAGATAGTTGAAATATCCCTAATATTTCACAATTAAACAACACACACACACACACACACACACACACACACAAAGACACACACACACATCAGAAAACAATTTGAATTGAAAAATTTTAAAACAACATACATATCAAAATGTATGAAGAAACACAGCAAAAGTAGTCCTTAAAGGGAAATCAGCTGGTAAAGAAGGAAGGTCTCAGATCAATCATGAAACTTTAATCTTAAAAAATAGAAATAAGAAGAGCAAACTGAACCCAAAGCAAGCAGAAACAAACACATAACAAAGGTTAAGAACAGAAATCAATAAAGTAAAAACAGAAAAATAATAGAGAAAATCAATGAAATAAAAAACTAATTCTTTAAAAAAGGCAACAAAATTATTAAACCTCTAAATGATCAAGAAAAAAAGACAAAAGACATAAATTGCCAACATCAGGAATGAAAAAAGTGACATCACTACAGAATCTACAGACATTAAAGGTATCATATGGAATATTATGAATAACTTTATGCCAATAAATATAACTTGGATGAAACTGACAAATTCCTTGAAAAATACAAACCACTAAAGCTCAAGACAAAAATCATATTAATAGCCATATATACAGAGGGTGCCAAAAAAATGTAACACATTTTAAGAATGGAAAAAACTGTATTAAAATGAAGCTGATGTTAACAACTTTGAGCACCTCTTGTAATTGCAGAACTCAAATGTGACTTGTATTCATCTTTTGTTATCAGTATATATTGAATATTACAATTTTAATACAGTGTTTTCATTTCTTAAAATGTGTATATAGTCTTTGGAGCCTTCTGCATTTTAAAGAAATTCAATTAGTACTTTTTAATTAGTACTTAAACCCACAACAAAAATTCTAGTTCCAAATGGCTTCTCTGATGAATGTTTAAAACATTTATAAAAGAGACAGGACCAATTCTCAGCAACTCTTTGACCAAACAGAAGTAGAAACATTTTCAAACTCATTTTAGGAGGCCAGCATTACCCTGATACGAAACCCAGAGAAAGACAGTACAAAAAGAAAACCGCGAATCAATTTCCCTTAGGAACATAGGGCAGAAATCTTTTAAACATGTTAGAAAATTGAATCCAGTGATAAAGATTCTCTCCTTGACCAAACTCTAGTCAGGCTCCTCTGAGCTCTTTTTCAGCTAGGCCCCACCCTTGTTCATGCCATCAAGCGCTCAAATTTAGCAAGAATCACCCAAGCCAGCAACCTCATCTAATAGCAGAGGACAGCCAACAGCCTATCCGATTGCGAAGTGCAGCCTGTAGCCCTACCTGATCTCAGAGCACAGCCTGAGATCCCATTTGACCAGGAAGCCTGGCTTGTGCCCCACCTGAATATGAAAGCTAGCAGTGGTATCATCGGTCAGGGAGTACAGCCTGAGGCCCCATTTGACCAGAAGCAATTGCGGACTATGGCCTGTAGCCCTGCCCAATCACAGAATCCAATCAGTGCCAATGCTCTGTTAAGGATCAAAGTCTGTGGACCTGCCTCACCAGAGGTGATTGCAGAGCATAACTGGTGGCCCTACCTGTGGAACATAGCCACCAGCCCCACCTGACCATGGTGCCCACCCAGCAACCCCTTGAACATGGAGCCCAGCCAAAGCCTCATCCAACCATAAAGCCCAGCCAGTAGGACCCCACCCTCATCCAACCATAAAGCCTAGCCAGTAGGACCCCACAGAGCACAGCCTGTGGCTTCACATAACTAAAGAATGCAATAGGAAGTTCCACCTGTCTATAGACAGTACCAGCTAACTCATCCAGTACCTCAAGCTGAGCTGACTGGTGAAGGTCTTTCCCTGTCAAAACAAACCTGTAAAGTTTGCAAGAAGAGACCATACACTCAAATGTGCAGATACCAATGAATGGATACAAAAGTCATGAAGAACCAAGTAGCACGACACCACCAAAAGAAACTAAAAGACCTCCAATAAGTTACCCTAAAGAAATGGAGACATGAACTATCTAACAAAGAATTTAGAACAACCCTCTTAAAAAAGTTTAGTGAACTATAAGAACACACAGACAACTAAATGAAATTGGGAAAACAATGCATGAACAAAATAAGAAGTTCAACAAAGAAATAGAAATCATTAAAAACAAAATCAAAAAACCCCAGAAATCCTAGTGCTGAAGAATCATGACTAAAATGAAGAATTCAACAGAAAGCTTTAATAATAAACTCAACCAGAACTCAAAGGCAGATCATTTGAAATTACTTAGTCAGAGGAGCAAAAAGAACAAAGAATGAAAAAGAGTGAAGAAAACTCACAGACTTATGGGACAACAACAAAAGAAACAATATATGCATACAGGAATCCCAGAAAGAGAAGAAAAAGAGAAAGGGACAGAACGGCTATTTAAAAAGAAAATCCCTTTACAAAACTAGGGGAGAGAAATGAACATCCAGATTCATGAAACTCAAAGGACTGCAAAAAAGACTACATCGAGACACATTATAATTAAACTGACAAAAGACAAAGACAGAACTTTGAAAACAGCATGAGAAAAACAGCATTACCTTTACATTGGACTTGGCAACAGTTTTTTGGATTTGACACCAAAAGCACAAGCAACAAAAGCAAAAATAAACAAGTAGGACTACATCAAACTAATGGTACACCATATGCAAAATAACCCAAAGTGGATTATAAATCTAAATGTAAAACCTGAAACTATAAAAATTGCTAGAGAAAATACAGGAGAAAATCTTTGTGATTTTTGACTTAGATAAATTTTCTTAAATAGAATACAAAAAGCATAAAACATAAAACAAATAACTGATAAATTAGACTATTAAAATTAATAATTTCTGCTTTTTGAAAGATATGTTTTACAAAATAAAAAGACAAGTCACAGACTGGCATAAAATATTTTAAAAATATATATTAGATAAAGAATTTGTATCCAAAATATATACAGATACTTTTCAACTCAAATATAAGACAAACAATCCAATGAAAACAATGAAAAATATTTAAACAGATAATCCACCAAATATATACAGGTAGCACATAAAAACATGAAAAGATATTCAACTACGTTAGTCATATAGCAAGTGCAAATTAAAACCATAATAAGATACCATTACAAATCCATTAACACGGATGAAATTTTAAAAATTGACAATACCAAGTGCTGGAGATGATGCAGAGAAACTAGAATTCTCCTATACTGCTGGAGAGAATGATAAAATGTACAGCTATTTTGCAAACAGTTTGGTAGTCTCTTATTAAATGCATACCATATAATTCAGCAATCCTGCTTCTAGGAATTTACCCAAAAGAAATAAAAGCATATGCTTCACAAAGAGTAATACATGACTACTTATAGCAGCTTTATTTATAATGGCCAAAAAACCAGAAACAACTCAAGTGTCATCAGCTGTTGAATGAATAAATAAGTTATGGTACATCTATATAATGGAAGACTACTCAGCAACAAACAAAAATGAACTACTATAACATGGATGGATCTCAAAAGCATTATACTAAGTGAAAAAAATCCAGATACAAAAGGCTTTCCTATTATTATATACAGCACAATCAAGGGAAAGCATCAGGGTGTTTTTAGGATTATCAGGACAAAAATCCTATCAGTGGTTACCAGGGTTTGGAGGTTGGGGGAGGGGAATGACTACAAAAATTGTTTTGGAGGAACCTTTTGGGATAATGGAAATATTCTGCATCTTGATCATAGTAGTAGTTACCCAACTGTTACACAAAGAAATTCATTTAAATGTGTATTTTTAAAGAGTGAATTTTAGTGTATATAAACTACAGCTTGAAAAACCTGACCTCTAAAAAACTTCAGCATCTAAAAATGCATTTATAATTAGTACATTTATAAAGAATAGTAAGGAAATGGTTTCTGCGAAGGTCAGGATAACAGCTACCTCGGGAGAAGAGAAGCTGGGGGAGAGTGGCGGCAAAATTCTATTTGTTTACTTGGGTGGGGCCACAAGAGTTTTCTCTATAATTATTTATTAAATTCTGCATTTATATATTGTGAGCTTTTGTTTATGTATGCTTTAAAAATAATAAAGCATTTTAAAGTATAAAAAAATAACCAAACATTTTGTCATTCATTCATAAAACCCCATGAAGTAGCTCTTCCACTTTTGGTAATACGATCCAGTTACCAGAGGAATCTCCCACAGAAAACAATTATAAAACTTAGGAAACTTAGAAAAAGCAACTCCCTGAAGGGACTGGAGTGTGGAAGGAACAAACCCACTCCGACGGGCGTGGTTACGCGCTCAGAGGAAAGGACTATATAAAATAAGGTTGCAAATTCATCAATATTAGAGCTTTTAGCCTGGGGCTAAGTATAGCCTGGTGGAAAACAAAGGTCTCCGTGGCTGAAGGAACTAGAAAATTGATGCCAGGTAACCATGGTTGCTGAAGAGAGGTGGGAAATTCCAGAAGGGAAAGAGTCAGAAGAGATGCCCAAATTCTTTCTAGCCCAATCTCTGGCTGACTGCTGAACCACACATATGTAGAACAGACTCAAAGCAGCACAGCTAAGGCAAAAGATCTGAATTGAGACAGGAACCACCACCCAAAAAAAGAGCTCACAGTTCATATCTAACTAAGTTAACTGCCTGTCAAAACAAAAGTAACATACCCACTGCAGAACAATGGAATGCATAACCTCTACATCTATCCTGTATTTATTCAGTACCTACTATATACCAGGTATTATGCTATGTACTGGGATTATAGTAGGAAGCAAAATAAAGTTCTTGCTCTCAGAGAGGTTATAGTTAAATGAAGATAGCCAAAAAATATAATAAAACTTAGTAAATGTTTTTGTTTTTGTTTTTTTAATTAAAGTTTATTGGGGTGACAATTGTTAGTAATTGTTAGTAATTTTAGAGAAGTAGAGGGACTACATGATAGAAACACCTAATCTAATGTAAGGAAGGCTTTCCAGAAGCTTTAACCAGGCAAAGCCAAAGGAATAGAATAATCTAGGCCAAGACCTGGGAGTAAAATGGACAGCATAATTAAGAACTAAAAGAAGCCTAGTGTAGTTGGTGCATATATAGCAAGAAAAGAGTGAGAAGAGATGATACTAGTGAGGTTAGCAGGGACAGAAATGACTTCAGAGCCAAGTTAAGAGTCTGAACTTAAGAGTAATAAGAAGCCTCTGAAAGATTTTCAAGCAGAAAGTGATATATTTCAATTTTCATTTTAGAAAAGTGCTCTTGATGGCTATGTAAACAACAGACTGGAGAAAGGTACGGCGAGGGACAGAAAGACCAGTTTAGGAGCTGTTTCAGAATTCCAAGTGAGAAATAACAACATCATTTACTTTAGTGGATGTGCAGAGGCAAAAGTAAAGAGGCATTTACAGTGTATTTAAAAAGTCAAATTGAGTGAGCTTAAAAAATGTTACAGAGCAGTGCTGGGAAGAAAGATTGTAAGTCCAGTTGCAGACATGCTGAACTATAGATCTTTTTGAAAAATAAAAGTGGAGATATTCAGCACGCAGGTAGATACATGTAGATTTTAGTAGTGAGATCGATGCTAGAATTAAAGATTTGGCTTTCATTAGTTCCTAAGGGAAACCTAATGCCTTAGATATCGGTGCAATGTCCCTGGTAGATTGAAAAATGGTAGACATTCATAGTTTAAACAGAAGAAAAGAGAACTGATGGGTTAGGAGAAATTTTTATAATGAAATTTCTAATTTCAATAGCAACACTCTACACCTCTATGAATTCCCAGCTTCTTCTGTATATTCCTCTGCAATAAAGTTTTGTCATCTAAGCAACAGGATGATTCAGATAAGCTTAGCGGCCTGAATGAGCTTTAAAAGTTAGGAAAAAGTTTTTATATCGTAACTTAATTTGAATAACTTTAACAAAAATATGTTTGGTTTTCAGGAAAAGATCATTTTCACACTTAGAGGAAAACTATTAACATAATTTCTCCTTTCCCGCTTTAGAATTTAAATGTTACAAAATGGAGCGAGAGAAAGGAAGATAAATGTCAATTAAATACAATTTTTTTTTCACAAAATACTACCTTTAAATTTAATGGTGCTCCAACAAATGACAAAAATACAGAAGAAGCAACTGAAAAATACATACATGCTCAGTAAAAAGGAGAATATTTTATTTCAAGCTTACCTTGCTCCTAAATTTTCAATAGTTATATATTCATCCTTTCTCACAACTTCAAACTGCAAGTGATAGAAAAAAATAGCCCTAAAGCAGTTCAATTTTCAAAATTCTTTAATGTTACTTCTTAGCCTTAATGTTTGTAAAAACACAATGAGAATGAAGCTATATTGAATATAAAATGAATAAAACAGAACAAGGAGAGCCATAAACAATCCTAATCAAGCAACAAACTAGAATTGATCTTAAAAAGCAGTTCTACTTTACATCACTGTAGGATTTAAATGCCAAATCTGAAATACAAAGAGTGTAACTAAAGATAAAGAAAGAAATAATATCTATTTCTATTTATAATTTTGGTCTATTTCCTTATAAAATGGAAATTCAACAAGCTATTCATTAATTGAAAAAATGGATACCATTTGAGTGCATTTTATGTAACAGGCACTATATGTGATTTCTACAGATACTTTCATAGGAAAATGCTTATAGACTAAAAAAGGTTCAGAAATTCCAAAAGTATTTTTAACCTTCACTGGCATAGAATTAGATTATCATCCTTGGTTCATGACAGCTTTTTCTCCTTGGTAGAGCTATGGACTGCTTTGTCTGTTTCTCTCTCTCTCTCTCTCTTTCTCTCTCTCTCTCTCTCTCTCTCTCTGCATGTGCGAGTGTGTATGCACACACACACCTGCAAGCGCTCGCTAACGTGTCTTTATTTTTTTTTAAATTTTCCTATTCTTAAGGACTACTTAAATACTATTTTGGAGAAATCAAAGCAATAGAAAGGTCAGAGAGTTTAGTCACCATCAAGGAGAATTAGGCTAGAATACTATTATGATTCCTAAATGTGTTTGAAGTTGAAAATACCATTCCAGTGAAAGAAAGCAAGAAAAATAAGAAAAAGATACTCACCAAGATTTTAACAATCCCAGGTACATCACACTGTAGCATCCTTACCATGTCACCTGTACATCCTTCCTTCAAACATTTTTTCCCACTGAAACTCTAAAGTTATCAATAAAAAAAAAAAAAAAAAAAAAAAAATCATAAGAAAAAATAATACAAACCAAAAATAGAAAAAAAATACTGATGGGCAAATCTGATTACATTTAAATAAAGTTAGAAGCAGACATTACTAAATGGCAAAATAAAAGATGTAAATAAACACTTGAGAGTTAGCTGTTCAAAGACAGTCCATCTCATGCATCAATGAATTTCCTATTTAAAATGCACGATCGCACTTTTCTCTCTCATCATTTCTATTTCAAAATCTCCACGTAGTTATATTACAACCTAACATGTGGTCGTTGTCCACAGGGAAAGACACTTCAAGTAAAATGTTCTACTTAAGTAAGCATAAAAAAGAATACTGAATTTCTGTCCGATACATGAGGATTCCAGGGAAAAGGAAAGAATAAAAATGTTAAGTCCTTTCTCTGGTTCTGATCTTATTTCCTCTTGTTAAATTCCTTAGTTTTCTTTTACTGCTCTTTCTAAAGTTGAGCAATATTGATTACAATCAAAGAAAGTAAAAAGTACACACTGCTTAAACAAGTGAATAATAATCTATACACAATGATTTTCACAGTGTAAAGCAATGCAATTTCATCTGTTTTATCTGTTAATCCTCATAACAACCTTATGAAGTAGGTATTACTATCCTCACTTAAAAAAGTAAGTCTCAGAGCAGTTAAATTACCAGCCTAATGTAAAAAAAAAAACTAGTAAGTGGCTTAATGTGGACCTGAACCCAGATTTCCCAATTCCATATACAATGCTCGACTATACCACAATTGCTTTATTAAGGTTTTCCGTTTGTACAATGTAAACACTCAAGAACCAAACACTCTAGGCCCAACTTATGGTCATTAGCTCACTAAAGAGTAATTAATATAGAATTGGGTTTTGGATTTTTAATTTAATTTTAGTGGCAAAGAATTCAATTTAGCAGTATGACATTAGGAAAATATAAATAATTACAGATAGATTTTTGAAGACTATAAAATTTGTCATTGTTCTCTACCCTAAAAATAGAAACTGATAATTGTCATTTCCATTAGTTTATTTAGCAATTCTAATCTTGGTGTGAATATATGCAACAATAATTCTATTCTTTTTTTTAAAATTTTTATAAGAGTTTTTTAGAGACAAACTGACAACATATACCAGGAAGCAAGTTCTCAAATGCTCCCAGAGAATAATAGTTTTGCAGCTTCTTTTATGCATTTGAAATGAAGGCCACTGTTTCTGTTCTTAAGAGTATAAACTTCTGTAAGGAAAGGAACAAGTTGACAGAAATCACTAAGCAAGATAACTAGTAGAATATCCCCTACACAGATCTGTTTAATAATTGGTGATGATGAACAAGACATACTGAGGGGGAAAGCATCAAAGAGAATAGGGAAAGAAAAATGGAAGGAGAAAAACAGAAGAGGAAGGATGTAGGCCGAAGAAATGACGGGGAAAGAGGAAAAGACAGAAAAGGATAGAGGAAGAAATGCTATAGTAAAGTTTTGAAGGAAAAACAAATAAAATACCTGATCATTTTCACCTGGGTATTTTAAATTCTTGAACTTTTTCCAACAAATTTTATGGAAATAAACACAGCAGCTTTTACTGCACATTAACTGAAAAAATCCCTGGAAAAGAGTGAAAGTAAGCTGTTGACATGGAAATAGGAATTCCTGTCAATAGAGAAAACACCACCTTAAGTCACTTATAACTTTCCACGTTTCTTGGCCTTCCCAGTGTGCCCTCCCTGGAAACTACAGCTCTGCCTCCTTTAAATAGGTAGACTGCTTAGATGACAAAAATCGAAATTTTGTGGCCAGGACTTTGTGCTGCTACATACTGTCTGTGTGATTCGAACCCTGATGCCTCCCTGGGAAACCATAACCATTATCACCATGTCACCTAAACCAAGACTGAACTTGCCCACCCTAAGCACTGTACTTCACCAGGACCACTTCCCAAATCCTGATTTACCCTAATGAATATATATATATATATATATATATATATATATATATATTGGCTTTCTTCTCCTCCCTACCTACCCCATTTTCTGTACACATCATGCCTTTCTTTTTTTATTTTCCCATTATAACAGCCATTTTTATTTGTAATCCAGATATACAATGTATTCTTTCAGTCTTTCCAAGTTTTCCTTTTTACAAAATCAAAACGTCACATAAAAACCTTCCTCACTGTCATTCCCACAGATGGATGGTTTTCAGGCAGCCTTCTCCCCTACCCCATATAGCTACATGCTTTGTTCCAGGATGTCCATTCCTTTCAATTGAGATTTCCATTATCTTCAAGAGGTGGTGTCAGATTTGCACTGATAGTCACATCTCATCCCATCGTGTGATTTCCCACAGTCTTACTCTGATAGACCCAGTGAAAACCAGATTTGAAGAACTCTGTTGAATTTCTTCAAATCAAGGCTGGTTATATTTTTCTTCCACAAGGCCCATAGAAGAGACAATGATCACTTATTTAGTAACATAATTCTTGAGGAGTGACAACTTTTCCCCTTAGTAAAGTGCATTTTAAATAAATAAATATAAAATAACATTTCTAACTATAAAGAATATTTTAGATAATTTCCACTGTACGATGGTAGGGATATGAAGTATAACTTCAGAGACATGCGAATATTACAAAAACCTTAGCAAAACAAATTCAATCTTTTATTGACTCACAGGATATAAATAATTTCAGCTCACTATAATTCTAAGTTCTCAGAGATACTCAATTTCTCAACAGCATTACCACTATAATTAAACTAAGAACTCTTTTTAAACACTATGTTGATGCAAGACAACATGATTTTTATCTAAGTTTAATTTTGTAATTAAGTTTTAAAAAATACTCAGTTAATTGATAATTCTAGTACCTTATAATTGGTGTTCTTTAAAATGTCAGCTTCACAAGATCGCTCGCAATCCAGATAACTGCAAATACTCTGCTTCATTATATTACTTTCAGTTGTCTTGATAAAATTATTAAGAAGATCCTAGATTTTAAAAATAAAAATAAATCTCATAAATTAGTAATAAGACTACAACACTTCCAATATTTTATCTCATATAATTTTAAGTAATACTCATACATCAATACTCGTACATCAATACTCATACATCATACTACTTTTTGAAGGCATTGTATGTGTGTGTGTTTTAAATAGTAATAGAATGTATTTCTGTCGTTCAAAGTAAACAATATACAGGAAGGCCCTAAAACAGAAATACTGGATTTCTTATTGAATATAAACATGGAGAAAGGGAAAAAGTCTTATGTTTGAAGCTATACCTCACTTCATAATCCTAACTTAATGCAGAGCACTTGGCATGTTCCTATCAAGAATTACTTGCATTGATACCTATATACAGAGATAAGAAACCACTAGGAGCTAAGGAGAGTCTTTGCTGGAACTGGCTCCCAACACCCCACGTTGGCAGTGGAACTATTGCACTGGGGCAATGTGCCACTCACTGTCACAATGAGAAGCAGTAGGGTACAGAAATAGGTTTCCAATGCTTAGAGTTATAATTTGGAATGCAATTTCCTGAATTTTAAAATGCTGATTAAACACAGGTGAAACACATTAGCGGGTTTAAGTCAAATAGGTCCTCAGGCCAGGTTCTTAATACTTATCCCTCAGAGAGGTAGTTTTATAAGATTTCAAATATTAATAGTATCACTTCTAATATACTTATGGTATACGACATGATAGATAAACTTCTATAGAATATTTCATGAATCTAGTCACCATAACATTCTTTCAGTGGCACTCAGAATTTTAAATTGATCCAATATCAAGATAATAAAGAAAGGAGAAGCATTCAAGGACCTATCAGTATGAAGGCAGTATATCCTGTCAGGATAGCCAACAGCCAAGTGGAGATGCCAAAACAAACAGTAGGACTCATAGTGTGTATTTAGCTACCGCAGTTTCACAGATCTCAGACTTAGTAGTTCACTACTGATCTATTGAGTCTCCTAACAAACTTATTCCTTGTTCCTTATTCCTTATCTCCTGTCCCCAATCTTTAGCATTCATTCATTCATTCAACAAATATTTACTGAGTCACTGTGGGCCAGGGTTTTATAAATGTTAAGGGATACTAAGGACATGGCAGTGAACTTAACAGGCTAATACTTAGCCCTCATGGGAGTTACATCAGTCTCATCTACCACTATCTATTCAGCTTTATGCCAAAAATCTTGAAGTCATCCATTGCATAATGGATTCTGTAACTCTTCACATATAATAAATCAGCAACTACTGAGTGTTCTTCCAACGTACATTGCAAAATTTTCCATTTCTATCTCCATTGCTACCCTAGGCCTTCCCTAGTTTACCGATTTTCACAGCGACCTAATTGGTCCGCCCTGTTCCTTGACTATTCTGCTCCAAAGCACTACACAGAAGCAAAAGATCATTATCATTTCCTTGCTTAAAACCCTTCAAAGGCTTCCCACTGTACCTAATACAAAATCCAGAACCCTTACTAAGGACTGACTGCAAGGTCTGCAGACCCTGCAGAATCTGAATCCACTAGTCTATCTAGCTATTTCTGATCCATCTCTTCAAATTTATCTCTAGCCTCACTCACTATAAAATTCACATAGTTTTATTTTTCCAGTTCTTCAGACTTGCTCTTCAAGACATAAAAGGGCCTTTTCACACTCTATTCCTCCTATTCTTTATAGGAAGAATGGTCTTCCTCCTATTCTTTACAGAGCTACTTCTATTCTCAACTTTCTGATTCCAACTTAAATATCATATCCCAGAGAGGATTTTCCTAACCACTACACACACAGACACATACACATTTAGGCATATATACAAATAGATAAATATGGACATATGTAGGTTTATGAGTGTATCTGTGTGTGTTCTCTATTTTCTCTATCCTAGCCCCTTGTTTTTCTTTAGAACACTAACTCAAATTGGTAACTATTTTATTAGTTTTCTAACTTTCTTAACTCCTTCCTTACCCTAAATACAGAAACTATTCAAAGTCCTAAATTCTATAATGCATATTTTATTATAGTTTGATTATATCATCCCATTGTTTAAAAATCTTCAGGGATTACACATTAACCTCAAGAATGAATCTGAGTCCTTTATAGGGCCTTCCATGATCTGGCTAACATTTACCTCTAAATAATATCCATTCTTGAAAAAAGAACAGGATTTTTTTTTTTTTTTTAATAAAGAAACATTCATAACAACAACAACAAAAAACTATTGGTAGATAATAGCTAAAAAATCATTAAAATTAAAAATTCAAAAGAAAGATAGGAACAAGGATAATGTTAAAAATAATAACTATATGGAAGGACATTGCTCTACCAGTGTGCCAGCATCTCTAGGGGTACTATTTTCCCCAATCAGGATGAGTTCATTTAACGAGACACATGAGGATAGAAGCATTTTGGGCAGAGCAAGCCGCTGGTGATATTCACCTGGAATTCTTCAGTGTCAGATAAAGGGGTACAGGATAGCCCTTTAGGTTCCCTAAAAAACACTAATCACAATGTCTGAGAAGTAAGACTTTTGGAAGGCTGACAGGCACAGGCACCCATCGTAACAGACTGAGAACATACTGGCCTAGAGCCAAAGTAGGATCATAGAAGAAGTTTGCTCTATCAGACATCAGGTATTTATTGGATTTTAGGGACATATGGGGTAAAGAGGGCTGGCAGACAGTCCAGGGCAGCTGAAATGCTGGCTGCGTACTCAAGAAACTGCTCATGGAAGCAACTATGTTAGAGACGAAATAGAAATATTTTAACATTATAATAGCACTAGTGTATACTGGCTGAGCATCAGCCCTATGCAGAAAGATAAAGCTGAGAAGATCTCCTACAAAGTAGAACACAAAGACAAAAAGTAAAAAAATAGGGGAAAAAAAAGAAAATCAGAGATCCCGTCCATGATGTCAAGCATCCTAATAATAAACATTTGAGAAAGAAAACAGAAAATGAAATCATCAAATAAATGAATTGAGAAAATGTTCCAGAACTATAAATAAATAAATAAATAAATAAATAAATAAATAAATAAATAAATAAGTCCAGAATACCAGGGATACACAGAATATCCTAAAAACTCCCAGAAAGAAAAAAGATAAAACTGGTTACCAGCAAATGACTGAGAATCAGAATGACATCAGATTTCTCAGAAGTATAACTGATAGCTAGAAGATGTCGGAAACAGTTTTTAAAATGAAGGGAAATGATTTTCAACTTACAATTCTACACCCAGGCAAGATATAAATACACAAAGGATAAACTATTTTGAGATTTGCAAATCTCAAAAAATTTACCTCCCAAGCAAGCATCCTTTTCTAGGAAGCTGCTGGAGGGGTTTCACCATCAAAACAAGGAAGTAAGGCAGAAAAGAGGAAAGCCTGAGAATTCTACAGAGGAAAGATATTTCCAGGCATAACGGGAAACCCTAAGACCCATAAAAGCTTACAGCTATTAATTAGTAAGACAGGGGAAGGGAAATGTGTGTGTGAAGGGGATATATAAGACAGCTACTAAACCCTCATTTCCACAACGGGAAGTCAAAAGATAATATCCAAAATGGTGAGATTTTTAAAATAGCAGTCCATTTTTTCAAAAACTATAGGTAAATATCAAAGAAAAATGCTTACAGAATAGGGAGAAGTTGCCTCTACTTAGGAACTACAATTAGAGATGATGGAATACAGATTGTTAATTTTTAAGCCTTTTAATATTATTTGACAAACTGCATACATGTATTATTTTGCATGAAATATAAATTCACTGAAAAAGTTTGGATAATGAAGAAAAAGAGAACAACCAAGACCGAGCAAGGACTGCTTTAAATAAGCACAGAAATTCAGTATTTTAAAAAAAACGTATAAAATTATTACTTTATTAAGTCAAAGTTAAAGTCATATGGTTATCCTGACAAATGCCAAAAATTGTCTGCTTATTTTATTGATTACCGAGACAGGCATATTAAAATAATCCACTGTGATTGGGAGTTTTCTATTTCTCCTTTTAGTTCTATCATGTTTGTCCCATCTATTTTGAGCCTACATTATTAGGTATATACAAATTTTGAGTTGCTATAGCTTCCTAGAAAATTGAATTTTGTATTTTTATGAAACATCTCTCTTTATTTTGAGGAATGTGTTTGGCCTTAAAGTAAGCTAAAATATAAGGATCTAGAAAGGTTTAAAGTAAAAGCTAACCAATAAAACCAATCACTAACCAATAAAAACCTAGTGTAGTTAATTTTCATATTAAAAAAAATTTAAAGTGACCAAAATGACTTATCAAATGGGTAAAAATTATCCGAAATGTAAAAAGTATCCAGAGGGTGTGAAAAAATGGAAACGCTCATACTCTTTCTTAAGAATCTAAACTGGTACAAACTTTCTGAGAGGAAATATGGAGATATATATCAACAACTTTACAAGTGTGTGAATACTTGCTTTACAATTCCACCTTTAGAAATTTATCCTAAGGGAATGAGGTAAGAAATACACAAAGATCATTTTACATAAAAGTGAAAAATTGGAATGTTTAAGGTAAATTAAATGTCAATAGCAGGGTATGTGTCTGGACAGGCATAAATGAAAATACTAACAATGGTATGGACAAATTTTAATTTTATCTTTGGGAATTTTTATATTTTTCAAGTTTTATTAAGTAAGCATTTAGTACTTTTAAAATTTATATCAACAACAAAATAATGGTAAATATAATTGGAAAAAAGAAGTTAACTATTACATTTAGCTTTATCCATGTGAAGTACTGGAATAGTAATCTTGTTATTTGGAAATGCCAACATAGCCACCTCACGCCTCTCTACTTATTGAGTCATACTGCTATTCTGCACTAGGTAATGGAATCAAGGTTGTTTCTTACCTAAAAGACTAATTTCCAATTAAAGAATGTGCTTGCTATAAAACACGACATCGTTAACATAAACTGCACTTTATCAAAGATGATTCTGATTAGTCACAGATGAAATGTTATTCTTAAATAATTCCTTACTTTAAAAGTTGTAGGTAAATCTTCATCTTCTGTAGGATCTATGTCAAACCAATGATCATTTGTGTCTCCTATTTCTTGTATGCTTTTATGAAATTCTAGTAGTCCTCCATTATATCTGTAAGGCATTTTAATTAAATAAGGTTAGTTTGAACGTGACTCTGTAACTAGATAGTTTACAAATAAGGCAACAAGTAACCCATTTTTTTGTGACATGTAGAGTGGTGATAACCTCTGGCATGCTATAGAAATACAAATACTAGGACTCTCACCTGTGGTAGGTTGGGATGGAATACAGGTGGAAGGGGAGACACTAGATTATGTAGTAGCTCAAGCTTGAACAATATGGGGGCCATGGTAATTAAAGGGACTGTAGAGTTGGTTGGCTTTTTTTTTTTACTGTCCCGGAAGCCTTGAAGAGAATGACAGGCACAGGTTAGCCAACTATTGACTCAGGACACACTGTGAAAGACAGAGTCCTGTATGGCAGCATTTAAAGAGACCATCATCTTCTGTAGCCATAAAGATAATCTGTGTTAAAAAATCAGGCCCAGATTTAATCACAAGGTGCAACAAACCATAAAAGAGATCGAATGCACAGCCCGGACAGAATCACTACTGTCAGCTCAGGATCCTCCATGAAAGCTAAAAGGCCTCTATGGTAACGTATAAAGAATCCTCACCAACTCTAAACATAAGGACAAACTGCTGAAAATGAGGCCCAGTACTTAATCATAAGAGTAGAACAGCAGCAAAGACCAAAAGCACAGCCTCAACAGGACCATTATGCAAAAATCAGGGCTCTGTAAGAAACAAGTAGACTCTGAGATCTGGAATGGGGACATTTAGGTGAATATGTTTAGAAACAATAAATCCCCAAATTTCCCTGAACCCTTTGGCTGGCAAAAACCTCTTCCTTGCTAGAGGAGGGGAGACCCCCTTTACTTAAGGATCATGCAAAAGTATCATCTGAGATGTCTGTGTCAAAAGATGATGCCCTTCTTTCTCAAGATCCTCCCCTCTCCACTCATTGCCTACAGACCAATAAATCTAGGATTAGCTAAAAGCAAAACCCAAATGGGAACACAGAGCCCCTGCCCAGGATGAAAAGCTTATTCACCATAAGAATTACAGAACTTGACTAGTATATACTGGCAGGAACGCGACTCTGTAACTAGATAGTTTACAAATAAGGCAACAAGTAACCCTAGTATGTATGGGAGTGGATCTTAAGACTGCTGAACCAGTGGACAAATATACAGCTGGGTAGAGAAATGTATACTGACAGGGGACAACTCTTCCATAATTCAAGATTTAATTTCCTAGCAAGGACACTTGAAGCCAGTGCTAACATGTTACTAAGAAGGCTACTCGGATACAGCAATGGCCTATAGTAAGTGAGGTGGAAATTTCTTGGCAGAGTATTAAAAGAAAGCTCAGGGAGGTAAGAATGTTAGAAGGGACTCAGTACGTAAGACCACAGAACCCACCGCTAGACAACGTTCCCTGGAAAGACCCACCCATTAATACAGTAAGAAGTACAGAGTGAAAAAGGCATCAGTGTCTTCGATCAGCTCAGTGGTGGTTTTTCTCTTTAGGTCAGGGATGAAAGTAAAAGACGCCTTAAGACTGAGCTTTCTAGTGACAACAATCTGGAAAATGGATTTTCTACAATGCCCATAAGTAAAGACAAAAAAGAGTAGTTCACATATCTGAGGGAAGATATGTGAGCAGTGCACACTCTTTATTTTGTCTCAGAGCTATGTAAATTCTCTCCACAATATAGACTAAAGGGAGGTTGATTATCCTGAGATTCTGCAAGACATCACACTGACCCATTATATTGATGACATCACGCTACTGAAGAAGGACTAAGAAGTCTTCTGGATCCCCTAGTAAAGAACAAGCATGACAAAGGATAGAAGATAAACCAAAGAATCAGGGAATTATCACACAATGATGCTTTTAGGGATCCAACAATAGGGCCTCACAAAAATTTCCTCATAAAAATGCAGTAAGCCTCATAAAAATTTCCACAAGTAATCTTTGCCTAATTTATCCCTCAGACCTCAGTCAAACATTATTCCTTAGGAAGACTTCTGATTCCCAAACCAGGCTGGGGCTCCAGTAAAGACTTTTATTATTCATTGTATTTTCCTTCATAACTCTTTATCACATTTCATAATTGATTATTTTGTATAACTAATTATTTGATTAAGGTCTATAATACTGTCCATTACATGAGAACAGGAGCTGTCTATTTTGTAAACAATTGTGTCCCTTAATCTAGCACAGTTTCTAGAATATGATAAATGCTTAGCAAATAAAATGAATGAATGTTACAAATGACTAAGCATCTCCATTTAGGGAGTGAACAGATAGCTAGTCCATATAGGTTCCCCGTACAATTTCACTAACTATATAATACCTAACACTTCCAAAACTCAGCATTTGGACTCTTTTGATGCTTTATAAGTTCATTTATACTTTAAACACCTATTCCAAGTGGTGGTTATAATATTAATAACTACAACCATCATTTATTTACTAAGAATAGCATTTTTGTGCCCTGGGCACTGCGTTAATCACCAGCAACATCCTTACGAGGTGGGCACCATCAGTTCCATTTTATAAATAACAAAAAAAAAGAGATTAAGCTTAGCAACATTAAGTTTCCTTGGCTCGTAGATTAGTTCCGGGGTGGAAAATGTATTTCAACCAAGGTCTATCAGATGCCAAAGCCTCTGTTCCTATGTCTATGCTCTACTGCCTCTGACTGTCATGGCCTGTCAAGTCTGATACTTAATGTTCTCAAGTACAGTAAAGAAATTATTATCTCTAAAAATAGGTGAAGAAGAAAAAATTCAGTCCACCACAAGTGTCATTATCCCTGGTATACTTTACAAACTTTATTTCCATTTCACAAAGTAGAAAGTGGACATTAATTAAAATCCTTACCTCTTCTGAGCACATCGAAGCAAACCACGTCCAAAATAAACTAAAGACATAAAGTTTTCACAAATTTCATTTTCTTGGATTACCATTTTCATCACCAGAAATTTATTCTCAGCTTCTGTATAATCCTGTAGTAACATAAAACTAGGTTTGGTTGATGTAAAAGACATTTTTTTTTCTTTTACAATTATTTTCCAAACTACAGAACTAGGGGCAACTTTGATACTGATCCAGTCATTTATTCACATCTCTAATCCTAGCAGCTCTGTATGTAATTATATAAATAATGTACTCAGTGCTTAAAATATTTATTTACAAAGGAACTTAAGATATTCTTTGACCCATGTTTCAAAGTAAACATTAAAACAACAACAATTTTATTTTTCTAAAACTGACAAATAGTATTAGCCAAAATAAGGGCTTTTCTGATGACTACGGGAGCATGTCTTTATAATTCTTCCTAATTTTTCTTTCTAATTAGAGCACAAATCTTCCTAATTTTTCAAATAGGTAATAAGTGACTTCCTGATCACACTAATAATCTCTTTTAGGGAAGCATCATCTGACTATAAGCAACATGGATCTGGAAGTAAAGATCACTTCTAATAAATTCTTTAGTTATCATTAGTAAAACAGGCATAATAGCTTGGTCACCCTGCGGGGCGGGGGGGCGGGGCGGGAAAGTTGCATTGCCTTGTTTAAAAATATTCTCTACTACATCACACTAAAAAATAATTAGCATTACATGAAATTATTTAAAATGAAAATGTTTTCAGTTTGGTGCTTACAAATTCTACTTCACCTAATAAACAAGTCATATTTATATATTTAATTTATAAAACCAAGTAGACAGTATAGATTTGGTAAGATAAACAAATAAAAGAAATATCAAGGTTGCAAAAAAAACAAAATGAAAAAATCATTAAAAAAGAGAATGTTAACTTCAAAAGGACCCTTAGAAACCACCTAGTTAACTCACAGATTTTCACTTTTTGCACTTTACTTTAATCAAAAAGAATTTAAGGTAAAATGCATATTTTACAAAAGGGTTAAGATTAACCCAGAGAGATTAAGCTACACTAGAAAATAGGTTAAAATGTACTGTATACATTAAACAATTTTCTGTTTTACAAAAATGGCAAGCAGTTAAAAGATAAATAAAATAAATAAAGTTATAAGCTAAAATTATATTTCCCCATCAGTAATTTTAGTTTCACAATCTAGTCACTGGCAAAATACTCTACATTATATACTCTGTATTACAAATTACTCTATATTATAATATGGGACAGAAAAGTCACTAAATGGTTTCAATTTTTAGAGAATTTCAAAAATCAACATTTTAATTTGTTAAAATGAGGTCAGTATATGTGAAAAGATTTATAATGGGCAAATAACATATGCTACATACCTCTTTCTTTCCTCTTTCAGTGAGTGCTACACCATACAAAAACAGTAATGTCAAATAATAATCAATATTAATCTGATGTGCCTAAAAAAATAAAATATATTTTAATTGGTTATTTAGACTAAGCTATTATACTTTTCAGCTTAGCAAGCTTAAATATCTTAGGCTTATTTAATAATTATTAAAAATAGTAAAAATTATCATATTATCAATCATCGAATAATAACTATAGAGAATGCATTTAGATGTATTTCATAAGATGACCCCAAAGAAGAGGATAGTCAATAATCCTGAAATAAAACATTAGAGTTTGAGTAAAGAAAATAAAAGCAAATGTCATCAAGATTTATTATGTTAAACCTTTCAAAAAATTCTCTCTCTCTGTCTCTCATTTTGTAATATTTCAGGTATTAAACACTTCAGGTAATAATATAATGAACAACCAAGTATCTACCATCCAGCTTAAAAAAATACAATGATCTCTTAAGTCAACGTGTTTTATTGTCCATGTGTGGGTTTTGTTACAACAGTATCAACATAAAGCTTATCACTTCCTCAATGAAAAATTAAAACACATGGATATTTCCTTAATTTAAAAGTGTTCTATGCCAAATTACAGAGATGGAGAAATGACTAGGGATTAGGGACAGTGAGGAGCACAAGGGGTGCTTGTCTACAAAGCGGTATCATAAGAGAGATTTTTATGGTAATGGGAGAGTTCTTTTATCTTGATTGCAGTAGTGGTTATACAAACACTTGTGATAAAATCCCACAGAACTATATAGACCTGTGCATAAAAAGTTAGCATAGCTGGCCTGAGACGGTTA
This sequence comes from Rhinolophus sinicus, assembly GCF_036562045.2. NCBI lineage: Eukaryota > Metazoa > Chordata > Mammalia > Chiroptera > Rhinolophidae > Rhinolophus > Rhinolophus sinicus. The sequence continues at coordinate 72,476,743 of NC_133751.1, forward strand.
CCATTAGCAAGACCTACTTGCAAGACTGACCATCTACTGGTGTCTGTGAACCTGGATTTTGGGAGTGTCCCCACTGTTCTTTGACTGACAAGAGTGGTTCACTATTCCTAAATTGTTTGTGTAAACCACATGATTTATGCTGAACACTTGGGATTTTCTTCTGGACATCTGGAATTTTGACACATGCTAGGCAGAGGGTGCCCACATGACCAATCCACAATAAAAACCTTGGGCACTGAATCTCTTATAGGCTTCTCTAGGCAGAACCATGATACACATACAGATGTTGCTGCATTTTTGTTGCCCCTCTAACTCCATCTAGAACTCCTTCAGGGTGGTGTATACCACGTCTTAGAACACTAGCCCTAAGAGTCCAAAATAAGGATGATTTTTCCACATGTTTGTACATCATTATAATGTGGGATTTACTGTCTTATGCTACCTTGTTTGGTGACTAGGTAATCCTTTCTTAATCAATCATCCACGTGGGTGCAAAACTTAGTTTACTTTACTGATCCAAATTATTCGAAAAGCTGACTTTTCCTTTTACTCTCTTGTACTTTTGGTTCTAATTTTTGATGCAAGCTTTATTTTTTTTCTCAGATTTTCCTATTTATTTCTAAAGTATCATTTGACCTTGAACATGTAATTATATCTTGTCAATTTTATCTTGCATGATTACTCAATAACAGATAATGCAGTAGCAATTTTTACAAATATAGAAATATCAAGAGAAAGAGGAGCTGATTAATAATTAGGGGGAAAGGAAGTAGTTTTTGAAGTTCATGACTCTCCATTTCTAATTGGGAAAGCCCATTTTTATTAATTCAAGTTTCTTTTTATTTAAGATGAATAATTTTATGGTAGGAAAGGGGGACTAGAATAGGCTCATTAAAGAGATGCAGAGTCATAAAATAGTCCAAGACAAATGAAGGAAATCAATTTATGTGTACCTTTCTCTAGAAGTAAAAGGAAAATACAAATTGGCCTACACATTAAAGTAAGCATGCATCATTAGATGTTCTCTCACTGAAAAATTGTCGTTCAAATCCATTATTTCAAACTTTCAAAAAGAAAATACTTACAGTATAATTAGTAGCTTGAATGTTTCTAAGTGCTGCTTCTAGTTGTGTTATCAAGAAACGTAAAGTCAAAACAGGAACAATTTCCTCCCCATTCTGGCTGTTTGCTGCAACTTCTCTCTGTAGAAAATTATTCAGTTGAAAATGTCCTTAAATTAGAACAAATATCTACATATTTTTATTATACATGTTCAGTGTTGAAAATTTGGAGAATAGAGATAAAGATGTTTTTTAAAAAAATCCACACGACCCAGATACAACCATTCTCATATTTGTTTTTAAATAGTCTGACAAATCTTTGTAACTAATTCTTCAAAACACTAAAAAGCATTCCTATGCCTGACATGGGTTTGGCAGTGTCCACTCAGAAGATGTCCTCTTCAGAGGAAAGTGGTAATCCCACTGCATTCTCATACCTTCTATTCTCTAACAAAACTAAAATCTTCCTTCCAGCTATCAATCTGTGGTTAGCAGGAATGCTGGCTTTGACACCAACACCAGGGGAAGCCATCCATGCTACAATCTGATTGGAACCAAGCTAATACATGATTTATTATGTACCACAGTGTGTTATTTACATAGATGAAAGGAAAGGAAGGACTATGTCTTATATTTCTGTCCATTCCTCAATGCCTTATGTTCACAAGTGCTTGGCTTAAATTACATTATCTGTTTAATGATGCATTATCTGTGTGGAAAGTTTAATCTACACCTTCTTGGCTTAGTTTCTAGTATACAATACTTCACGATTTTTCTCCCAGCTAACTAGAAGCTTTATTTCAGCACTCCCTACCACTTCAATTTAATGAACCTCTTCTCCATCAACACCATCAACACACATTCCTTAGATAACTGTCATGTTTTTAAGCAGTGCCTACACACTGACTATTTCCAAGTTCACATTTTCAGCTCATAACTATCACCTGAATCCCAGACTCATATTGAGTGTTTTCTGGGATGAGGACTGAGTATTAATTCCTTGGGACTTCTGAACTTCCATACCAAGTACAGCCTTTTGTAGTGCCAGAAAATAAAAAGGCCTGAGCCATAGAGATATAGATATTGAAAAGTGGAAATTGATACTGAAACAATAGAGGCCAAAGGGTTATGAGCAGGGCACTGACAGTATACGAAGTGTAATCAAAATATGTGGTGAATGTTTAAATTTAAAAAAAAATTATTACAGTAAAAGACACATTACTATTACTCCCCCAGAAAATATTCCCTCTCACTTTGAACACACTTATCTCATCTTTCTTGCCACTTTCTGAAGCAGTTCTGGAAGTCCTATTTTGTGAGTGTCTTTAGTTGTGCTATCGTGGCTGCCTGGATGTCCTGAATCGATTCAAAACGTTTACCTTTCATGGTCATTTTGACTTTGACGAAGAATCCAGAAGTCACACGGTGACAGATCTGGTGAATAAGGTGGATGAGGACACACCGTAATGTTTTTATTTGACAGAAATTGCCGTATACCAAAAGCGAAGTGTGACACAGAGCCTTTCCATTGTGATAAAAAAATACAGTGAATGATGCTGCCGAGTGCCATCTAACAGAAAGGCAGGGATCTTCAAAATGGGAAGCAGCACCTCAAATCTTAACAACAGTGTCTGACAAGTTTTAACTTGTTTGGTGCAGTCAGTCGGATGTGAGCTACAGTTGAGAGAAGGTGTGTTTTAAAGTGTGCCATAAATCATCCCCCATCAAGCCAACTCTGTGTCACACATCGCTTCTGGTATACAGCAATTTCTATCAAATAAAAGCATTACGGTGTGTCCTTATCCACATTCTTCACCAAATCTGGCACCATGCGACTTCTGGCTCTTCCCCAAAATCAAAATGACCATGAAAGGTAAACGTTTTGAATCTATTCAGGAAATGGAGGCCGCCATGACAGCAAAACTAAAGATGCTCATAAAAGAGGACTTCTAGAACTGCTTCAGAAAGTGCCAAGAATGATGGGATAAATGTGTTCGAAGTGAAGGAGAGTATTTTGAGGGAAATTAATGGTAATATGTCTTTTACTACATTATTTTTTTTATTTAAACATTCACCATATTGTTTGATCACACTTAAATGCTACAAAGGGTAAACCTAAATAGAGCCTTCTTCACAGAATAGAAGTAAAGCTTGAAATCAGCACAATCCATAGTTGAATTAAATTATCTCTCAGAAACGCACAAATAAGCATTACTAAGAAAGATTTTGACCAGTTTTTCTAGTTCTTCTCAAAGAAGGATGTTCTAAACCAATCCAGGCAGCGACTGCAAGTCACAGAATTCTCTATTATGCTTTAGATTACTCTTAAATTTGTATTAATATTTTCATGTTCATGATTTGGTTATTTTTGCCTTCTTTCTTTTTCTTTAAACATTCTTACCAGACATTTATCATTTTATTGTTTTTTGTTTGTCTGTTTTTCAAAACATCAAGTGTGGGCTTTACTGACTTCTATTTTATATTTTACTCTATTTCATTCATTTTAGCTATGTTTATTACTTCTTTCTTTAGACTTTGTTTTCAATTTTCTGCTCTTCCATTAACCTCTTGAACTTTATGTTTAGATGATTGGTATTCAGCCTTGCTGAATATACACATTTTAAGCTATAAATTCCTTGAAGCACAGCTTCTACCTGATAACAGAAGTTTTGATATACTGTATTTTGCCAGGTATAATGTGCACATTTTTGCCCAAATTTGTGAGGGAAAAATAAGGATGTGTATTATACATGGGCAGTACTAATTCCACATCTATATAAATGTTTTAAATTCTTTTATTTATGCTTATGAGTTAAAAGTGTGATAAACAAATAAATGCTAAAATTCCTTTATAATATACAAAACAAGTACTGAAATATAAACAAATAAAAAAATTTGAATTAAAAAATTAAAACGAAAGATTTTTTACCCTGAAAGTTTGGGTCAAAAACGTGGGTACACATTATACACAGGAGCACATTATACATGCAAAATACAGTACATTTTTTCTTCAGTTCACAAATTCATCTAATTTTCATTGTGATTTCACCTTTCACCCATTGATTACCAAGATTCACCCATTGATTACCAAGTGGTATATATTTTAACTTAGGAACAATGACTTTCTAGTTTATCTGTCTGTTACTGATTTCTAAATTAATTGTACAATAGTTAGAGAACATACGCTATATGTTTTCATTCTTTGAAATTTGATGAGACTTGCTCTGTGACGTAGCATATGGTCAATTTTGTAAATGTTCTGTGTGTACTTAAAAAGAATGTATATTCTGCCACCATTAGGTGCAGTGTTTTTCTTATATATGTCAATTAGATCGAGTTTGCTACTGAGCTACTAATTTTGTGTCCATATTCTCTCAGTCATTCAGAGAGTTATATTAAATTCATCCACTGGCATTGCTGATTTATCCATTTCCCCTTTAGTATTATCAATTTTTGTCATATATAAAAGTCCTGTATGTATTTAGGTCTACTTTTGGAATTTCTCTTCTATTTTCTAAACTTACCTGTAGATTCAAGAGCAAGTGACACAATCTTTTAGTTATTAGAGCTCCATAGAAAGTTTTAATATCTAAGAGAAAATTCAAAGACTTTCTCCCGTACACTTCTCTTTCATAATTTTCTTGGCTATTGTTCTTTTTATTTCTCACTTGAACTTTAGAATTAGCTGTTAGTAACAACAAAAAATCCTTTTGTAATTTTTATTGAATTATGTGATATTCATACATTTTAATTTTGGGAAAATTGACACCTTTATCACATTTTTATCTTCCTACATGTATTGCTTTTAATTCAGGTCTTCTTTTCTTACCTTTAACAGAGTTTTTGAGATTTTTATTTATTGTTTTAATATAGAATATTGATTACCAAACTTAATGTGAAGAAAATCATTGTGTGGGGGCACTTGCTATAAAAGGCACATTCCCTGAGAGATTTTTATTCCTTAGGACTAGTATGAGATTCGATAGCCTAATGTGGGTGGCTTAGAAAAAACTTTGAGAAATACTAGTTTATGTCTTACATATTTCTTAGGTGCTTTCCTGAGTATTTTATCTTTTTGTTTCTATTATAAGTACTTTTCTTTCGTTTTTACCTTCTAATTGGCTACTGATTACATATATAAAGCCTAGTGGTTTCGATTTCTTATTGTTTCTGGGTGATTGTCAAAAGACTAGGAAAGATTGTGAAGTAGAAAACACTGTGCAGGTCTCCTCCCATGACATTAAAATTATAACTAAATTACAGAATAATAAACATGGAGAACCATCTGAAGATTAGCTAAACATAAGTGCTATAACTAAAAATATAAATAAGCCATGTCAAAACTGGTAGGAGGGGTAGAAGATGCCAAATGGGCTGGCCCCAAACTCAGGTGTGATGGCTGAAAACTAAGGAGGCATCAGTTGGCTGAGGAGATCACGTCTGAGAAGTAAGGGGTTCCAGTCCCACACCAGGCTCATGATCACAAGTGCCAGGAAGAGGAGCCTGGCTGTGAAAATCAGCAGGGATTCCATTCACTGGGATGAGACAAAGGGCTACTAGAAGCCCAGACATCCTCTTAAAGGGCCTGTACACAGACACACTCACTTGCAGGTACTCAAACTGGGCTACGGCAAGAGCCTCGATGAGGGCTGGAGGAACAGCCACCATTGTCCCAGTGTTGTGCCCTCCTCCCCACACAGCCAAATATGTAAAGGGATTAAATACTTCAATCAAAAGACATAGGGTAGCAGAATGAATAAGAAAACAAGACCTAAACATATGCTGTAAATAAGAGACCCACTTTAGACTGAAAGGCACGCACAGACTGAAAGTAAAGAGATAGAAAAAGATATTACATGCAAATGAAAAATTTAAAAAGTTGGGGTATCAATACTTATATCAGACAAAACAGACATTAAAGAATGGCTATAACAAAAAAGAAGGACGTTGAATATTAATAAAGGGATCCATCCAAGAAGAGAATATAACCCTTGTAAACATTTATGCATCCAACACAGAAGCACATAAAAATATTAAGCAAATATTGACCTATATAAAGAGAAAGATTGACAATAACACAATCATAGTAGAGAAATTTAACACTTCCTTGATGTTAATAGATACATCTTCTGGACAGAAAATTAACAAGGAAGCAGCAGCATTAAATGAGACACTAGATCAGATAGATTTAATTGATACTTTTAGAGCATTTCACTCCAAAGCAATTCCTTTCAGAAAGTGCATTTAGGACATTTTCCAAGACAGAACACATGTTAAGTCACAGATCAAGTCTCAATAGATATAAGAAGATTGAAATCATATCAAGTGTCTTCTCTGACCACAATGGAATTAGAATTCCATTAAAAAAAACAAAAAACCCTGAAAAACACACAAACACATAGAGGCTAAATAATATGCTACTAAACAATGAATATGTTAACAATGAGCTAAAGAAAGAAATCAAAAGATGCCATAAGACAACTGAAAATACAATGACGCCAAATCTATGAGACACAGTGAAAGCAGTTCTAAGAGGGAAATTCATAGCAATATAGGCCTGCCTCAAAAAGCAAGAAAAATCTAAAACAAACAACCTAATATTACATACAAATGAACTAGAAAAAAGAATAGCAAAGTGAGTAGAAGCCCAAAGTGAGTAGACGGAAAGAAATAATAAATATAAAAGTGGTAATAAACAAAATAAAGTCAAAAAAATAAAAAAATAAATGAAACAAGAGTTGATTCTTTGAAAAAATAAATACAATCAATAAACTTTTAACTAGAGTCATCAAGAAAAAGAGAACCCAAATAAATACAATCAGAGATGAATGAGAAGTAGCAACTGACACCATAGAAATACAAAGGGTTATAATACAATTATGAAGGTCAGGCAATTAAGTTCACGAACTTGTTGCAACAATGTTCCTAACCTTTTCTGATATCAGAGGGATTATTCATTATGAATTTATACCAATTGGACAAATAGTTAACCTAGTTTATTATATGGAAGTGAAATAGTACTGAAAAGCTGTGTGAAAAGTCAGATGACCTGAACTTTTCGCCAACACTTCATGGCTCGAACATCACGACAATGCACCAGCTCACACAGCACTGTCTGTGAGGGAGTTTTTAGCCAGTAAACAAATAACTGTATTGGAAAACCCTCCCTATTCACCCGATCTGGCCCCCAGTGACTTCTTTCTTTACCAAAGATAAAGGAAATATTAAAAGGAAGACATTTTGATGACATTCAGGACATCAAGGGTAATACGATGACAGCTCTGATTACCATTCCTGAAAGAGTTCCAAACTTGCTTTGAAGGGTGTACTAGGCACTGGCATCAGTGCATAGTTTCCTAAGGGGAGTACTTTGAAGGTGACCATAGTGATATTCAGCAATGAAATATGTAGCACTTTTTCTAGGATGAGTTCGTGAACTTAATTGTCAGACTTCATATAGATCAACAAATTGGACAATCTGGAAGAAATGGATATTCCTAGAAACATACAATCATCCAAGACTGAATCAAGGAAACAGAAAATCTAAACAGACCGATTATTAAAAACGAAATAGAATCAGTAATCAAAAAACACACAACAAACAAAAATCCTGGATCCGAGGGCTTCACAGATGAATTTTACCATTCAAAGAAAAATTAACACCTATTTTTCTCAAGCTATTCTAAAAACCCAAGAGGAGGGAAGGCTCCTAAGCTCATTCTACGAGGCCACCATTACCCAGATTCTAAAACCAGACACAGATGTTATAAAAAAAGAAAACCATAGGCCAATATCCTTGATGAACATAGATATAAAAATCCTCAACAAAATATTAGCAAACTGAATTCAGCAATATATTAAAAAGATCATACATCATGATCAAGTGGGATTTATTCCTGGATACAAGGTTGATTCAATATCTGCAAATCATTATTAATATGATACACCACGTAAACAAAATGAAAAATAAAAATCATATGATATTAATAGGTGTAGAAAAAGTGTTTGATAAAATGCATCATCCATTTATGATAAAAACTCTCAGCAAAGTAGGAATAGAGGGATCATATCTCAACATAATAAAGTCTGTATATTACAAACCCACAGCTAATATCATATTCATCAATGAAAAGCTAAAAAAGCGTTTTCCTTAATATCAGGAACAAGACAAGGATGTCTACTTTCACCATTTTTATTCAACATAATATTGGTAGTCTTAGCTACAGCACTGAGACAAGAAAAAATAAATAATAGGCATCCCGATTAGAAAGGAAAAACTAAAACTGTCATTATTTGCAGTTGACGTGATATTATATAGAGAGAACACTAAAGATTCTACCAAAAATCTATTAGAACTGATAAATGAATTTAGTAAAGCAGTAGGATAAAAAATCAATATTCAGAAATAGGTTGCATTTTTATACACCAATAATGAACTATCAGAAAGAGAAATTAAGAAAACAATCCCATTTACAACTGCACTAAAAAACAAAAAATAGCTAGGAATATTTTAAGCAAGGAAGTTAAATACCTGTTTAGGAAAATTTTAAGACATTGAAGAAAGAAATTCAAGAAGATACAAATAAATGAAAGAGTATATGATGCTCCAGGATAGGAACAATTAACATCATTAAAATGTCCATGCTACCCAAAGCAATCTATAGATTCAATGCAATCCCTATCAAAATATCAATGGCATTTGTCACAGAACTAAAACAAATAATCCTAAAATGTGTATGAAACTACCAAAGTCCCCGAATAGTCACACTAATCTTGAGAAGAAAGAGAAAAGTTGTAGGTAAAAACACTACCCGATATCAAACTATACTACAAGGGCATATTAATCAAAACAGCATAGTACTCACATAAAAACAGACACATAAATCAATGGAACAGAATAGAGAGCCCAGAAATAAACCTACTCCTGTATGATATGATCATTTAATCTAGACAAAGGAGGCAAGATTATACAGTAGGGTAAAAAAAAGTCTAGTCAATAATTGTGTTGGAAAAACGAGACAGCTATTTGCAAAAAAAAAAAGAAAAGAAATGAAACTGGACCACCTTCTTACACCATATATAAGAATAAACTCAAAATTGATTAAAGATTTAAATGTAAGACCCAAGGCCATAAAACTCCTAGAAGAAAACATAGGCAGTAAACTTTCTAACATTGCTCTTAGTAGTGTTTTTTCTGATATATCTCCTCAGGCACGGGAAACAAAATAAATAAATAAATAAATAAATAAATAAATAAATAAATAAATAAATGGGACTATGTGAAACTGCAGTTTTTACACAGGAAAGGAAACCAACAAAATGAAAAGACAATCTACGAAATAGGAGGAGATATTCACCAATGACACATCTGATAACGAGTTAATATCCAAAATTTATAAAGAACTCATACAACTCAACCTCAGAAAAATCAAACACTCCAATTTAAAAATGGGTAGAGGACTTGAATAGACATTTCTCCAAAGAAGACATATAGATGGCCAATAGACATGAAAAGATGCTCAATGTCACTAATTATCAGAGAAATGCAAATTAAAACCATAATGAGATATCACCTTACACCTGATCGAATGGCTATCATCAGTAAATCAACAAACAAGTTCTGATGAGGATGTGGATGGAGAAAGGGGAACCCCCTTGTACTGTTGGTGGGATTGCAAACTGGTACAGTCACTGTGGAAAATGATTTGGAGGTCCCTCAAAAATTAAAAATAGAATTCCATATGACCCAGGAATTACACTTCTGGGTATTCATCCAAAGAAATCCAAAACACTAATTCAAAAAGATATATGCTCTGTATGTTCACTGCAGCGCTATTTACAATAGCCAAGCTATGGAAGCAACCTAAGTACCCATCAATAGACAACTGGATAAAGAAGAGGTGGACATATATACAATACAATGTTACTCAGCCATAAAAAAGAAACAATCTTACCACTTGAGACAACATGGATGGATCTAGAGGGTATTATGCTAAGTGAAGTAAATCAGACAGAGAGAGATAAATACCATATGATCTCACTTACATGTGGAATCTCAAGAACAAAATAAATGAACTATAAAACAGAAACAGACTCATAGATACAGAGAACAAACTGATAGTTGCCAGATGGAAGGGGGCTTAGAAAGGGTGTGTGAAAAAGGGGAAGGAATTAAGAAGTACAAATTGGTAGTTAAAAAAAAGTTACGGGAATGTAAAGTACAGTATAGAAATTATAGTCAATAATATTGTAATAACTATGTGTAGTGCCAGGTGGGTACTTGACTAATCAGGGGAATCACTTCATAAATTATATAAATGTCTTAATCACTATGCTGTACACCTGAAACTAATATAAAATAATATTGAATGTCAACTGTAATTGAAAAAGATAAGAGGGAAACAGTGGCATTATATCATCAATTTCAAACCAGAAGTCATACTGTGATAAATCTCAGTTAAGGTTATAATTACGTATAAAGTCTTTGGATATTTTCAGAGTTCTTCTGAATTTTTAGTCTAACAGTATTAATCTGTTTCACAGAGATAATTAATCATATATTCTTTCACAGAAAAGGCAAATGTAGCCATTATCAAGACAGCTGCGGTGTTTTGCCCCCCTGCCCCCCAATTGCCACAAAGAAAAGAGTAGATCATTTTTTTTTAATTTGGAAAATTCTATTTATTTGGAAACTGATATCCATCTTGTGCTGAACATTTCACAAATTATCTAGAAAAACTATTTCCAAGATGAAAAGCTATAATATATTCTCTAGAATATTTATTTCACGTGTAAATCCAAAAGTTTTGGACATAATTTTTCTTTATCTTACATTTTTGAATAATCTGTAAACATTTTACAAATTAGGAAAACTGAAAGCAGTCCCCTGTCTCAGAGTGGCATATTATGGGTTATCAGTATAATTAGAATTAATACTGGACCTTGTAGTCAACAGCTTACAAACTAACCCACATTCCTACCATTATTTTTGAAAGTTTAGCATGAACTAACTCTATTTATTTAATTAATAAAAATCGATAGTCAAGGCTGACAGCAACCCCTTCACAAGAAGTAAGATGGAAATTTTAAGACCTCAGTTGCACTGTTGTGGTGGAAAAAGAAGAAAAATAAAGAGTTATTGTGAAACAATGAGACATATGTATTGATCTCTGCCCCTAGTTCCTGCTAATATTTGGTCTTTGACTCTGGTACCTGACACAGAGCTCCTAAAACCCTTGGAATTTCCTGTGATAGGAATGTCCTTTGTTCTAATCAGGTGACTCTTCGTGGCTCTTGGATGGGGGCTAGTCAAGACCAAGCCGTGATTAGAAGCTTAGAACGTTCAGCCATCCCCCATTCCCGGAGAGGAGAGAGGGCTAGAAATTGAATACATAATTGATCATGCCTACACAATGAAGCCTCCATAAAATTCCTAAAAGTAAAGAGTTCAGAAAACTTCCAGTTTAGTGAACACATCCATGTTCCAGGAAGGTGGTATACCCCAAATCCACTGGCACAGAAGCTCCTGCACTTAGGACCCTTTCAAACCTTGACATGGCTCAGTGAAAAAGGTGAAGGGATCAAACTGGTAGTTACAAATCAGTTACAGGGATGTAAAGTACAGTATAGGGAATATAGTCAATAATATTGCAATAATTATGTTTAGTATCAAGATATTAGACTAATTTACATTCTTTATATATATATATAAAACTTTATTATGTAACAAAATGGTAAACATAGGTGTTTCTGTGAGTTCCTTGAGCTGTTCTTGCAAATCACTGCACCCAAGAGGAGGTCGTGGGAACCCCAATTTATAGCCAGTTGGTCAGAATACTAGGGACAGCCTAAGACTGGTGATTGACATCTCAAGTGGTGGCAGTCTTGTGGCACTGTGCCCTTAACTTGTAGGCCATGATGCTAACTCAAGGTAGATGGTGTCAGAATTGAATTGACTTGTTGGACACCCAGTTAGTCTCAGAGTGTTGATCAGTGTAGGAATAAGCCCACCCATCTAGTGTCAGCAGTGTTGCGAGAATGTAGTGGTATGAGAATAAAGGAATATAATGTGTTTTCCCAGATAGTTACATACAGAGAGCCTCACATATGCTCCCAAAAAACAAATTATAATCTTACCTGCATAGTTTGGAAGGAAAAATCTTCTTGTAAGAACTTCTTAACATGAGGGACCACACCTTTTGGCAGAGTATTAATTGCATTCAATAACTTCTTCACCTCTAATAGTAGATTAACAGGAACAAGATCAGTAGGTGCGTCCTTTTCCTCTTCGTCCTAGAAGACATTATTGAAAACTTAAACACGGTTATATTTGGCTAATATTAAAACCAGCCATTTAAACTTTAATAAAATATTATTTACTTAAAAAAAGAAAATCCAAAGTGCCTTTACATACTACATAGATCACTGTGAGAGACTACAGAAAACCCAAATAAAAATAAGACATTCTCTCTGCTGTCAAGGAACTTACAACATAGCAGGAAGTCTAAGACCAAAACTCAAGAAGCTGTAATATGGGGAATGCCATTAAAAATTCATTTGAAAATTACAAAGTAGAGATTCAAAGATGGGAATAATACCTTTTTTTTTTTTTTTTTTTTTTTTGTAGGATGGTGGTATGGGAAACATGAACAATTTTAGGCTTTAATGTGAGTTAGGCCTTAAAAAAACGATTGCTCTTAGAAAATACACAGCATGTATTAAATTGGTGGTCCATTTAAGGCATAAAATATGTTAAGTTTAAAATAGTGCATAGATTATTCTACATAGTAATATGAAAACTATTTCGAAGAGTGTTTTTACATTAGTTGTGAGGAATGAGTGGCAGTAAAAATGGATAAAAGTTCTGGAACAGATGGATGATGGCCTTCCTTCAAAGTTTAGTAAGATACTATAGTTTCTATACCCTGTTGAAACTTTGGGAATATGAGTATGTTGCTGCAGACCTCTGAATATCAGAACAGCTTCTTACAGCAGAGGCCACGTAGAACTTGAGTCACTGAAAAATACCCTGGTGTGGGGTGATACGGACTGTAACTAGGAACCAATAAAGTCCATTGCAGAACTATTTGCCTACTATCCCCTTCTGGGTTTGAGTCTTAAATTAAAATTCCTCCAGCCCCAACAATACCCAACAAATAAACTTTAAACTGTGTAGTACTTCATTATGTGAAAATTATATCCAAAAATACAGGAAAATGTTAAAAATTTGCTAAATCTCAGGGAAGAGTGTAAGTTTTCGTTGTACTATTCTTGAAACTTTTCTGTAGGTTTGAAATTTCTCAAAAAGTTAAAAAAAAATTCCATAAAGTAACTAGACAAGCCCTTATAAAGAATGACCACTGTCAGTGGTGTATATATTTCAAACTAAAGGTCAATTCTGCAGTCAAAATTTACCGCAGAATCATCTAACACTAATTACCAAATTGAACACAGGCAAGATTATGGCATGAATGAATTTTTTTCCAACAAGAAATACTATAACTCTCATGCTTGTTAAATATATCTTATTATAAATAGAATTTTAATTTTGTAAAGTGAGGTTATCAAAATATTTTGCAAAATTTATTTAGCATCTAAATCAAATTCAGGTCAAAGTTTCCATCTCCCTAGCATTTTGTATTCCCAAATCTGTATATAGAAACATCTTTTCTGAATCTAATCCCCCTGGTTGACCTGTACACCCCTATGTACATTTACACATATTATGTTACCTCTGCAACATTTTTTATGGTAATAATCACATGCAACTGAATATTATGGCTAATTTATGTTTACATATTTTCTCTTCCTAAGTTACTGGATAACCTTTATAAGCTTTATTAACAAGTGGACATCAATCATTACATAAAACTACGTAGAAGGTAAAAAAAATTGCATGAATAAGGACCAAACAAATACCTGTTCAACCATCCTTCATTAAATAGAAACACCTTAAATCTACCATAAAGTATATTATCATTGGTAATAAAACTCATATTCATGTATAATTTAGTTATTTTCATACATTGAAAACTGGAAGTTCTAACAGTAAATATGATAAACAAAGGGAAGAGAATTGACATCAGAAGCAACTCAGTGGAATTTCTTACTAAATAAAATTCTGTGTGTGTATTTTCTTTGTATGTATATTGTTTTCATTTTGCTTTTAAAAGACAAATAAGAAATTTCTTAAAACCAACTGTTGGGTGTTTCTGGGCAAGTCAATTCAAGTATCTGTTAAGTTTAACTTATAGTGAGGATTGGTACATAGAATGATAACTTTGAGACACAGGTGCCAATTGTCAAAGAAAGATTTAATTATATTCTGGTCAAGATGGTTCAGTAGGTAACTCCTGTGTTTACTTCTTTGGTATATAAATGTTGAATAACTATGATATACACCTGAAACAAGTATAATATGGTATGTTAGCTATATTTTAATAAAAATCTTTTTAAAAAGATTTAATTATGACCATTATGACCACAATTTTACTTATTAAGGTTGAAAGTGAACTTACCACAAATTTTTAACAAATAATTAAACTGATTAGGTTTAGCATTATATTCTCTACATAGTTCATCATTATTAATTGACAGTTAATGAAAATTAAATCTTCTCTTACCAGTTGATCAGTTGATTTTTCTACCTTATTCTTGACTTCCTCCTTAGTCTGCTCCCCCACAGGAGGATCACTATTTTAAATGAAAAAGAAAGGTGTATTCAGAGCATCTCCTTACAAAGAACATACTTCTATTGTAGTACTAAAGAATCTAACAAGTGAATTTTTGTCTGAAAGTTTCAGAACTACAAACACTGCATGAAAGACAGGTGACATATCTCTTTACAGGCACAAATAAATTATTTCATGCCCTTATTGTATGGTGGTAGAGAGAACAGAAAGCTGATGTAAAAAACTTCATCTTTAAAGAGACACAAATAGGCCAAAACAATGGGGAAAAATTGTCTTTCTAGCACTATTTCAATGTAAAGAAAAAAGGTTCTTGAAAAGGTTAATGCTTTGTTTTGTATGTGTAGGGTGTGTGTTTATGAAGAAAAAGGTTTGGAAAGGATCTACTTTATGTATTTTATTTTTCGTTTCAGGTTCCTGACCTCACTATTGACCAGTTTTCCAAAATAATTTTTTTTTTTAAATTGAGGCAGAATATCATAGTAGGAATTATCAACTACTTTTATAAAAAGGAATAATTTAACGTTTTGTTTTTGACATTGGCTTGAATGTGAACATATGCAGTGTTATATACTAAACTGAAATTTTAATTTATAAAAGTGCTTTTGCCTACATACAGAACCATGACACAGGACTCAAAATATAAGAACCATAACATAGGAACATATATGATTTTATGATCTTAATTTTATATACTTGCAGAGATAAAACTGAGATGAGAAACTTATACTGATTGATTTACTCAGAATTATATTTTATAAATATGATCCCATTTTACCTCACATTTACGTACTCATTTGCCAGACAATCACTCATCATCTACTATGTGCCAGTTGAGGGGAAACTGGGACAGTTAAACAGTATAGTATTATCCACACAGTGAAAGTGTCAACAAAAGATGATTTATACACATAAACAATATCTCATAATACAATTCTCAGTGCTCTTTAAAATATCATGGAAAAGAAAAACCTGTTTAGTACCTTTCCCTCTACTTCTAAGCCCCACTCCAAAGGGGTGTTCTCAATCAAACAAAAACATTGTAGCAGTATTCTGAAGAAACAGAGCACAAAATGGTCTCAAATGTATATTCTACTTGCTTACTCTATTTCATGATCATTCATTTCTTAATCCAATAGTTCTCAGTCTCGGATGTGTATTAAAATCACCTGTGAAGCTTTTGAAACCTGCAGATGTACAAACGCCACTTCAGAGTTTCTTAATCAAACGTGTGGGATGTGAGCTGCTATATTTTCCATAGGTTCCATAACAAATTTTGATGCATAATCCTCACTCTCCCCCCAACATTAAAATTGCTCTATTAAAGGTTACTAATGAAATCCTATTTGCTATTCCAACAGCTTTGTCTTACATCTTATTCTACCTGGCCTTTCTGTAGCATTTAACATTGTCCATCATACCCTCCAACCCTCCTTGGGAACCTCTCCAGTTTGCGGCTGCTGGTTCTTCTCCTAGCCTTCCCAGCTGTCTACTTCTCATTTTGTACCACTGGCTAGCCCTCTCCCTCTCATTCATTTTATTCATTTATTATTTCAATCACATTTCATGTAGAACTGTATACATTAACACTATCAAACCATGTTCCTGGTACATAAGAACAGGAAGATATATCAGCAGTCACATATGGCAGACATTTCATTCTATAGATAGGTACATCCATGTCCAGAGACTACATAACTTGTTTTAAGTTAATACCTAAAAAGTAGTAAAGTTAAAATTAAATACCAGACTAGTAGTTTTCTTTTGCTAGTCTACTACTTTTACCACCTGTATACTTTGTCCTGCTGCTTGAAGAAGCTGAAGTTCTGCTATAACAATATATCCTGAAACATACATAGTATCCTAGTAATGTTCTACTTTTAGCCCTCTTATTTTTCTTACTACATTTTCTACTTAAAGCAATCTCATTTATGCTCATTTATGCTCAGGTCCTACTTATTCATTACCTCACCTTCAAGTATCTAGCCCAACATCTGACATAAAATAGGCACTCAAATATTTATTGAGTAATCAATAAATATAAAAACAAATAAATACGTGAGCAAACTTCCATTAACTCAAATAGCACCCCATTCTAATGATCCCCAAATCTAGATCTCCAGCCTTAATAGCTCCTTGATGCTACAGATATACATTTCCAACCACCTGCTCGACAACCACCACAATGATATCTCGGCAGCACCTCAATCTCCTCGTGTGCAAAACTGAACTCATTATCTACCCTCTCTTTCTTTCTCCCACACACATTAAACCTGTCTCCTTTTGAGATCCCCATATGAGCTAATGGTACATATTTCCTTCTGGTCATTAGAAACCTTTGAGCCATTTCTACTTCTTTTTTGCCCCTTTCCTCATATTTCAGCAGTCATAGAATTCTGTTGATTCTTGTTTTATAAATCCCCCCTTTCTTACTATTTTCTATTCCTACCGGTAGAAGCCTTCATCATCATCTTTTTAAGCTATTACAAGTATCGTATCTTGTCATCCCATTTATTCCCACTATCAATAGAGGTAGTTTTTCCAAAATACAGTGAAAATTTTCATTTTCTTAAAATGTCAATGGCTCTGAACAAAATAAAGCTACATTCTTTAGTAGGATAGTCAAAATCATCCCCAAGAATTTGTTTTAAGTACTTTTTTGTGCCGTTTCCTCAGCCAAATGACTTCCCATCCGCTCTGCTTCTACACCCACCAAAATGCTTTTTATCAGTTAAAGTTCAGTTTAAACATCACCTTGTTGAAACCCACTCAACCCGTCAATAATTATTGCTTTTTTTATATAGTCACAGCATCTCTAATATAACACGTATGTATGCATTTTGCCTAAATGCAACTTTTTATATATCTTCCTACTACATGACAATTCTAAGTATACAAATTTTGTCTTAATCTTTATTCCCTAAGTACCAAAGAGGTCAGTACCTGCTTGTAAAATAAGTTAATAGACCACATTGCTTATTATGTGAGATAGCTGAAGGTGGGAGGGAGATCTCCAGTACTAACCTATTGTTTAGTTTTATATGAGAGGGGTACAGACAGGCTGAACTTGCCCTGATTAGAGGGGAGAGATGAACATTTGGCCTGGGCCCAGTTGAACCACTTAGTAGAGTCTTCTGTGTTATGCTTAAGTTACCTTTGATAAAATGAGACTAATAATAGCACCTACCTCATAGATTTGTTATGAGGTTTATATAAGTAAAAATTTGTAAAAGCATTTAAAACAATGCCTCACAAACAGTAAGTCTATGTAAGTGCTTGTTAAATGGTAAATAAAACATCATTTTGTTGAGAATGTCCCAAGTGTGGCAAGCTGTGGTACATTTTCCAATTCTTCGCTCTTTAGTCAGGGTGCAGTCCTTAAAGAAATTTTCTAAAATTAGAGTTCACACAGGCTACATCCCCCACTAACCAAAGTTGGTAAATTGTCTTGAAATATAAGGGTATCTCATTCATACTAGCTTTCCAAGTTTATATAAGAGAGACGAATGTGTTTTCAGAATACAATAAATGCAATTGGTTTTTGTCAATCCATCCCTTACCTCACAAAAAATTCTTCTGATAGAGAATCCATGACGCACAGTGCCCTTTTGCAAAAGTCGTATTCCAATACTCGCAGACTGACTTTTACTACTGCTGTTTAAAGCTGTAAGGAAAGGGATATTTTTAGTGAGAATATAGGAGGATTACATTCTTTCTCCCTGCCATATAAATAGTACATGATAATTAAAGAAAATTTTGAAACTGCTGCAAAAGAAAATGAAAATCAGATAGTTTCATCATCCAAACACAAATCACTAATTACCTTTGAATATACTTAATTTTAACGAGCATACATGTATTTTACCAATTTGTAATCACACTGAATAGACAATACTCTATCTTTTTTGCAACTGGACACTATATCAAAAGCATCTTTCATGTTATTTTATACTTCTAGGAATCACTCTCAATGGCTGCACAACAATTGGTTGATTGGGGTTTCCTTGACCATTTCCTTATAGTTAGACATTTAGATTCTCATTGTTTTATTATTTAAAAATTGGTATTTTAATAAACTCCATTGTCTATAAGCCTTTCTCTATATTTATGATTATTTCTTTATAAATTCTCAGAAGAATTCCTAGATCAAAAGACACAAATATTTTAAGCCCTTTGGTGTATATTGCCAAACAGCTTCCCAAAAGGTTTGTACTAATTTATTTCCCATAGAAGTATAAGAGTCCTGTTTAACACAATCTTGATAGCATTAGTTGTTTTATTTTCTTTTAGTCTAAAAATAACATTTAGCCACTTTTTTCCAAAGTCATATGATCGTATAGCTCCATATAATAGGAGAGGTGGAGGGGTGTAAAGAACTATCACATGTTCTCTGGTTCAAATATTAATACATGGTATGGATGTTTAGAGAAAGGAAAAAAAAATACTAAGGCAACACAAATGAAAACAAAAAGGGAACTAGATTATCATTAGTGTATCTATTTATTTATAGTATAGCTCTCTAACTATCCCAAGACCAACTCTTCTCAATTCAGTCCTATATGCTTTCTCTTTTACTGCGAGTTCAAGCCTCCAGACTCCAATGCCCTCTGCTAGGCTTACTTCCCTTTCTGATCCCACTGTGCATAAGCCCAGAAATTGTTAGAGCAAACATATATAAAACTGCTGCTCAGTGCTTTGGGGCAAAGAAAAAAATAAGGAAAAAGAAAAGAATGCATTAGCAATAACATAAATAAAACAGACCTAGAGTGCCTTGGGCTTGCTGCCAAGCCTAAGACTGGTAGCGTCTCATTTGTTGCCTCTGGACTGCTTATTTAATTCAGTAACTGGGTAGCCGGTTTCTCTAATAGCATATTTAATATACACCCATAGATTAGATCGGTAGAGCTTTTGGAGGCCCATTACAAAAAAGGCAATTCAGCATGGGTTATTCCCACATCAAGAAAACATGTTACACATGATCATTTGTAAATCACCTATTAAGAATTCAGATTGTATTTATTCAAAGAAACATCGTTTTACATGATGCCAAGTTTCCCCAAAAGCAAAAAAAAAAAAAAAAAAAAGAAAGAAAGAAAGAAAGAAAAAAGACAACAAATACAGAGAAAGAAGGAACTGTAGGACCTGAACCCTCCTAAGCCTTGAGGTCTGAGTATACTGTCATTGATTAGCTTACCCAGGAGGAGACAAGTCAGTTCCTGGTCTAAAGGCTAAAAGAAGTCCTGAAAGATCATCTATCTGCAAAACAATTATTCCTAATTATAATATCACCTATATTCTGTATTTGACTCAGACCAGCTCTGTTACACAGAAAATCTTGAGAGACAAAGGTAATTCTCCAACAATTCAACGCTAGCTAATACTTAATTAAAACACAAATGCAAAGGTTTACACACAGGTTGACATCCATCTAAATTATAAGACATAGCTTTCTAACACTTCTTAGTTTCTTGCCCATCCCTAACAAAACACTTCTTGCTGTCAGTATAACTTACCTATGCAGAATCTAGTTTTCCTAGGTAAATTACTTTATTTTAGCTTTATTCTTATTTTTAAAACTCAGTAAGCAAAGTCATGTGCTTGCTTAAAATGGCATTGTTAAATTACCAATGAAAGATATCACCTAAAGCTAATAATGAAGCAGAGAGAGGTTGGATAAACCTTGTTATTCTTTCACAATAAATCAGATCTGCTTCATCTCTTTAATAAAGCTGTATAGAAAAGGAGATGGTTTTTGAGAATTTTAGGATTGTGATCAAACTGTTTGTCTTTTATGGTTTCTATAACCTCCCTGGTTATTTCAATAAAAAGCAACAGGCGTTACTTCATAGCCAGAACATACGAATTTAAGGCTTTTCTAGACAAAACAATCCCCTAGTCTCCGGAATTTAGAAGCTCAGACATGGATACCTCCCCCACTCTGATAAGCTTCCCTTCAGTCAGTAGCTGTTTGTACAAATAACAGCGAGGCTGAAAAAAAGGAAGACAAATCCTCTGGAAACAAGGTA